>NW_026851588.1:0-428975 GCF_026571515.1 Ruditapes philippinarum
ATGGTGGGCATTCAGTTATTGATTGTAGATGTTTTTGAGTACTTGTTCTGCTTTAGAGAGATGTCTATTAAAACTATATACTTCTATCATTTTAGATTTCTTATTGTAAAAGATTCAAGCCCTTAAGTCTGAGTAAGAAATTGAAGATAAACTTTATTTGTTTTGATTTACTTAAAGACAATAAGATTTTATAATTTCTCTAAAAATGTTCTTTCAGTTGTTAGACTCAATATAGTTGAGTTTTGTTTAACAATGAAAACATACGTTTACTTGTAAGAAGGAAAGACCTTGTTGTACAAGCAGAGTTTATTATGAAATAGTATATGAAAAAGTATAATATGAATATTACCAGGAACTGATACATCAGCTACTCCAAAATATCCCAAGTATGCAAGCAAAACTGCCAGGGTGACAAGCTACAATGATTGTGGAGACATTGTGATACCACCAGATAGTTTAGCTACCTCGGGATTTTTCTATGCTGGCTTTGGTGACTGTGTTAGGTGCTTTCAATGTGGGGTTGGTAAGTATCTTTCACTCTAAGCTTTTCATAATAAGAAGGGAAAAAAGACGAGCACTTTTCTATTAAATGGTCTTAACAACACATAAACACATACAAGGCCTGTCCCGCTTTCTTTAACTCAAATTTGAGTGCAGCTTCTCTTCTTCTTTTTTTCATCTGTGGCCAAGCGCTTTAGATCATTGGCTTCGAACCACTTGCCCTCAACGCTGTGTATTCAAATCTAGCAAGGGACTATGGAAGCTATCCAGCTAGCTTACAGAACATCGGTGGTTCTACTCAGGTGCCAGTTTGTGCCTGAAATAAAGAAAAGAAAGTCAAAAGAGGTCTTCCTCCCCCAGTAAAGCTGAGAAGTAGCCATAAGACTTCTTCTGTCTTGGATGGACACAAACCCACCCACCAGAATTTTAGTAATTGACGATTGTTTTTGTAAAAAAACAAATTTTAACATTAATTGGCAATAACTTTCAATTATGAGTTTCTTGTATGATTTCTTATGAATTATCCTTGATTTTTAGGTCTTCGTCATTGGTCAGAAGAAGACGATCCTTGGATCGAACATAGTAGATGGTCAAAGGATTGTTTATTTGTTAAACAAGTGAGAGGTCAAGAGTTTGTGAATATTGTTCAAATGGCTGTACAGTATTCTCAGAATGTAAGTTTCTAATATCTTCTCTGACATTTTTGTGTTGGAACCATTTTTTGAAAAAGACTGATTAAAGAATCTGCCTTGTACTAAGTAAAAATATCTTCATGTACATGATTTATTTATTTAATTGTGCTTGTAATAATTTTTGTTTTATTGCTTTGAGATTACAGACAAAACTATCATTTAAGCCAATATGTAGATGCTTTTAAGATATTTAACTGTTTACCTATTTTTTTTAATTAGCAAAATGGAAACGACCATACTCCAGTTGGAAGTCCTACCGGTAAGATTTGTTTTTTTGTTATGTAAAATAAGCAATAATTGCAAACAATGAAAATTAACTAAACACCAATAAACAGTTGCTCTGAGAATATTGAATACATTCTATGGCAAAAAATTTGTGTTTTAATTCCAGTTTTTCCATTTCTTTCTCCATTCAAAATACTCAATATTTCTTTCAAAAGACCACCTTTTGGGATGTTTGATTAGATACTAGAAAATGAAATGGAACAAAAATGATAAAAAATGCTATTTTTTGTTGTTGTTATTATGCCCCTTTGAACAAGAAGGGGTATATTGTTTTGCAAATGTCAGTCAGTGAGTTGGTCGGTTTGTCTGTCTGTAGACCACATAGTTGCCGCTTATTATCTTAAAAACTGTTTATCACAAAGTCTTCATATTTCACATAGTGATTGGTCATAACTAGAAGATGACCCATTTTGATTTTGTAGTCACTAGGTCAATGTTCAATGTCACAGGGGCCTTAAATGTCAGAATTATTTCTTCTTATTATCTTTGAAATATTTATTACAAAGTCTTCATATTTCACATACTGATTGGTCATAACTAGTAGATGACCCTTTTTTGATGTAGGGGTCATTAAGTCAAAGGTCAAAGTCATAGGGACCTTAAATGCCAGAATGGTTTCCACTTATTATCTTAAACTGTTTATCAATAAGTCTTCATATTTCACATATTGATTGGTGATAACTAGAAGATGTACCCTATTGACATTGGGATCACTATGTCAAAGGTTAAGGTCACAGGGGCCTTAAATGTCAGAATGGTTTCTGCTTATTATTTTGAAAACTCTTCAAAAGCTTGTCCGCCCAATAACTTAAGAATCCTTTGACCCACAGTCTTCATATTTGGTACTGAGATTGGTCATGATTAGTAGATGACCCCTATTAGGATCACTTGTTTAAAGGTCAATGTCACAGGGGCCTTAGATATAAATATGGTTTCCACTTATTACCTTGAAAACTTTTGATCACACTCTTCATATTTCACATATTGATAAGTCATAATGGGGTCACTAGTTCAAAGGTCAAGGTCTTTATATTTCACATATTGATTAGTTATAACTAGTAGGTCATTATTTTTTTTCCATAACTGAACACTACCATGTACCCATTTAGGGAAAGTTTTTATAACAAAATTACCAATAATAAGAGTCAACTGCTAAATAGGATGGCATATGTGTCATTCGATATTTCTTGTTATAATAGTGTTAATAGGATGTTTATATTTCAATAATTAAACGACATGTAATTTCTTTATCAAACAGGGTCGTCTTCTGATGCTGATATAGAACGCCAAATGCATACAGATGCTGCCCAAAGTGTACTAGAGATGGGCTACAGTCCACATGTCATACGAAGCGCCTTACGTGCATTGAGAGATGGAAATGGTACACACATTTAATTAACTTACATTAGATATTATAATTTGTATTTTTATTGATATGCATATTATGTAACAAAGCCTGTTTGTATCACAAAAACACTATAAACATATACTTAGTATTAATGTACAATCATTAATGTGCAGAAAAAAATCTTGCTTTACATGAGGATAAAAATATCAGGTTTATATTTTAAAAGATGGGCGAACTTTAAACGCCACCTTATTGATGGAGAAAATCTTCGAGTTAGAAGATGAAGCATCGGCCAATGATGAAAATAATCTACCTGTCCAAGGAGCATCTCCGATCCAGTCAAATGCAATTGCTCAAGCACCAGTTACAGTTAACAATAACACCCAAAGCCAAAGAGTATTAATTGATACTGGTTCAGCATCATCAAATTCTGCAAGGACTCAGTCGACTCCAGTAGGGGATATATCCTCCCAAGCATCCTTAACAACAAATGCAAGCAGTGAAGCAACCAGACCTCAAAATAGTATGTAAAACATTTAATTGGTTTCCCCTTGGATGTGACAAACAAATTATAGATAGTTGTATATTGTATAGGCTAAAAAAGTAAAATTGTTCGAAGATGAATGGAGATTAACTGACAAAAGGGGCTAAAGCTCTTCAGTATATGTATTTTTTGGTAGGTTGGAGAAATAAACAAACCAAATTATACTCTAAATTTTACATAAATACGATAAATGGATACACACCCATGCCTTTAGTCATATTGTAAAATATCAGTATGTTTAATTAAGCAGTCCAAAAATATAGTATTTAATGGTGTTTTTTACTTAATAATTGGTAACAAATAATATATCATGAGTCACAAAATGTGCTTAAAAGTTGAGAGACTGCGCTCAAAAAGTAATTGAATTTTGGAATTAAATGCCCGAGTGAATACTTCGTCATCAGTATAAAATTTAAGCAAATGTTATTTAATTTTCATTTTTAGAAAAGTCACAATTATTGGAACAGAAAAAGCTCAAACAAGAAAATGAACAGATGAAACAACAATCAATGTGTACCAAATGTAAACAAAATGATGTATGCATCGTTTTTCTACCATGTGGACATTTAGTTTCATGTGAAACTTGTGCACCAACTATTAGATACTGCTCGGTAGAAGGTTGTGGAAAATATATAAAAGGCACCGTTCGGACTTACCTAGCATAAAATGGTATGGTCTTTTTTGCGTTATATTCAATCTTTTATATATTGTTAATATATTTCTTTGTAAAAATTTTATTTGTTATGTTAAGAAACAGATATATCATTGGCACTTGATACTAGGATCTTTGTATTTACCATGTGATATAGAATTAATATAGCATGTAAGTTACGTAGCGTAATATATTATTTCAGTTCATTTCTATCAAATTCTCCTACATAATCATATTACATTTGACTGAAGTATACTGAAAAAATTGACGCCCTTGATTGAATAAGAAATATTTTTGTAGAATAATGGGTCATCACAGTAACTATACAGAGTGATGGCAATGGTCAAATGATACAGACGTGGAAGCCGGTTGAAAAATGATGGCCTTGTTGTATCACGAGAAACTGAAATATCATGAAAACAGTGACAAGCAGGTAATACAACTGAATTTGTATGACAAATAAAGGAAACAACCATATACAATAGTTCATACATATTTCTTTTGTTAGGAAATCAGTCATGGTTAATAGATTTAATGAACGACTGCGCTGGGTTAAAATTAAATGTTCTCAAGGTTTTTGAATTAAAGTAATAGAAAGAGCATCAAAACACGAGGCTATCTGATTTGTACGAGGGGCGCAGACCCCAAGTATTAATCAGGTTGCCGAGTGTTTTGATGTTCCTTCTCTTTTGTATCATAGTCAAACATAAAAACAAGTTCCCTGTTGTCACAATATGAAACCCCGGGAAAAAGTAACCAATGAACGAGCATCTGAATATGATATTTCTGCCGCTTTCCCTTTCTCTTCCGTCACAAAATGTAAACCCCAGCAAAAATTAGCCAATCAGTGGGCATGCTCTATAGTGCGGGTAACTAATACCTGCACTCTAGTTAACGCACTGTGCATGTATATGTATACGATTTAACTCTGACATATTTTCAACAGAAAGGTCCCCAAACTATGATACAACTTGTACATAATGATTGTTATTAAAATGCTAAAATATTTGTAACATGGATATGAATTCATTATAATTGTTTTTAATTAAAATGAAAATAAATGATTTGTTGCTTATAAATTATCTTCTGTCCCCATTTGTTTAATTAAGATAGATGCACTTAATTAACCATTTCAATTATAATGTTAGTTTATAGAATAAGTGAGAGTGATGGTTCAGTTCACATGAAGGAATATGAGAGAAGTGGTTCAAATGTTGTATTGAAGACTCATTTAAGTTAGCCATATGACAATTTTAAGGTTCTTGTTACCGTTTGTTGTACTGGTTATACTGTTTTAATTTTAAATATAATGATATTGTTATGTAATTTGTTTTGACCAATTACAGTAACTTGAGGAAATAAAGACATGGCATAGAGGAGCTCAAAGCAAGAACAAGTCTACTAAAATGTACAATGTTTTATCAATGTAAGAAAACACTGTATTCCTCTGCTTTTTAACAACATCATGCCTTATAATGATTTTTTTGTAAATAAATTTGCATAATGATAAAACTTTAAATGTCAACATTCAAAATAAGGAAAATAATTTAATTTGCTCTCATTCATTTAGATGTATCTTCCTTTAAGAAAGAAAAAAAGACATTAGCGTTTAACTTTTATTAAATGTTGTCAATTTTTTCAAATGTCCTTTTTAAAAAAAAAAGATTGAATTTTGTATGATTTAAGATCAGTAGCCCTGAATGGTAATAATAATCAAGAGTTTACACTGTTCTTTTAGGAGCATTCTGATGTTGGTTTTTGTATATGTCAAGTGATATTTTGACTTTTTAGCATTATTGATGTTGAAAAGCTACTGCATGAATTCATTAGTCATTAGTCATTAGTCATGAAAAGAACCAACAATAACAGCCATGTGGTCAGGTATAAGTGATTTTAACCACAAACAGAACAGATAAACATTGTATTACTTCTTTAATTGTATATGTTCTAAAATCTGTATAAATTAATTCTCAATCCTATTTTCTAAATTTAAATGTTCATATCTTTCAGGAATGAGAGGTTGACCCTGATACATTGTACACACATAATTGGATGGGAAATTTTAGAGGATACTGCAGGGAACCAAATGATTTGCTTGCGGAGAAGCTTGTAATTATCGGTTAGTTATCAAATAAAGCTGGCTTGGTCGATCAACTGTCGATATATGATCATAATCACTATATGCTTAATCTGAGTACAAACAAACAAAGAAATGGGATGAAACCAATAATAAGGCCTTCACATTTTTACTTTTTTAAGATCATAATTCATTGCTTATTAAGATTATTAAGATTCATAATTAAATCGCTGTTTCATTTGCTAAACATTTTAAGCGAATACGACGGGTATTTAAGAATTACAAAAATACATTATCAGCCATATTAGGACAGTCACACTGTCAGACAGAGCTACTTAAATATCCATTTATTTCAGTTCTGTTGAATAAATAAGTATCTTGATGTTTCATAGCACACAAGGTATGATATGAAAGGATAAACACTATATTTCAAACCATTATGATTATCCTATGATTACACTCCTTTTTATGGAGAAAGCTATTTGTAAATAAAGCTATGTAAATTTGTAAATAAAGGTACATGTATTTTGTAGTTATTAGTAAATAATGCTATTTTGTAAATATTCATTTTGTAAATAAAGTTATTTGTAAATATTCATCATTGTAGTCAATATCATTAAAGAAATTATCCAGTATTCTGATGTGCAATATGTAAGTTATAAATTCGGCATTATAATGAAACTGTATATATATTGTATATAATGTGTTTCCTTGTTTGTTAAATTTTGTGTTTGACAATTGTTTTATTTATATATTTATATAGTGTATTTTATATTTTGTGGTTAGTGAAGTTCATTTACTCAATCGTCATGGAGGTCTCTCAGACTAGGTTCATTATTATGATAATGATACCTTTGGTGTGAGAAGTCTTTGTCCTTTATAAGATACACATGTGTGTAAACGTTATTGTATCTATATATCATGTTTTGGCATTTTTGATTAAAATGTTAAAATATATGTTACATTGGTATGGATACATAATAATTGTTTTCATTATAAAATAAAATACGAAAAACAAATGATATGTTGCTTATAACTTACCTTCTGTCCCTATTTGTTAAATTTATTTAATTTAGAGTACCATTACAGTTTTAATGTAGTGATGTCTCAATGCACACGAATGGCCAAGAGAGCAGTGGGTCGAATGATAGTTTAAGGTAATGTCAGCTTATTTGTGAAGGTCTCTGCCGCATAACCCATGGATCATGGGTATACCATAAGCTCTACTGGGTCCATGATTCCTCGTATGTTACTATTACTGACTAGCTCTAGGAAGCGGACCCACGAGTGATTGTGCTTAAATTTGATCATGAAACATCTACTGACATTAATGCTATATAATGCTTGATAAGAGAGCGATAGAGTTTACCCTTTATAGCTTCTATAGATTCACATGTAAAATACGTACATAATTATATGTAAACTATACAAATATTCTTTTGTAAGCAAAATAGCTGAGGAAATATCTCAATATGGTGATATTAAGATATTTCCCCAGCTATTTTGCTTACAAAAGAATTTATCGTTTCAAGCTTTAGATATACGTTGATAAAAACAAACAAACAAAAAACGACGTATCAATATAAACACTAATGCTTGATAAGTACTTTATGGGATGAACTATTTTCAATTTTCTTCCAAGTATTTCCGGATCTTTCCGAAGTAGTTAAACAAGCTTTTATTTGGTCCCTATGTGGTTTCTATGTGATCAATGCATTTAAGAAAGGTCAATTTCATTATTATTGTTCTAACGGAACAATAATAATAAGGCTACTCTGTTGTTCTCTCTATTGTTCTTTTTTGCCACACTAAAGAAAATAGCCATATAAAAGCATTACGGAATGAATGACATCAAAGAGAAAAAACAGTTACATATTGTCTCTCTAGCCACATAATTACTGTCCCGTGAGAGCGTCCGTCCCCTTTTCTTGTCTGGGACATAACTCTGAATTACAAGAGATATCAAGACAGTAATGATATGTCCCGGACAAAAGAAGGGGACGGACGTTCTAACGGAACAGTAATAATAAGGCTACTCTATTGTTTTATCTATTGGTTTTTTGCCACACAAAAGAAAATAGCCATATAAAAGCATTACGGAATGAATGACATCAAAGAGAAAAAACAGTTACCTAGGAGAGACGAACGGACGGGCATAGCGGCGACTATATGCTCTCCCTTCGGGAAGTATAAAAATGACACTGAAATATCAAGAGATTGCTCAAAGCACAACAAGAAAATCATGTTTAATATTCGCTTCATTATTATATTTACAGCACAAAAGCTATAATACAGATTTTTTTGTATGTTGCCAAACAAATTACAAAGCAAAATTTATTTACATTAATCAAACCAAAAAAAGATAGTGACCATATAGATTCAGCTGTAAAATCAATCTATATCTATGTATATACATATCATATAAATTAATCAGCAACCTCAATATCACAATCTCTTTGACAATTACTGTAAAAGGATACAAACGGGCTCTTGACTAATATTTTCATGATAAACAATTGTCACATATTAAAGTAATGATATAAAACAAATATTCAAAATATTCAAAATTGAATAAAAAGTAGTTCAACAGTCGTGAATCGTTTGGTACATGGTTAAATGGTTAATGCAATTGAGATCTTTTGACATTGTTTCTTTGCTTTGCCTAAAGTCTTCTTAGATTACATATGAAAGAGATCAAATTACAAACTTTTTCGATATTATGAGTTTTCTTTTAGTTTGTAATAGGTACATACAACAACATGTTTGATTACGATCTATATGACATATAAAACATCAATTGTTTATAGAAGGACCAAATGTCACTGGGCAGGCAGAACGAGCAGCATGATCGAGACTCAACCCGTACCCATTGGTCATAGCTTTAACGTGAATGTATTTACAATATTGTATATCATTCAATAATTTATAAAAACAAAACCTATCGAAAAAGTCAATACATACATGATAAAAGACATAAACAACAATGTTAGTAAACTGTTTAAAATGTCATTCATATCTCAAAATATTGCTATGTATATTATCTAACAAGCACGCTCGCTGATTCAATATCACTCGCCGTAAAATATCAATCATTTATATACTCTCAGAATATGAGAGAAACTGTACTGAAAGTGTATTTACTTGATAATAAAAAAACAATATCCATAACACTTAGCCATGTCAAACGAGATAGCTTTTGAAATTGCTAAATTATTTTTTTTAATATTGCCTTAACTGTTTTTGTTTGTTTGTTTATTATTATTATTTAATTAAAGTATATATTATATCTATGATACAAATTCTACAATAAATCAAACATAAAACAAAACACAACAATAAATAATCCCTGAACACATCTTTGAATAATCTCAGTACAAAAGATGTGTTAGAGGTTGTCAGCCTAATTTACAAGCTTTAAATATCTTACAAAACCATACAATTTTACTCTGAGATACATAACAATTATTATTTATCTGAATGATAATGCATTCATTTTCTGTATGGTTGTGGTTTTTATTGTTTTATTTTTTTTTTCAATTAATAGAACCGTTCCAGAGTTGATGTTGAATTACTAGTTGCAAATTATCGCGAGCAAATAAAGATATCACCAAAATGATTAGGTTCTTAACGGTACCAATGTTTTATTATTTCAAGATTTGTGTTCTCTATATACAGAGTAAAGATCAATACATTTTTTTTAAATAAATGGAGTACGCGAACCGTCGCACGTTCACAATACAATAAACGACGTTCATGACGTCGCAAAATAATGTTTTACGAAATACAACAAGCGTCATTCTGTCTAGAAAGAAATGGAATATGAAGACGCACTAATCTTGGTCCTATTACGTTTTAAACAACCCTTGTATTTTAGAGCTGTTTTCAAGACAAGTAAATGTAGAAATTATGGTATTTTCTTTTCGTTGTAACCACATATCCATTTTCAAGTTGTAATAAATCTTTTGAAAAGTTTAGGAGATAATACTACTGCTCGGAATTTATTTCATGGATTCGTTAATCATAAATTTAAAATAAGGCTGACAACCATTATCCCTGGAATCACATCTTTATGAAAGACAATAAGTATATGTATATAGATATAATAAAATATGAAAGAAAACATAAAATATGAACACATCAGTAAAAAATTTGTAAAGGTTAAAAAACATGTTTGTGAACACATAATGGCCAAATATTACATGTTTGCCCCAGTGTAACAAATGTTACATAATATTTTAAACACATATTTCACAATCACACTGTATAAAAAAGAACATCGTAAACAGCTCAAAATAAAACCATTTTCTATATACCCATACAATTTTATATTGCCATCAACATTCTGTCTTAAATATATCACATTCATAAAGTTATTATTCGAAGATGGAATAAAACCCATATTAGGGTAACAATTTCAGGCAGTTAATAAGTATATTAAATATAATAAATAATGATACATTTGAAATGAGTTATGTATTATTGTATGCTGTAGGAAAAAAGTGTGATAGAAATTCAACCTTAATTCACAATGGATTGAAGATTTATATATTTAGAAGAAAATCATAGCACATATTTCAAAAAGAATGAAAACATTTTAGGCAATAAATTTTTGATTCATTACAAATCTCTTATCTCATTCTTATCACTCACTTGAAAGAAACAGAAGAGCTTTAATTACCGTATTGCATATAGGGCATCTGTCGTAATGCTTGGCACAATATTGGCAAGTTAAAAGGTGTGGATGTAAGCAACTGATGAATACAACGCTGCGGACTTCCTCTCTACAGCGTATGCAGTAATGACGATATTTCAACCTTTCGTTTTCTTCACGCAGAAGTCGAGTGTAGTAGTCTATGAAGTCTTCAACGCCTTCGTTCACTGGTACTAAAAGAAAAAGAAATAAAACTCATCGAAAACAGAATTCATAACATTTGGAAGTTCTCAACAACTCGAAAAGTGTCACCTAAAATCCATTTGTATTAACGGAGATAAGATCAACTCCGAAGAGTCCATTAGATATTTAGGCGCATTTCTAGACCAAACACTAAATTTCAAGGAACATGTCAAACGAAAGGGCCGTACTGCAATGTTAAACTATCTTAGAATAAAACGTATCCGAAAATACCTCACTAAAGAAGCAGCTGAAATACTAGTAATAGCACTCGTAATGTCACACTTGGATTATTGCAATGTCATTCTTTATGGTGTATCCGATTTTAAATTGAGAAAAAATGCAACGTATTCAAAACATGTGCGCTAAGTTAGTTCTGCAACGAAAGAAATTTGACAGTTCAAGGCAAGCATTGTTCGACCTTCATTGGCTGCCCATCAAATCTAGAATCGAATATAAAATTCTGACTTTTGTATACAATTGTTCAATCGGTCATGCTCCAAAATACCTTTCTGAACTCCTAACCAAACAAGTACCAAATACCCGACTACGTTCAGCTAAAACCTCTGAGAACTGCTACGTTATTCCATTCAATAAAAGAAAAAACATTTAGTGACAGAAGTTTCGGAAACTATTGGTCCAAAATTGTGGAATCCGCTGTCATTAGAGTTGAAACAATCTAAAAATATTGATGTATTTAAGAGAAATCTTAAAACACATTTTTTCAGAAAGTTTGAATCACTATTTTAAAATCTGAAATGAGATAAACATGAGTAACGTATAACTGATGACTGACAGTGTGATGAATGTGCAATGTAAATGAATGTTTTATTCTTTTTAATCTATTTGTAATCAAGTTACATGTATGTAAATAATCTTATCTCATGCTACATGTATATCAGTTTTATCATTTTATGGTCTCTAAATTTTTTTAAAGATATGTTAATTGGAATTGTATGTAAAAGCTTTTATTTCATTTGATGTTGATCCACATATTCTTATGCATTCACAATTTTATTCTTATTATATTATATGTACTGTACAACGCCGTTGAATATTGTTAAATAGAAACAGGCGTTTAATTAAATAAAAAGTTTCAAGTTTCAAGTTTCAAAACGTATGTTTTTGAAATCTATGGACATTTAGGGAATGAAAAAAGAGTGGAATATGTGTTTGAATGCGGAAATAGTAATAAATAGTAATGTATTTACGATTGTATAATGAAAATATGGAAAGGATAAATGTTCATTTTGTTCAGTCTCTGCTTGAATTTCGGGAGATAAGAAAATACTGTCACAATCGTTGAAACACTCTGCTCATTCTTTCATAAAAGCATAGTTTGCACTTTTTTTTTTGCATAACAGTTCTGTGCTGTTCTAAAAGGTCAAAGGCTGAAATAAATATGTAAGGCATATTATATGAAATCATTGACATGTTGATAATTGTCATAATTGATCAATATATTTGGTAGGATATTTTTTAATCCATGTTACTTTAAAATTTTCATTTAACTTAATCAAAAATATAATATACATGCAAACACAGAGGTGTGTCTGTTTCCTGAAACCTCATATCGTGGTTGAGTATCTTCTTCATTTTCTGGTACCGCTGTCATGCTATTAACAAAATGACTCCTCCGATGTCTTGCCTCTTCGCCTATGCAATTGATTTGCTCTACTCTATTAGATTGAGATGGTGTCATTACGGATCGGTGATCGCTGTTGGCATTGGCAATAGCATCCACCAGTGCAGGGCGTGGACGAGACATTCTAATTTGGTTCAAGAGGTTGAAGGTCTCCAGGTTACTGGCATACACCAATGCAGGACGTGGAAGAGACATTCTAATTTGTTCTCCAGGTGAAAAGACTTCTCTAGTCCGGTTCTAATCTGTAAAATCAAGTTAATACTATGAACAGTTATATAAATTTGTAATAACATATTCCTGGATTTATTCAGACTGCCAAAAAAACTAATACGAGGAAATATGGCTATATTTAAGGTAAACGTTTACATCTCTCTTTGAACAAATTGTTCAGTGCTTAAATGGCATTTTCTTTTTAAATAAACACATATATCTTCTAAGCAGCCACACAGAAGATATATTTATAAAAACAATGTATAGTGTTTTCAGCATTTCTGAAATCTGTGTATGCAAAACACAGATTTGTGTCCAAATCTGTGTATGCAAAACACAGAAATGTGTTCAATGTCTCGGCTATCAAAAATGTATGTCTATAATTAAATTTGATCTGTTGTTTTCTGTGTTTTCTAAAACCAGTTTGTTCGTCAGAGACTTGGCCATTTTGCATTTTGCTCAGGCAATTTACTTATTCTTTTGTTAAGAAATAAACAGCTTTATAAATAGACGATGATGAGACAATGCCTCTATACGACAACTGCTAGAGATACCCACATATTTCTCGATTTAGCTTGCTCCCATAAAGACTGGTAACTTCTTAACCAAAACAAATTTTAAATACATGAACGTTACACGAACGAAAGAAATAGAAGCATCACTAGTCAACCTTTCAACATAAAAATTTTCTTCATCATTTGCTTATTCATAAGTTACAAGTAACAAAGCATTTTATCATCTTACTTTGCTGATGTCTTCATTTAAAATTGGCATTTATTTCAAAGTAAAGATTATCAGAATACTTGTATGAGGAGCTTGAAAAAGGACTCTGTAAAGAACGCTCAAATCGGCAAAATCGAAAATGTTGCAGGTTTGATAGGCCTGTTCACTTGGAATAACCAAATTATGGCAATGTGACGAATTTCAAAAGAATTGCGTTAGAAATTGAGCAATTGTCAATGCATGAAATGATAAAATAATAAACCCCTGCACATTTTAACTGGACTGAAAAAAGGAAAGGCACACATATTTTAGTCAATTTAATTGTGTATGTTCTGTTATATCATAACAATGCCTCGTATATGATATCAATATCATTAAGAACATATCAGTTAATAAATGCCCTAATAAATACATATCTGCAAGCTTACGTAATGTACGATATTCTTTATTTAGAAAAATGTGCATACACCTTTAAGTCATGTCTATTTAATAACCATGGTCCAAGCGCGTATACATCCTAAGTTAATTTATAGCAATATGTAGAATTTGAATATTGAACATTATTTTAAAAATAAGTAAACAAACTGTACCCCAGTTGTACGGTACGACTCACTTTGTAGCTTTTCAGTACGGTATTACATATATATTTGGGGCAAACATTTTTCTCTTGGTATTAATATGAACATACTTGGTATAGAAACGCTAGAAAATATTTCAAGTATCACCTAATCTCTAGGCAATGTGGTTCCGGAGAAGATCTAATATCTTTAAATTTTTACGTTTAAAATCATTTTTAGCTTACATAAAATATGAATGTATCAACACAGCTTTCGTAGAGGGGTCAATTAAAGATCAATCGTGTGAAATATGGTCCAAACCCACCTTGTGTTTAAAAAGTTGTTGAAAGAAAATGTGGATAACGACGGACGACGTACGGTAAAAGATCTCAAAAAGCTCAACTTCAAGAACTTTGTGCTCAGGTGAAGTAAAGAAAACGTGTTCAGATTTTGACAACATTTTATAAATTCATTTCAATTATTGTTAATGTAATTTTGCTACAATTTCGCATTGGATTTAATATTACCCTTTTGTGACCTATATCAATAAATATAAAACTTACGTATTAGATTATAGCTAAAATCCTGTTACGTTACAATTACACTTAAATTAAAATACTTGAATATATTGATAAACGGTTAATTCCCCATAATTATATCAAATATTGTCTATGATCAAGGCTATGAAATTAGCTATAAGGGAAGTATAAATAATTCAGTAAACTGTACTTTATTTTAAACATTCGAGTTCATATACGAAGAACGGTAAGTCGGCCAAGGGTAAGATTGTAAATCGGTCGTAAGCAAGGTTAAACAATTGCACTGTTTTGACTTTTCTATGTAAAGTAGATCAATGCTACCTTTCTGTCGAGACTATAAATAAAACATATATCATAAGGAATGCGGCAATATCTATTTTTGACAGTTTAGACACATGGTGTTACAATAATGTTATAATCGTATATTTAATAAAACAAAAGAACTTTTAATATTTGAATTAATATATATCGAATCGTAAAAAGCGACTTGTTTTTTTAACACCGAAAGTATTATTTTTTTTAATCAATTGTATTATCTTTATCATATAAACTACTGTATTATATGTTGTGTTCTATTGACTGTTAATCAGCCAAGCCTACCAATATAATTATTCCGCTAACAACATGGAGATTGATACCATAAAAAAGAGAAAAACTGAATCCTAAAAAGAATGCCCAAAACGTCAAAATTGAAAATGCTGCAAGCTCGGTTTGAATGAGGCTTTTCATAAACAGTAGTTGTAGCAAGCTACCACACATGTCCCCTAGCACCTGTATAAGCAGACGTCACCGTTTAAACATGAAGAAGGTGAAATTAAGAAGCGTCAAGTTATATATTTATTTTGCGGTTATCTTGGAACCTTCAATAAGACACGTTCATATCGTTCAAGAAGAGTAAAAAAAATGAATTTTTGGCAGTGTTTTACCAACGGACATGAACGTGACAATTGCTGCCAATATACGGAAAGGATGAAGATGAATTTTAGTCCTTTGACATAAATTAAAACAAACACAACAATAAGATCATGATTATAAAATATCTCTGATTAAATGAATATAATTATAAGATACATGGCTTTGAAAATAATACAGACATAACAATTAACAACTCCGGAAAGGACAAAACGCTCGTTTAGATTTAGCTGATATTATCAATCTATTATGAACGCATTCAGCACGGTTTTAAATAAGTATGGGTAAGAGTTCGTATTAAGACGACCGTAGGGAGTCTTATCGTACTCTTACCCATATAACTGCAAATCGGCTCTTACAACTCGATATCAGATAAAAATATAGAAAGTGTCACCTCTTTAATTAAGCATAACATTATTTTTCCCCAGCAGTCACGTACAAACATGTTTCCTTTAGTCTACAGGTGGATCGGGTCAAATTACCTAACTGTAGCAATGTAATCAAAGTAATTATTTTATTCACATCTTCATAATATTTTAAATTATTAATGCAGTTCATTCCTATTATATAAAACTTACTTTTTCTAGAAAATAAAAACAGTCATAAACATTTTTATAAGGATATCAAAATGTTACTATGTAATCATTTGTCTCTACCAAATCCAGGTGTATTATCTATGTAATAAATTTGAATATATACTCAAATTGCATCAGTGTTATCAGCCTTTTTAGAAACACCTGACCTGGCTAATTAAAATATGCCAATCACAATTATCACTATCAGCACTGGTTTCTTCATGAAAAAGTGGCTACACTTATTACTGCCGAGTAAGAGCCGATTTGCAGTTAGCCTGTGAAAGACGAATTTTGCGGTATCCGTCATTCTGAACGTACGCAATATTCTACTTCCAACTTGATTGAAGGAGGATACAGCATTATTTAAAGGCAACTTTTATATAATATCTTTCAAAAGTATTCAATGAATGTTGGACAATAATGTTTACACTTGTTTATTCAAATTTGCTACACCTAACCGAGTCAGCTTTTTGTGACCTATAATTAGAAATAATGTGATGTAAAAGATTACAGCTAAAATCCCATTTTTTTCTATTTTAAGGTATTATTACACATAAATAAAAATACATTACTCTTCAACACATTTATAAACTGCTTCTCCGTTTTGGGTGTTCTTTAGGGTTTCGGTTTCCTCTATTTTATTGTCATATCTGTGTTAAATGTAAGGAGTGCGTAAAAAGTCGTCCCGTACATATAATAAAAGGTGCTAGTTTAAAATCGTTCAGTACGATATTACTATTGTGTATACATGTTTTTGGTTTCTTCTATTTGGTCTTTTTAATCACCCTTAGGATACGTTGCCTGCTTTCCAAAGTTGTCTTTGACGTCTTATCTGTGATGCAGGCTTCATAACATCAGATCCCTGATATGCAGGCTTCATAACAGATCCCCTTTCAAAATAACGGTTTATTTAGTTCCGCCCATTGGGCACACGATTTCTTTTACTTGGGGACCATACGCCGCTTTTCATGATAAGGCACATACGTGTCACGTTGAAGGATCTATGATAATCGCCGAATGAACACATCTGCGGATGTTTATAAATTATAAATTTCGCCAGTACCATGATTAAATATGATTAAATATTGAAGTCTGCTTCAGTCGGTGCTAGGGGGCGTGGACAGTAACTTGCATTTTCCAGTAGCGTCCATGAACAGGCTGATCAAACCGAGCCTGCAACATTTTCATTGTGAGCGCGCGCGTGTGTATGTTTGTGTGTACGTGCGTGCGATCTTTCATGATTTCGGTTTTCTTTATTTTAACAATTATATTATTTTTGATCAAAGGTCTTTTTAACGACAATAGCTACACATGAACTAAAATTCATTCAAGAATGTTAAGAAAAATGTACTTCATACTTTTAATATTTTAAATATTTTAAAGTTAATAATTTACACAGACGAAGACTGTCCCGATGAAGCAGTTAGTGTGTTAATGTGTAATGACTGTATACCTTGAATTCTATTTATATTGCTTAAAATGGTACAAAAGATCCATTAACTTAGATTTAGTTATCTTCCTTTTTTCCAGAATTAATTAATTTGAAAGAATATTGTTGAACATAATGAGTTAATTATAATATTCAATGGCACTATGAAGACATCTTAATACATGTATTTTATAAATAATATATAATCAAATTTGTATATCCCAAATATATATAATAACTGCTATGGTGTAAAACTGATATTCAAAATATCATTTTAGATACAATCAAATACACTTTTTTTAACCGTAACAGAATGTGATTAGTCGATGTAGATTTTTGTCTTTCTCGAGTTACACTAAACGCGATCGAAAAGGAACAGTAAACATGTTCATGACGGAATAGACTACTTGACATATATAAAAGCTATTTTTCAGTCTAGACGATAATCAAAACGTATTATAAGGAAAGCCACAATTTCTAGTGTTATATGAAGGAAGAGTAATGTATTTATTGTATGTTTATTTAAAACTTAAGAACGTTTACCTTTGTTTAACTTATTCAGCTATAAAATTCGATGAGATGATTATGGTTATCATATTTTAAATGTATCGAATCTTAGATAGCGACTACACTTTTGACACAATAGTATTATTTCAAAATAACAGCAATAACTTCATTCTGAATGATTTTCAAGGACTGGAGATATGATAGCTCTGATCATGAAAATGATAATTCATGTATTTGTTTATTTAGCCAGTCAAAGTCTATATTTTGCCCTACTAAACATATGTATACACAAGGAAACCAAAAGGGGTAAAATTAAATTGGTTTTCCTGGAAATGACATTTCATCTACGCAATAAGTTACGGTATAAATCGCTAAATCTCATATTATGCAGTAGTATTACATGAGACTTCAAAATCTAGTAATGCATCTAATAACACTTGGTCAACAACCAGAGCTTTTAATGACTATCTGGTACAATCTCAACTACCTCCCCTCCGCCGCACCCCCTCCCAAATACAAACACAAAAACCAAGAAAAACATAAGATCTGACCCTGAAGTTACAAGTCAACTGATCTAACGACAACTATGACACATTCCTCATAAGTAAAGATACACTTATTTTCCTGCAGCTTTTCTTAACAGAAAACATAAAAGGCACTATATATAATAAAAAGGAATATATGAAATAAATAAGAATGGCATCAACCCCAGTATATAAACCAGTCTACTTCCTGTACTATGGAAAGATACAAGCTAAAATATATAGGCTCCCAAGAAGGATACAGTAATCGGAAGTAACATGTGCTTGTACTCGCAAGACGGGGTACATATTGAAATGTATAGGCTACAGTGATTTTTCAGTTCCAAAGTCATACAATTAACTCGATTAATATGAGTGTACTATCTAGATTTATTTTTTTATTAAGGTGTTGCATGGCAGAAACAATTTATATGACATTTTAGTTTCTTTGATTGCATATTTGTCGTTTGACCTGATTTAACCTTACCTATTATCAACTATGCAGCGTTGCTTAATTACTTCATTTATACAACAATAATTAAATGCAATACCATTTTCATACCTTTAATGACGAAGTTAAGTACCTATGAATTAACCTTTTTACAGGTCAATGTCAATTGAATTTTCTTGGTATCTTTAGGATATTTTTTTTAAATTTTGAAAATACAACTTGTGCTCCAAAACGCCCATTGCATTCACAGTCCTGTACAAATTCAAATAATCTAAGAATAACTTTTATGTCTACGGAAGCCCATAAGTGCCATTTTGTCTTAGGACTTTTGACTTGTGTATTATGACTTTTGTCTTATGTATTATGACTTGACAAAAAAGCGGGAAAAGGGCAAGTTTCATCACATGCACCCTTCATGGACGTTGGAGGTAAATCTGATAGAGAAGCAGAAGACGATTTGGTAAGTGTTAAATTTAAAAAGTATGACAGTACTGTATTTCTCCTAACTTGAATAATTATCTCCCATACAAGGTTAGGTTTCGAATATATGGGTCATCTCAGATGAAAATAATAGGTCACAGGGCACAACAATCGTATTAACTGTTAAAGTTTAAGTATCAAAATATTTGCAATACTGACACATTTTTAAAACATGTGTGAAACTTTATTCTGTATAAATATAAATTATTTCTCCTCCAGGTAAATGCGAGTAGTAAACAATGCGAGTAGTAAACGTATTCATGCACTAGTTCAGAACATAGCAGGCCACTAAAAAGAAACAAGACCCAGAAACATTGAAAAAGATTAATTTATGGAGATCCATTGATGGTAAACATGTTGGACATTCATCTTCTACCTGTGACTCTCTTTACAAAGGAAAAACAAGAAATTGGTTATTTGAGTGTTCAGTACCTGTATACGATGCAATTTTGATTTAAGCAGTCATAGTCTTACTTATCAACCCGCCCGCTTATATCAGCAGACCGACGGTTTGTTGGCGAGGCTATGTTTTCCGTGATTGTGTATAAAATTTTCAGGCCATTTAATCAAACTGCGTCTTTGTTTAATCTTTTTTCTCCTAGCAACATTTATATGATTTAAAAAAAAACAAAAAAAACAACAACAACAACAAGAAACTACACACTGATAACTATGATGTTTAAATAATTATTGCAATTGACATTTTATACAGCAGTGTTTTTATAAATTATATATTTTGTCTGACATCTTATAAGTATGAATAAGAGCTTATATGTATACGTACTCTGTTTTCCAGATATCACAAGTGAATATGTTGGCGTTCCATAGCTTTTGGTTATGTCTTTGGATACAACAGGTTAACTCTGTATTAGGAGTGACACCTTCAAACATACCAGACACATCGACAGCAGGAAGTACACGGCTTGAATTAGTGAAACACTATATTATTTTTACTGTTGGTTTTCATATCCGGAAATTATTCTTTTCTTGATTGTTATAAATAACATTAAAATATCGTTGCGACAGCTTTTTTTTTTTATTAAATTTTCTTTATTATCCAGTTCGTACAAACAATACATTTCATACATTGTACAAATTTACAAACATATTACAAATTGTTTAATTGCAAGAATAAACAATGGTTAAATCAGAAAAAAACTTTAATAAAGACTAATTAGATTTAAACTGATTTAACATGGTTGTAAAAATGGAAAAGTAATCTAGAGCATGATATATGTAATTTTAATTATTTATAGTTATGTTTTCATTAATAAAAAAGAAGCTTTTCATAGTAAGCGTGTAAATAATATTTAATAGACTCCAGCCAGTCGCATATGTTTATGATGTGAATATGCTCCATTTGTTGTTATGGACATCGACCTTATTTTTCATTTCAGCAATGAGTCATTCTAAACTAAGTTTATATCTAAGATAATTTAAAAATTCACTGAAGTTTGGTATGGTTTTCTTGTATTTATTTTTAAATATAAAATATTTACCTAAGAGTAAAATATAGTTAATGCAGTTTGATTTCATATTATTTTGAATATTCACATTACAAAAGCTGACAGTTTCGTATGATACCAAATTTGTGTTTGTAGAATATTTTGATTGTAAAAAAAATCCTGATTTGACACCAAAATGGTTGAATTTTTGAGCATTCCCAATATAGATGTACATTAGATTCTGGTGCCGAGGTGCAAAAATCGCATATCATTGACTCCACCATATTATATTTAAAGAGTTTTTCATTCTTTGGTAAAATATGCATAAGATACTTATACTAAAAACTTCGAAGTTTGGTATCAATCGTTATGTTTATGATTTGATGGAATATATTTTTTCCATTCAAAGTTGCCTGAGAGCCCAACTTCCCATTGAAACAATTTTATTGGTGATTGTTTGTAGTTGTTTTTATTTGAACAAGCTTAGTATTAATAAATAGACAGGTTTTAATTTGGGGTATTAATTTATCGATTAAGTAGTTATTTGCTTTGTATTGAATCCCTTCACATTTTAGTTTTATTTTCCATTCTTTTGGTATGCATTTTATGAGTTGATGATAGTTTAAAAAGTTTGATTGGGCTATGCCATAAAGGTTTTGGATTTCGTTAAAGCTATAAAATTGTTTTTTCCTATAATCGTATATATGTTCGATAAAGATTACACCTTTTTCCATCCATTCACAGAAAACAAATGGTTTGTTACTTAGTTTTATATTCGTGTTGTTCCATATAATTTCTTTACCAACATCAGTTATTTCTTTATTAAAGTTTACATACGACCAAGCACTGAGTACGTCTTTTAAAAATGTAGATCTAATATCTAAATTTTCAATATCTTTTATGTTAAGATTACATTTAAATATGAATTATTTTCCATATGTATTTAACATATTTTCATATACTTTAACCCATTTTGAATGTTGCTGCAATTTAATGCGTTTAACCCAAGAGCATTTTAAGGAATATATAAAACTTTCAATGTCTAACATTTTAAGCCCCCCATGTTGGTAATCTTGAATAATCTTATCTCTTGATCTTTTGTCTGGTTTGTTGTCCCATAGAAAGTTAAACATGAGCTTTTTTATTTTATTTATGATTTCTTGGTCTGGGTTATATAAAACTGTGAGAGGATAAATAAGTTTGGGCATTGCAAAAGTTTTAAGAACGGTTATTTTTCCAAAAAGACTTAGTTTCCATCGTTTCCATTTATGCAAACATTAATCGAACTCTTTCAGTTTAGGTGTTAAATTAGTATTAAGCATTTCGTCTATGTTATTAGTGAAAGTTATACCGAGCGTGCTACCTTTTTCAGATGTCCATTTAAAATTATTGTCATTGCAGAAATTGATATGAGTATTTCTTAAACTTCCAAGTTTTAAAACAGTACATTTATCTTTATTCAATTTAAGGCCTGATATATTTGAAAACTTTTTTAGTGTTGAAATAAGTGTAAGAAACGATCTTTTTTCTCCATCAGTTATAAAACATGCATCATCGGCAAAAAGTGTTTGTTTAAGTTCAATGTTTCCTATCTTAATGCCTTTAATATCTTCATTTTTGTTAACTTCATTTGAGAGTAATTCTATACAAATACATGTAATAAATAGGTAAGGGGATAAAGGGCACCCTTGTCGCACGCCTTTTTCTATTTTAAAGAAACTGGATAGATGACCATTATTATGTATACACGATTTAGCATCTTTATAAAAAAAATGGCCAATCCAATTTATAATATGTTGAGGAAATTTAAATTTCAATAAGCATTTTTTCATAAAGTTATGGTCAAGACTGTCAAAAGCTTTATTAAAATCGGAAAAAATATTAACCCTTTTTCATTTAAATTATTAATATATTCGATTGTCTCTTGTAAAATTCTAACATTTCCCCAATATATCTACCTTTGATAAAGCCTGTTTGCTCTGGACTGATAATATTTGGAAGTTTGGTTTTTATTTTATTTGCAGTTGCTTTTGCCGCAATTTTGTAATCTACATTAAGTAAAGAGATCGGACGCCAATTATTTATTGATAACGTGTCTTTGTCTTTCTTTGGAAGAAGAGTAATAATACTTTGTTTTTGAAGTTCCGTAAGATTTCCGTTATCATAAGAGTAGTTTAGAGAACTTATAAGATATTGTTTTAGATCATTCCAAAATATTTTGTAAAAATCAGCAGTTATACCGTCACTTCCAGGACTTTTGTTATTTTTCATGTCTTTAAGAGCAATTCCGCATTCGTATTCTGTAAGATGACCATTTTCTTCATATTCATTATTTTGTTCTAAAGTATTTATTTCATTTGCGAAAAAGATAAAATCTTCGCAATCTTCTATTTGTAAGTCTTTTTTATATAAACGTTCATAAAAATCTTTAATCTTAGTCAAAATTTTGTTTTGATTCGTTTCAATGTTATTACTTTTATCTTTTAGTTGGCTAATTATCTTTTGTTCAGCATTTTTCAAGGTTAGCAAAATATTTTCTCTGACCCTTCCACCCATTCAGCTTTGCTTCTTAGCAGGATACCTTTAATTCTTTTGTCAATAAGATCATTAAGTTTTGCTTTTTCAGATTTAAGATTTTCTATTAAAATATTATTACTTGTATTTAACTCAATTACTTTTTCCAGATCCCTAATTTTAGAATTAATTTCATGCTCATTTCTAAGATCATTTTTCTTTTTAATGCTAGCGTATTTGATAGTTTCATCTCTTATTCTGCCCTTAATTATTTCCCATAATACGTTTGGATTGGCTTGGTCATTCAATGACACTATTTCTTGTATTGATGATTTAATTTTATTTTGATAATCAGTGTCTAAAAGTAACGAATTGTTAAGTTTAAAGTATCCTGGGCCCTTTTTACATTGAATAAACTTTAGATGCATAATCACAATAGAATGATCTGATTTATAACCAGTTTTTATTTGGAAGTCTGTTACTGAATTGAGAGCACAAGTGGAAAAAAGAAAATAGTCGAGTCTGCAGAAAATTGGTGGGTTATTATGAGAGTGCCAAGTAAAAAGTTTCCGTTCTGGATTAAGTAGTCTAAAAACATCACAAAGATCAAATGTATCAATTAGTTCACTAACCTTTGTAGAAGTTTGTTTATTTGTATCACTTTTACCGTTTAGTTTGTCTAAAGAATGATTAATAACAGTATTAAAATCACCGCCAACTATTCTTGATATTCTAAAATTTTACAATTACAAGACGTATTAATAAAGATACCGACGCCTAAGCTGTTTGTACTATTTCCGCTTAAGTAAGATTTTCCATTCCACTTTGCCGACCAATTGTCTGTATCATCAGTGTTTGAGTTATAATGAATTTCTTGCAATAACGCTATTGAAATTTTTTGTTGGTTAAGCCAACACAGAAAGCGGTCACGTTTGTTTGTCGATGCTAAACCTTTTACATTAAAAGTATATATTTCAGTTGAAGACATGTTATATTGACTAAAGATTCATTTGTAAGTTTGTGTTTACCGACTGGAGTCTATAATGTTCATTTTTTAATGAGTTTATCATCAACATTTTATATATCATGCTTAGATGTATAAACAGCAGATAGAAATACATAAGTAAAGAGATTATATTGAAATACCGTTTGTTCTTTTACATGAATGGCAAAAAGTTAATAAGTACGATTTTCCGTAAGTTGAATATTTAGCTTCAGCGGTAAAATCTATTAATAAATGTAATTCATGAATGCTTTACTCGTATACACAATATTTCCTTTTCTAATTTTAACAATCATCTTTAAAAAAAAATAAAGCGATCAAAACTTGACAAAACAAAGAAAAAAAAAACAAACAACACACAAAATCAAAACAAGTCTATCAAAAATGTACAGTATGTCTATATAGAAACATGTATTCATAATCTTAATTACAATATGTCGAAGAAGTTTACAGTTTACATATATTTGTTTTAATCTTCATGGTTACAACATTGTATTTGTTTTAAAGACATACTTGACGAGTTGTCTTACACCGGACAGTATTTGAGTAAAAAAGGGAAAAAAAATATATGAGCCAAAATTTGATAAAGGTAATCATATTTTTTCAACTGCTTGCCTCATTAATATATCATTTTCCACAAGACAACTTTATGAAGAGATGTTAAATATATCAAATAAATATTTATATCGGAAAGAAAATATGCATTTACATGACTTCTAATATACAATATAATTAAATAGTTACTTTTGGTATCTTGTTTAAAACAAGTATGTTTCTTTATCTGCAGAAAAGTATACATGTGTAGTTGTGTACATATAAACCCATCTTAAAATACACGAGAAAAACTTGTGTCATACACATACATCTAAATATTGTAAACAAAATATAGTTCAAATACTGTATATTTCTTCACTTAAGACATGTGAGTGAATTTATAAAGTGATTATTTCCATTTGTACTGCTCTTTTCCGAAACGAAATGATAAGAGTAATTAATGGAATTATAACATATAACAGTTTCTTATTATCATTTAATGAATGAAATCAGTAGTCTCTAGAATTTTATATTTTTTACATGATTCACAAGAAACGTTTTAAGACATGTGAGTGAATTTATAAAGTGATTATTCCATTTGCACTGCTCTTTTCCGAAACGAAATGATAAGAGTAGTTAGTGGAATTATAATCTATAACATTTTCTTATTATCATTTAATGAATGAAATCAGTAAGTCTCTTGTATTATGTTTTATACATTAATTTATGCAAACTTAATGGAATTTGTAATTTATGTAACTATATCTAACTGTATACAAAAATCTAATCAGTGGTTTTATAATGAAAACAATTTGTTTTATTAAAGGCAAATGGCTTATGTAATTATGTGAAATATCCCTTTAAAGAAGAAGCCTAAATATAAACAAATAAAATCAAATATATTTCACATCTGTATCATTTTGATTTGCTAGTTATGTGGTACGCAGAATATTTTATACTTTACGTGCAAGTTATAGTTAAAAAAATATACATGTATATACATAAATAATATCTACACGTGCGTCAAGTATCAATGGTCTAAGGGAGGTAAAAAGCCTAATAGAGATTCAATGTACAAATACTGTTATCTCCCTTGGTACTTAACTGTGTAGTCACATACATGTACTTGTTCAATGGAAAACAATAATACATTCTTTTGTTATAGATAGCACCGCAAATATTGAAACAGTACTAATTTTGTGTAAATAAAAAGTGTGTATACTCGTATAGTTAAAAGAAGAAAAGCAGCAAAAAAAAGAGTATATTTTCGCAAGGAAAGTTAAAAAAGATGAATTGGCAAAATTAAAATATTCGTTCATGTTTAATTATTAGATGACATTTTAAAAGGATTATATATCGATGAAATTTAGCAGAATTAAACGTTCATGTTCACGTTCGTATATATACAAAAGTAGTTGTTTAAATCGTAGCTAGATTTCAAAAAAAAAATTCAGTGTTTTATAGTTCAATGTTTCAAATATTCTGCGAGACGGAAGAAAGATTTCAAACGCTGATCTACATCTTAAGCTAGAAATTTAAATAAAACAAAGCCTAAATTAAAATATCGTTGCGACAGCTTAATAGAGTACTTAAATGTAACAACTTACGACGTAAAACTGGATACACACCAGATCACATTGTTCTGGATTATATTTCCAAGGAAATTGAGACAAGTGGTCAGTGCATTGGTTATTGTTCGATGTTGAAACGCTTGACAAATGAACATAAATTCAGAGTTCCTAGAAATAAAGTTCTTTCATTTATGAAAACTATTGATCCTAAAGGAATCAATTTTCAGAAAGCCCACAGAATTAAAAGACGCAAGTACAGAATAAAGATTCCAAATTATGTATGGCACGTAGACGGTTACGATAAACTGAAACCATATGGCTTTTGTATACACGGTGCTATTGATGGTTACAGTAGAAGGATACTTTGGCTAGAAGTGTCACAAAGTAACAACAACCCTGCAGTCATCGCTATGTATTATCTTGAAGCGCTGAAGACGCTTCGGTTTGTTCCCCAAATTCTTCGTTGTGATAAGGGAACAGAAAATTCAACTCTGTCTTTGCTCCAACCGTTCTTCCGGTACAATGATACAGATAGTATATCGGGACTTAGAAGTTTTATATACGGATAAAGTATTTCAAATCAACGAATAGAGGCCTGGTGGGGAACAATGAGACGCCAAGGAATTCAATGGTGGATTTCCTTTTTCAAAGATTTAAAAGACAATCAAGAGTATGATGGATTAAATCCTTTACATGTTGAATGCTTGAAATTCTCTTTTATGCACTTGATTCAGGCCGAGCTTGGCAGAAAAGTGGTTAATTGGAACTTACATTTCATTCGTAAACAGAGGAATTCTGAGGTACCAAATGGAAAACCCGATTTAATGTACTTCGTTCCGGAATTGTTTGGCGGACACAATTATGGAAAGATTGTAGATCAAAATGATGTTGATGCTTGTTGCGAAATGTACGGCTTATGTAGGACAACATGCATTAAAGAACTTCAAGATTTGGTAAAATTACTAAAGCCTGACATCCGCATTCCCATGGATGTACAAGATGCTCTAGAACTATACAGGGAACTACTGGAACTTATTGATGAAGCCATTGAATAACTTCTCTCATATGTGCTCTGAATAAATTCTCTTCAAGTATCAGATATTTTATATTATTCATTTAGATCGTTTGCGGAACAAGTTCTTGCCAAGGTTTTCTTTTAATCAAAACAATAATTACAATAATTAAGTCATGAAATAAATTCAAGTTGAAAAAGAAACAAAACCAAATGCTATCAGATAGTATCAGATGTTAATTTTGAATTGCTTTTGCGTAGTGTATTGGTAAATTCTGCGATCTCACTTTTGAGTTATGTGCCTTTGAACCAGAATATTTTACTTACTTGAGGTCAATTCAAGGACATTAAAGTAACACAAAGAAGAATGAAACACGAGGCTATTTGATCTGATAGCTATCTGATACAAGGGGGCTAAACTAGTTACATGCCTGTTCCCAAAATGTTGTTCTGAGATGCCCACAATGTAACTTCCAAACATGCAGATTTTACAGGATGTATGTCTTATAATATTGTTATATTATATAAATGTATATAATTGTCTATCATATGATTTAAAATTCATACACAACATAAAAAGTAGTTATGTAAATTAAAATTACATAAACTCATATCTATTCTGTTTCCCTTTTATAGGTTTTTCCATAGAACTTATTCAAACAACCCTTGAAACTTCACTGGTGGATATCAAAACATGAATATTTGTTACTAACACGAATCATTTTATCTTAAACTATGTCCATTTGTTTTATTTCCTTGCTATGTTTAAAGACTAACACTTTCAAATCAAAGCACAGAAGGCGCTGAATTTGTTTGGGTCTCAGAATGTAAGAAAGGTGCAGGTTGTGAGATTATATGTTTAGTGCCACCAATGCTTCCCAGCGTTTTAATTGTAGTAAATTGGCTATTAGACTAATTGCAACACTGATATTCAATCCAATGTTTATTTGACTTTAAAAATTTAAAAAAATGAGTAACATTTACTGGGATTTGAACTCCAGACCTCTCGCTTCCTAAGCGAGCCCGAAAACCCTTCAGCCACGGTGAATTTATATGTGAACGGCCTGAAGAAAACCATATTATTCTAAATTAGGGCTTGTAACGACTTTAACTGTTGTTTAACACAGATGTAAATAATCCTGGAGCTTACTATAAGCATGTATATTTATAAAGAATCAAACGGCTGCAAGTTATGTGGTATTTTCTGATCTTTGCAATCTAAATCGTACTGTATATCTGTATGCATTTTCCTGTATAAGTTTATTTTTATGTATTATAATTCCTTTTGTAAGGCACCAGAGTTTGATACATACTGCATAACTAGAGTTGCATCAAAAAATCATTTATGTTCTTTTTTATTACGACAGCCACACTTTATCTTTGTATATCATGGCTACTTCCTTAACAAAAACACTTAAAAAAAAGAATTTAACAAAAAAAAAAGTTTCCTCGACTGGGATTCGAACTCGAGACCTCTCACTCACGAGGCGAGCGCGTTACCACTGTACCACGGAGAAGTTATACACAGAGTGTCTGAATAATATCAAGTCATTCTAAATTTAAAACTTCCATTGCAGTTCGGGTTTGTAATCCTTATTAATTTCGTGGTATTTTGTTCAGGGTAAACCTGTTGTTTATAATTGAAGTAAATATTTTAGCAAAAATCCTCTCGCCCAAACGGTCCGGCATGTAGAATCTATATATTCCACTACTCGGTTTGTGTAGTATTCGGTAATCAACATGGCTAAAAATAGTATTTTCATTGATAAAATCATATTCATCCGCGTAATTTGTGATTGTGCATTTATTGACAATTCTATAAGCCAACGCTATTGTTTAACTTTAAATGCGTTGTAATTTGTTGGATACTTGTAACAAAATAAAATATTTCTTTCTTTTAAATCGCTAGTTTTTAGCTGTTTTGAGAACTACTTGTTGTTAGGTTTGTAGTAAACTTCTGTGTCAGAGATTGAATGTCCGCTTTGTATTTAGTTATTTTCGATCAGAAAATACAATAAAACAGTATTAGAAATCTTTGACCATTCGGGAATTACTTTGCTTGAAAATTGATGCGCCTGTCTTTGACCATCTTTACGCAGTGATCTCCCCTGAATTTTTCGGCTTTAGTGTACATACAAAAGGGAAGTAACCGCTCCAAAAAAGTGGACTACTTTCGGCATTTGCAATTAGCAACATTAGACTCTGAAATTTCGCTACCATTATTTGTTTGGTCTGACGACCCAAACAAATAAAAATATTGTTTTAAGGAAAAGAGCTCGCTTATATGAAATATATTCAGATAAACAAAATTAAATGGTTTTAACGAAATATATTGACAATTATTTAAGTCTTTAAGTAAAAAAATAAACAAGTGTTAACTTAAAACCAACTTTCTTTTCGGCATACAAACTTAAATATTTTGAAATCAGTCATAAGTTTTACTTAGATTTAAACAAATTGAAAATACTTATATCAAAGAAACAGAAATAATTATAGTTTTGAAAACAGCCTAATACAAAACAAGAACTATCACTAAATGTGATTAATACCCCCGCAAGACTGCTTCGGAAATGATGGAGTTATTAGTAATATAATTAGTATCAACTGTACTGTCATCCAGGGACTGAAGTCATACTCGGTCAGTAAAAATCTCCTGAGTTGCATGACAAGTGTATGTTGAAAGTTTTATTTTTTCTGCCAGCAAAGCTTGAGAGTCCACCCTTACAGCTGCACATTCATAAAGTGTATCTTTATCTGATACCTTCACCAAGTATTCACCAGGATCAGTTACGGGGATTAAGCAAAGGTCAAGTCCACTTGCAAAGAGTTCGTTGTTTTTATACCACTGAAAATATGCACCAGAATTATGTTCTTTATAAAGTACTCCAAGTATGATTTCCTTGTTTTCTTGCCTCTCAAAACCCACAATCTGGTCAGGTGTATGAATTATTCCTTTTGCATTTGATGTAGCTGTTGGATATTCAAAGTGGTTAGAACTCGGATCTGCTTGGCTCAAAATAGAGATCTTGTTGACTGTTATGGCTGTCACTTTGAAACTATTTTCCAGTGGATTATACCCATCTCTTTCTCTGTCAGGATCACTTACAATTGTGTCAAGAAATCAGTCATCAATGGTTTGACAGATTTTTTGTGAACATTCTGCTGTGTATGATGAGTTGCAAAGTTTAGTGTACTTTACACATATTTCACCAGGTGTTTGGTCATTCACTATCAATGATGTTAAAGGAACCGGAATGCTTTTATCATCTACATGCTGTCTAACTGGCTCTCTACCGTCAATCTCCTGTTTTTTTAGATGTTCTCAAATATAAAAAGTACTAAGAGGAAAACACGCCGATAGACTTCAAGTATGTTTGCAAATTACATTCTTCCCCATTTGGCATGACAAATTTTGAGATTACTTCTCCGTTATATGTAGACAGATTCACTACCATATCTGATAACTTTCCTATATCATTTTTTCCATCTGGAAAGAAAATGCTAGTTGCATAATTTATAACTGTCTGAACAGTTTGCTCTTCTTCTTTTTTAAATTCGTATATTCTTGTACCGCCTCCTCTCCGTGCGGTAACTTGTCTTAACTTCCCACGAGTTTCATGAAGCCATCCAAGGTGCAACTTATATATGGCATGTCTACCAGTACCTCGCTGTTTCTGAAAGAAGAAATAATAAGCTATCTAGGATAATTTATTGAAAATACACCAAGGGATATATAGAAATTTGATGAATCTTTCAACCATCATAACTGAATCTCATAGAAAACTTAAATGTATACGTCATTTAATAAAGCGCCCAAAAATATGTGTCACTCACATAAAAACTTGCTGTTTATTTCTTTCAAAAAGTACATTATTTTACGCAATGGTCGTATTCATTGATTCGTTAAATTAATCTAGGTTTTGACAAAATCAAAACACAGTTACCAGACTAAAATTTTAACCAAGTGATCTAGTATTTACCACTCATTTAATGTCCAATATTGAGAATACCTTATGAACACTTTGAACATGTTTCATGAAAATCACAAAAGAAATGTTACCCTGTGTTAAAATACAGTCGCGAGCAACCAGTGATCATGATGACTGTGTTACCTGATTATTGCAAATTAAGCAATTGTATTGTTCTGTAAATTTTTCAGCTACTTTGTAGCATGTTACAGTTATTGTGTAGCAGGAGACACAAACATCAAACAGACGGATGGACACACAGACACCTGCATGGTCTTAATTTGATTTGACTTCTTGACTTCATTTTTGATTGCACTCGACCAGCTTTCAAATAAAACATTTATAGAGATGAACATTCTGTCAATGTATCACAAAGACCAGAACGTATTTTGACTTTTGAATTATGTCTTATGTATTTTGACTTTTGTATTATGTCTTATGTATTTTGACTTTTGTATTATGTCTTATGTATTTTGACTTTTGTATTATGTCTTATGTATTTTGACTTTTGTATTATGTCTTATGTATTTTGACTTTTGTATTATGTCTTATGTATTTTGACTTTTGTATTTTGTATCATGACATATGTAATACGGCTTATGTATTGTGTATTACGGGTTAAGAAGTATGCATCATTTGATTTATACAGACATGTAAGAAGTCTCGCAGCTTGCTCATCTATTACCCTATCTCCTTGGTGATAATTTTACTTGCGAATACTAAATTAGACTGCTATTTGCATGTCGGTTCTGTGCCAAAATAATCATAAATGTTCAAACTGTTTTCTACAATTGAATCTTAGTTCTTCGAATTATTTTTTTAATAGAATAAAAGAAGATTTTGCATGTAGGTTATTTACAGTGTTTATTTTTATATTATGTAGTCAAACATTGCAAAAATGCTTTAGAAGAATGAAAAGTCAAACATTTGTTATTTGTCATTTTCTAGAAATCTTTATCGATTTGGTAGAGCCATTTCATGTATCAGATCATTCTTTTAGTGATTTTACATTTCCACCTATTGATCATGTTTAGAAAAAAAACAACAAAGAATTGGCTTTAAAATGTCATATTTTGAATTATAAAAAAAATCCTTGTTTTCACCATAGATTCCTCAATATCAGATTAATAATTATCATTTATTGTACTCTTTGTATTTTCACATATTAATATACATTTATAGTAAAGTTTCATTACATAAAACATTCAATTTGGAGAGGAAAAAAGTAATAGTTTGAATGATTACATACTACAAGCTGTCTTATTTTTCATATTAATTACATATCATTGCATGTATATATAGTGATATCAAAATACAACTGATTCAGGTACTCTCATATTTCATTCCTCCACAAAATATGATAAACAATATCAACAAGTTAAGGCAGCGTTCAATGAACGCAAAAAAAGACAATAGTGTGAAACTTCTTATTTATTTATATTTGAATAAGTTATGCTGAATTAATGCAATTGAATCAACCATTTCACTTAACTTGATTTTTATATTAATTAGGATTATATGGCACGTAAACTGACAAAAGAACAAAGTTGTACATGCACAAAGTATCATATAGTAGATGACTTTAAGCATTAAAGATGCATGCCTCCAGATGAGTCAAAATATTTTTAAAAAAAACTCAAACTTAAGATAAATATGCTAAGATTTTAAGAAAAGTAAAGAGATTCAAGAATTAAGTTATAATTTACATGTTGGGATAAATCACTGGTTTTGCAGTATGCATCACCATAATTCTCCTAACGCGTAACGAAAGGGCTATATTTGCCAATTTAACCACCTTTGCTAATTTACGATTGTAAGTAGATTATTACTTTGTTCATAACAATATTTTCCTTTTCATAATATTCATGAGAATTTTTATGAATGTTTGAAGTATGCTGCTTTAAAAGTTAAAGAGTTATTCAAATCCTTAATTATTATATATTAAATCATGACTCAGATATAGATGTACATATATGAAGACTGTTTTTTCTAAACTAAAATGATTATTTTTGTTACAAGTTTAAGGCATGGGACATGTTCTTCACACTTCTTTAGGAGGACCCAGCAACTACCAAAGCAAAATTTATTTGGTAAAACATCATTATTTAGGGATTTGTACTTATAAATCATAACCCTGTTTCGTAAAAAAATACTTGTATTTTCCATTGTAAACAGAGTAACGTAACAGACTGAATGTCTCATTTTTACCTTTTTTTGATTTTCCATCATAAGCTGTTTCTTCTTATTTTTTTGCCCTGCTATATTTTTAACTAGCTCCTTAATTCGTTTTCTTCTCACATTTTCCTGTAGGAGAAATAATGTATATTTCATACAGAATATTGCAAGAATTAAGTTTCACAAATGTATCAAAATGTGTCTGTCTTGCAAGAATCTTGTTACTTAATCTAACAAATAATATTCATTCATAAATCAGATGACCAATAATCGAATAAGACCTAGAAAACCAATCAAAACAATTTTCCTGGCAAATCTTCATAAAATTTGCGGTGAAAACGTAAATTCTAGAGAGTTAAGATTTAGGGCACTGTAAACTACTTTTTCTCAGGAAATGAAATGGTCCATATTAGGACTCGTCCGAGAAATATTTGGGACAAACATCCTGACCATGTTCAACAGAGGCAAAGGAGTGACCATCAGTGTATTAATGTGGATGGACATTCATAAAACCTTACTAAGCCACTGTTTGACGGATGTGTTCTAAAAAAAGAACCTGATATTGAGACAACTTTGCAATTAGAATCGAGGTGAAAAGTAAAACTATAAAAGAGCAAGATGGTTCTAAAATGTACGTCAGTGTTGGTATACTTTTCTGGCCCTTCATTGATGCCAGCAGTATTAAGTGTGGATAATTGAGTACCGCTCAAGACGGTGCAAGGGGCGTGAGGGATGTTGCACTAATTCATTATCCCTCATGTACAGATTCAATCAAACTGAGTCTGCAATTTTCGCGTAATTTTGTTGTGATTAATGCTTCAGGGGAATCACTTTGTTTCCATTTTTTCTTTTCAGTGATACACATGCCAGTGAAGAGCTTGGAAGTTGAATTCCTTTTATTAACAAAACAATATTTTGAAATTTGGAATAATTTTTAATTATCTTAATAATTACATTTTCACACATAAATCATGCTTTGTTGTTTGCTACAAAATTCAAATTCTCCGTAAGTGAGATACCAGGTGATAATAGCCGATTCACTGAGTCACTGAGTGTATAGTGAAATATCTCACAGATGGCGGGAAAATGCAAGGTTTTTTTAATACACTTATTCTCCCAAACCTGTCCTTTTTGTAAATATTTACAAAGGTACTTTATGTTTATCTTTCCATAAATCTACTTCAAATGTTATGTTTCTCAAAATCAAAACTGACATTCCTCGCTTATGTTATTCAATTCAGTTCTAGAGAACAATAATCCTGCTGGTCAGTTTTTTTAATTGATTTTGTTATTGTAACTGCTTTAAAAACACTCATTAAAGGCAGGTTTAAATTAAAGTGTAGCATTCTTATAAGTACTCCATTATAACATTTATACATGTCTCATATAAAGTTGTGCTATCAATTGTTATTAGCCTATGACACAGAAAATGTTACTTCGATATGATTTTGAAATAGATATTGTTATTTTATTCCTGGTAAATTATCAGTAATAATTCCTTGAATCATTTAGTGGTCTCCTGAAAAACTTGTTACACATGAATAGATTATTCCAAGTGTTGTGACTTATCAGTTCATACCGGGTCAACATTGCATCATTTTATATCTCACCTTACAGTTAATTAGCCAGCAACTTGAAAGATGTAGATAAAAGTGATTTATATTTTCCCTGTTGTTCGCATAGTTTCTATACAGACCATAGTACAGAACAAAATATACAAACTGAATTAAAGATAAAACTCTAGAAATTTAAATGATGAATTATAGATATTTTTGAAATTTTATGTGCTGTAAAAAATTCATTGAGTGAAATATGATCAGACCTATAAATATTCTTTAATGTTATTGCTGTTTCTCAAAATACACATCACCTTACCACACATGACGTGTTATATATGCTAACTGGCTTTAATGACGCTGTATCTGCCAAGTAGGACCAGTCCTTTATTAAGCCGTTAAGTCTATCATAATCCATGCTTTTATAGGGAAATGAACCATATTCCGCTTTTATACTCATGAATGAAGTTTATCTATCTTTGAAATTTGATTCTTATGACAGGCATTATGCCTGCTAAAATAAAAAAACAGGTGGCCATAGTAAATCATGATGTTTGCAAACCCCAAAGCGGTAAAATCACTTATTAATTAATCTTGGATATTTTTATTTATTTCCTTACTATTTCAACTCAAAGAAAGTCAAAATATATTGTTCAAGTGATTGCACAGGTTAATGAACAGATATGGTGAGATAACACTGTGAGGAGTGCTTTGCACTAACAGCAGGAATATTTACCTGTTAAATTGTCTAAATTTTGTACTCTTGATGAAATCTTTGTAGTTTTAGCTCATACATAAATCGGAGCAAGTGTGTGCTATAAATAAATAGCATAAATAGTGTTCGCTATAAACAAACAATAATACATTGAGAAATAAGCTTGTATTAGGGAGCCTAACACTTACCAAATTGTCTTCTGTTTCACTATCAGATTTACCTCCGTCAGCCATAATGGGCGCATGTGATGAAACTTGCCTTTTTGCCGCCTTTTTTGTCAAGTCATAATACATAAGACAAAAGTCATAATACATAAGTCATTAGTCATAAGACAAAATTCCTAAGACAAAATGGCACTTATGGGCTTCCGTATATGTCGATAAAGCGGTTAGTCGTATAATGGGCCATATTGACATTGAACTTACAAGCTTAAGTACAGTATTCCTTGTATCGCTATCTCACGTACTGCGTCGGCGTATAGTACAAACAACCTCATTATGTTACACAATCTGTCCAAAATCTATATTGATAGTGTTTAAAAGGAAATATAAGCTTCTTTTCATCAATAAATAAATCTCCTTGTCTCGAAAATAGACAGTTAAAGATAAAAATTAAACAAACCGATGATTTAACTTTACTTTTAAATGTCATCGTTTAATTTTACAAATCACTTTGTAAGATCTTATTTCCAATTTTATATGTAAACAAAATATGATTAACTTCAAACAATATAGGTTTATTAAAAAATGTTTTAAATAGATTCTTTGACTTGATAACAATAACTTACTTAATCATCCGAGATCAATTAAAACACGACCAGCTACTGTCTTCTCCCGATCGAAATTAAATAAGTAGACATAATATGACAATAATTAGAGTAAACACGTATCCGGGTCAGACAGTATGAACTTCAAGGTTCAAGGTTATCTTTACTTGACAAACGCCTGCACTTTTAGAAAGAGCTCCTTCCGCATTGCTTGATATGTTTGCCTTTTAATACGTAAGAGAAATTGATATTATATCTATTATAAAATGTACTCGTCAATAAATTTTTGCCATAAAAGTGACAAAAGGACAAAGGGACAAAGGACGAAATGGTTTTAACATTTTTTTCGTATCTTAATTATTGACTAGTTATAATCACTGTGTTATTTCTTTTATGAAATAAGTTTGATCTAAATGTACTTGTTTTAACATTAACAGCTTTCGTATTATATGTTCGCCTCTTGTGGCTAGTTCAAAAGTTTAATCTGTATATTTTAACTCGAGAACATAATTATAATGTTTATATTGAGTTAACGAAATAATGTTTAAACTATGTATTTGCTATGTGAACAAATACAAATTAAATCAAAGCACAGAAGGCGCTGAATTTGTTCGGGTCTCAGATAATAAACCAATTTGTTTTTGTATAGTGCCACCAATGCTTTCCAGTGTTTTAACTGTAAGACTAATTGCAACACTGGTATTCAATTCAATGTTTATTTGACTAAAAAAAAGAAAAAGAGTTGCCTCTAGTAGGATTTGAACTCCAGACCTCTCGATTCCTAAGCGAGCGTGCAAACCCCTCAGCGGTGAAGTTAAATTGATGGTCTGAAGAAAACCATATTATTCTAAATTAGGGTTTGTAACTTATTATTTCGACGCTAAACGTGTTGTTTAACACAGATATAAATAATCATAGTGCTTACTATAAGCATGTATATCTATAAAGAATAAAACAATATTAGAAATCTTCGACCATTCGGGAACTATTTTGCTTGAAAATTAATGCGCCTGTCATTTGACAATCTTTACGCAGTGAACTCCCCTGAATTTTTAGGCGTAAGTGTAAATATAAAGGGAAGTAACCGCTTCAAAAAAGCGGGCTACTTTCGGCATTTGCAATTAACAGCATCAGGGTCTGAAATTTCGCTACCATTATTTGTTTGGTCTGACGACCCAAACAAATAAAAATTAAGATTAATCAAAATGTGAATTTATGTACAATTAATGTAAACGTCCAATTTGTTCACTGTTTGTTTGTTCAATGATCCCGGTCTATGTCCAAATTCACATTTATGTTTTAGAAAGATTATCGTTATAATTTTTATAAATGTTTTTTTGTCTTGACTCCATTTTTAAAAAAGTGCATGGTAAATGAATTTCCGCCAATAACCCCGTAGTTAAAGTATAAATAGCTGATAACTTTAGGTATATATAAAGTTTAAATGAGTAAATTCATACCCAGTCAGTCATTTTTTTAAGTTTCAACATATAACTGAGCCAGCCCTTTTTGTCGCCAGTAAAAGAATCATTTGTGCTTGATACAAATATTAATAAATTGAAGCAGGTCTCTATTATGGTAAAGGTAAGGTACCGGCATACAGTTTAAAAAGCATCTGGATGTGTTTGTAAAGGAATGTAATACGACAATGTTTCACGAAATGATTGTAATTTGAAACAGCTTGAACTTTATTTTATTTTAATGATATATTTTTGGTCTGTTCTGACAAATAAACTTTTAAGTCAATATTAACCCAGAAAAAAGAAATTGTGCTTTAGTTACTTCGTTTTAGGGATTTCCAATCATAGTTTTATTATATGCAAAAAGTCAGTCAAAAAGTATTGAATAACCTTATAACCGTTTATTTCTTTATCGTAACGTTAAGTGTTTGCAAGGAAAGTAGTGTATGAATAAAATGTGTTCGTCATTTTCACTTTTTTGTTTTCATAATTAAAATCGGTAGAGAAATATAACAAATACGGACCGAATAACATTGATGAACCCGATCTGCACTCTATTTCCTTTCATCTTTTAATTTTTCATTGGTTAACTATTGAATACTTGTCCGAAATGTGGTGATTTCAACCCTTTAGGTGCATATTATTTATATTTCGTTGACAATGTGTGTGTACCTGTATGTTCAAAGGGAAATTTTTTAGTACGATTCATTCTAGAATCAAATAAAGAATCAGACCACGCGAGCTGGTCATACCTTACGCAGATATATGTCATTAGTAAAGTTAAATACACATTCATGATATTCATGATGTAAATGTTCAATAAAAGATAACAATAATAAATATATTCATTTTGAAAACAAATCTTTCATTGACCACGTAACGCATCATGTAGATGAATATCTTATGCATTTGTATTGTTTTGCGGATTTTAATGTTTCTGTATAAACGGGCCACATAATGGTGTCACATATATTAATCGTATTCAAAGATGTACAAGAAAAGCATTGATGCAAAGCATCAAAGGGCGTCCAAGCAAGATATGCAGCAGGTGCAGATGAACTAGTAGATATATAATGACAAGATATTCTTATAAACTGTTCAATGGTTCATTGGTTTTTACCAGAATTGTATATCACTTATGAATGAACGAACGAAAGACATTGGTCATTATTTATAACTTTGATTGGCATGCTAGAAATTAGAATACTACTTGCTATTTCTTTATGATCGTGGTTATTAATAGCAACGGATATACACGTATACAATCATTTATAATCCATATGAGTAACGCATGATCAACACCACACTCTGTGTAATTGTCCCTTATTATGTTATCGCTATTAGCGAAAGACCCCCTCTTAAGCTATCTGTTCACACTTAGTAACAATATGACACTTGTTATATTACCATGTTGAGCATAAATGATTTATTATACACTAATTGTAATATCTTTTTTAATAAAAAATACAGATTTTATGAATTATGTTTTCTTTCTCTTTTTTGTGTTTTATGCACTACTTTAATACTGAGTTTTTACGTTTATTACTATTTTAGAAATTCAATTGTCATAATGACCGACGATTTATAAGTCAAAAACTCAACCAGGAAAAAAGTCAGTAAATTATGGTTGAACTTTCAATATATAATATTGTTTTAAAACCATATACAATATACATTTGTATTTTCTTTATCATTTTTTTAAAAAAATTATCATATCAATTGAATAATTCATAAAATCTGATTTGTAACTTTGAATAATTCCTCGGCATCTTACTAAAACACGAATAACAAATTAAATAAAATGTTTCAAAGTTTGATAGTGTCATATTAATGCCATAAAAATTGTACATTTTTTCTCAATTATTGTACATATTTATTGTTTTTTATCTCATATAGATAAAATAAAACATGCGATTTGTGTTGTTGGTTTTTTTTTCGAATTGTATGTTTATGTATAATAATAAATCAATAAATTTGAGAGTTGATCTATTTTTATTAATTATTTTAACCAAACTAAGTGACAAACATTCATTTTGAAAAAAAAAAGCTTTATTTAATCTGTAAAATTTATTTGTTCTGTTCTGTAACGATATCAAACATCTACTCCAAAAACCGAAGAGACCGCACAATAAACGTGTGGTACTATTCGCCGGTCGTCAAAAGAGACCAGGAGAGACCGGGAATTACCGACAAGAGTACATCCCTCTATAAATAGATTTTCGGAATATTTAGGTCATCAACTCAACATTCTATTTACAGCTTTCGGAATAAAAACATACCATAATAACCCACTGTGTACTACAAAATGATAAATAAAAATACCCCGAAGAGCGCGATTTATTGACGGAAAAGGTTAATTAATTTGAAAATGTTTGCATTGCGAAATTCTCCAGTTCGCTATTCATTGTAATTAATAATCAAGCACCCTCATACCGATCGGAATTATCGGCTTTTATTATGAACAACTATAAAGGCTCGAGAAGTTGCTGTCGCCCTTTCACAAAATCTGATTTCATTACATAAAAGGGCGCCGCGCTTCGGCGCGGACGCCAATCATTACACCCCTTGCCTTGCCCCATTTATTCCCGTATCGGCCCCTTTTAGTTATTACCATTTCACTTATTACATGCCCCTCTCCCAAGTTTTGTGAACGTTGTCTTTGCCTATTTTTTTAATTCATATGAAATTTTATTAAAAATAACCTTATTCAGTGCGGGTTTAAGAAACATTGTTTATACAATGCTCTTGAAAAACCATACTATTTATTTTTAAGTTGGGTTTTCCAATCTATTTAAAGAATGGAATTTCCAATCAAATTGAAAACGCAATAAATATCTTAAACCGAAACTTTGACCTGTAAATATGAAATAAAGTCAACTGAATATGTAGTCGAACTTTATACTTATAGGCCTCGTCTAATATAATATATAGGCCTAATAAAAATTAAATACAAAAGTATCCGATCTTATAAAAATCTGTTTACATAGTAGTTCAAATTATGCATTTTGGCTAAAATGTAAACATTTTTCAACTATGAGACAATAAATGTTTCTCACTTACGATTAGCTTGTTGTTTGAGTTTGTTTCAAAATAATTTATCAGAGAAAGGCTATTTCACACACTTGATTTTGGGATTGAAAGTTTACCCATAGCCGACCTACAACACAAACACAATTATATAACTTTCTAAAAGGGAATTAATTCAAAATAAAATATTCCGAAAGTTTCTTCATAAATTACCTCCTATCAGTGTTTATTTTACTGGTTATGAGTTAAATCTAATGACAAAACTTTATTTATGTAATTCAATTTTTAGGAATTTCGAAGAAAAGAAAGGAAGCCTTTTTTCTTAATCTTACTTAAATCAGACAAAACAATAGCAGTAAATATTATATGCCAATTTTGTAAGACATTCATGTGAATTGGTGTTTATGAGTTCTATACCGTCACTCCAGTCACTTCCAATATAATGTAATTTAATACAAATATGTACATGCAATGTTTGTTATTAACATGCCATGTTTGTTATTATGTAACATTTGTCATTTATGGAATCCAATAAATGCCCTATTTCGTTTAAGTGTTGCGTATTTTATAATACCAAACAAGTTGGTCTTGCCAGTTCTATTTGCTTGACCTGGACAATACATAGAATGTAATTGTTTCACAAAAATGCCGAGAGAAATTCCGTGTAACATTTGATGCATTTTGCTCTCTACGTTTTTTAGTGATGTTTCAAAGCCTTTACATACTTTTTCTCCATTTTATGTCAACATAGTTTTATAGTGAATAAAGACTATACAGCGTCATATAACATACCGGATATTGATGTAGCCAATGAACACCTGCAATTGCTTCAATAATGCAGTGACTAATGAATTTTTAAACTAATGACAACAGTAACAATATGAATAGAAGTAATAGTCATTGACCAACGAATCTTTATGAATTAAAGATACTATGTTCAAATTTGATATTCGAAAATATTGATAATTGCTACACAGTCTCTTTGTAAACATAAAATTAAAAGTGTTTAACTTCATACAAAGTAGATATATTATGTATAAAATTCTACAAACTATAGGTGGTCACAATGTAATCTTTAATTTTACAAATAATCAGCATTGATTAGCTCTTTGTCTTAATCGAATACTTTACCCGTCCATTTAATTATGCATTAATGTTAATATTTGCCAAACACCTGGGTTCACCTAAATAAATATAAATAGACTTGTAATGGAAAAGGACAATTAAGTCTTATTCTGTATTGAATGTAGCATTGTCTCGTGGACCTCAACAAAACTGACATATATCATTCCCCTTGGGTCAATATTTGGCCAGACCCGGGGGCACTTTTGAGTGAAACTAAAAGAGCTTAGCTATAGCATCGCCTTTTACAGAACTCTTGGCTATTTTTCACATGATTTGCTACCGTTCTTTAAAATACCCGAAACATAGAAAAGCTTGTTTTTAAACGTCTTCGGTTGCCAGAGATTTCACAAGATTTCTAAATTTTATGATTGTATAAATCAACTACATCTGTATGATACTGTATACAAACATGTATATTATACGAGGGGTGATCCAAAAATTCGTGGACACGCTGCATAAAACAAAAAGTAATAAAGCAAATCATATGAAATTCTAGTATCTTATTTAGTGAGCATATGTCGACAAATTCTCAAAATATTGTAAAGATTGTACAAGAATTAACGATTTTGCACCAGTTTGTATACATAGACATGACAAAACGCGGCGCAGCTTACGACGTCACAAACGACGTTATGCTTCCATAGGAAGTAATCTATGTTACCGTTTTGCCTTATAACTTTTCAAAGTATTCCCCTTTAACCCGCACACATTTTTCATAGCGGCGGACCGAGTCTCTAAATGTACTCGCATACCATTCTTGGCTGAATGATGACAGTATGCATTGGGTGGCTCCTCTCCACTCGTCCATATTGTCAAAACGTTTCCCTCTCGACTCTTTCTTTAACCTGGGAAACAAGGCGAGGTCACACGGGGAAAGACCAGGCGAATATGGTGAATGACTTAGTACTTCTGCTCAAGAACTAGAGAACGACACACTGACGGTTTATTTGTCACACTTTCGATCATTGTTTTTGTCTCGCCAGGCGTCTTTCCAAGATTTACACAGAACTGTATAACTGTCCGAAGTTTTGCTGGATCCGTGACGTCCATTTTTGATAAAGCTGTTTTTAGCACCTGTCCTTTAAAGCACGGGCGTAAAATAACCGCAACTTCAAAATGTCTTCTAATACTGACAGAATGCCGTCATACACATCAAAACAACGTTATTATAACGTTTCCGCAATTTTCTTTGTTTGCACAGGTTTTACATGTGTTTAAATGAGATGAAAACGTTTACATCACAGAGAAAAAGTAAGCTGCGCCGCGATTTTGATACTTAATGTTTTTATGTTGTCATATATAGATAAAAAATGCAATTTGTGTTTTAAAATTTGGTCAATTTATTAAAAAAGCATTGATTAATAATATCCAAAGAGTTCACCTCGGTTAGACGTCACGTTATGGAGATACACACATTGTCCACGAATTTTTGGATCACCCCTCGTATGTAATGTAATATTTATAATTATTTACCATTGAAAAAATATTTGAAACAAATTGTTTGTCTCTGTTTCAAAAAAAAAAAGATAGAAAAAAATGCAATAGAGTTCTGCTCAGGCTTGCCTTAGCAAAGAAGTTTGATTTTCTAGCCAGGAAAACTCATGATCTCTTCTAGTTTATTCTCGAAATGGTATCTTAAAAAAAACATATCATGTCTCGCAAACGAATAATTTTCATATGTTGAAAGGGCAAATATTTTTTTAATTGCTGTAATAATGGATTTATAAAAGATATAAGATGCTGATCAATAGAATGAATTATCGATACATGTTTAATATTTGTGACAAGGGTAGTAACATGTAAACAAAGTGATATATTTGACTTCCATGCATACTGTTACTTCACAGTATGTGTATTTTTTTGTTATAACGCAAACAAAGCAAAGATGGTACAGCTATATGCCTTATGTGAATCACAAAAGATAAAATGCTTTTGTAAAATAAAGTTCAAAGAATATTGAGGGGTAAATGGGTCTTTTAATCCAAACACAAACACACATAAAAAGTAGTACACTTTTATTTGATAACTTTGATAAACATTTGTTAACAAGTTGATGTTAATTACGAAAATCATTCAATAAATTGAATCAATGTTACCTAAGTATAAGAAACATTGTTAAACAAGGTCGCTTTAGCCAATGTTTGTAAGATAATAATCTACAATATGAAAAACAAGATCAAAAGCAAGTGCGGCATTCAATCAACCTTGGTAAAATATATGCTTAGTAAATTATTATCTTAAGAGTGAACACCTTGCGAACAAGCGTTCAAATATGGAATGATCCTCGCAAAATGTATAAGAAAACAACAACAAAAGATACTACTTTGTCAATATGACATGTTCATTTTACAGTACAGTGAACATCGATTAATACTATTTACGTGCTAATATAATAATGATTTCAGTAAGTTACATTGTTATTATGGCAAAAAGTTGCAAAAAATTATCAGCATATTTTTTTATAATTTGTTGTATACACCGTACAATGGAATTCATAAAGGTATTTGAAACATAGTCAATACACATAGTGTATAATCTATAAAAATATTTAACAATAAGGCGCCCACTGAGTCTATAATTACATACGTCTTTCCTAGCCAGTAAGACAGAATATGTTTCTGTAGACATGCATTACATTCAAACAAAAATCATTATTTTAACAACAGTAACGATAATATTTGCAAAAGTAACATTGCTGTAGTTAACTTTGATTAGTCATTGTATATTGACCTAGACTTCATCAATAGTATTTCAACTCTTGCATTATGTAACAAACGAGTTAATGTAAGTTGAAATAACATTGCAAACATTAATGGTCATAAGTTACAGCATGCAATGTTAATAAAACCTTTGTTTTAATCAACAACACTATTTTATGATAATCAGTTTTTTTGCTGTTTTATCTAGTATGCAACTTACAGAAATGTTATAATTAAAAAAAATCAAAGTTAATCTATTTGTCAAGTTTAAACAGATTACGAAATTGAATCCCTTGTTAGCCGCTAAGAAATTTTGACATGATATTACAAATACTTATCTCATTACATTTTAAATGTAAACAAGTCAATTCACTGTCACTTTATGCAAGGAAGAATAACACTCTGTAATTAAAACCGCATTTTGACACCAATTAATATAACATGTCTAATTGAAAAACAAAAAGTATGTGCAGTTTCCATGCCATTACCTATAATTCGTAGTTATGTCTTGTAAATGACAGTGTTTTCCCCATACATTTGGGACAGAAGGGAGATGTATTTGTTGAAAAGATACGATTTTCCTGTATGCTGTGATTTAGGTTGTTACCACACTCAAGAGAGATTTTATATATTCTTATGTATATAATTATGCTTCTAAATATGTAAAATTCATACTGCAAATATTGTACTCATTAAAATACATCATTTCATTTCTTATTGATGAATTTGACTTAGACTTTATAGAAAATAAATTCTTATTTATAGATTATAAATTTTTAGTTACCTTACTTTCTTAAAATGAAAATGTAAATTCGGTAATTTCTTTACAAATAATGGTTTTTGAAACTTACAATATTGGTAAATCTTCATTTGAGCATTATATTTATGATATAAAACCATAAAAATGAGTTACATGATCTATAAAATGATAATTTCTAATAGTATTGACATCTAAGTGATTAAACTGTACATATTGCTTTTGTCTATATTTATTATAACATAGTAACATAGTATTGCTGATGAATAGAAAATATTCAGCCAGGTTTGTTATGCAAGAAGTCATATCACACGTCGTCAAATACGTCACACGAAAGACAGTTGACATTTGTTTATGATTGCCGAATGTGTGTTTGTTTGTTTTCATTTTCAAACAAATTAGAAATGCAATATGTGAAAAGTTATTTGAAAGAGTTTATGTCTCTATTATTCTGGAGGAAACAACTTGGTTCATATTTTACCTCCTTACATTCATCAAAGCTTTGACTGGAGTGTTGCACACTGGACAAATATCATATAATAAGTAACATATATTGCAGAACAAAAGATGTGGACAAGGGCAACTTAGAAACACAATTTCACGAAATTCGACCTTACAATGGCGGCAAAAGAGTATGTTTCTCAGTCTTTGGTTTTCGATCTGCAGCTCCCACATCTCATCAATACCATCACATGATATATCAAGTGAGGCTGTAAAAAATAAACAAACTACTGAATATTTTTAAATAAAATCACAAAATGATAACTATAATAATAAGGATAACGCAATTTTATAAACGAAATTATATCACAATTCTAAAAAGGGTACAAGCTTTAAAAACAAACATTTCATGTCGCTGTCTATAAAATGTTTTGTTGCAGTGTTTTCTTTAAATAAGACATGATATCATAAAAAGTGTTGCATGTGTGGATAATCTAGAATGAAATTTTTAATAACAATAGTTTTTCTTATTGTGGAACAAATATTAACGACCTGAATTGATAAAAATGGTAATCGTATATGAATCAATACAGCAAACATCACATTTATACCATGGTAATAGCAAATGATATTAATATTAAATTAAAAAACAAAAGGGACACATACTTAAACAATTAAGAATATTTATGAAAAAGGTAAATGATTATTTATATATCAGTTTTAAACTTGTTGTAGAGATGATGCACTTTCAGCACTTAACCATACATTTGTAAAAAAAATTCTTGACCTATAGCCATGCTCTTAATTGATAATTGAAACTATAGGCAAATTTTCCTTTGTTGAATACTTCTGGCTTTTCATATTTTCATGTTTATGTTAATTAAATGGCCCGTAAATAGGAACATGTTGTCCCGGGACCGTGAGTTGAACAAATTTGATAGAACTACACAAGGCAATTCTTCTTTTAGTTAACATAATAATTTTACCTATACTTTCAATTTGCCAAAAAAATTATAAAGTTTTTAATTGTTATCTTCCCCAGCCAGATGTATAGATTCTCCAATTCAAATGCTGACATACACAATATAAGTAGTTCCATACATTGTATTAGCAATGAAACCATTTAAAAATAAAATGCACTACATACGTGTTTCAGTTCTGAATAATTCCGTTGGTCCACTGTATGAATTTGTCGCTGGAGGCAATTCGGACACAACGACCGATTCAATGCTAGCGCTCTTTGATGACGCTGAACTAAAATAATTGATGCCAATCTGATTCTCTGGTGTGCCTTGGACCAAGGCGGATGCTTCATCTTCTAATTCAAAGATTTTCTCCATCAAAATTGTGGCATTTAATGCCCGCCCATCTTAAATATTAATAAGATATTTTTAATCTGCATGCATTACAATGTTGTTTATGACTGTTTATTTCTATGTTGTTATGGTTTTTACTCTATTAAGAATATATACCTGTACTTGTCAGATTGTGTTGCTTGGTGATGTACATCTGTCATTTCGTTTTTAACAAGCTTGCATATTTGTTTATGTAGTTTATGTCATTGGTGTTTCTCATGGAATATTTTTTCTACTTAAATGGTTAATTTTAAAGAATGATGAAAACGTTATAAAGTGTTTGCATCTCATCCAATGTCGGGAAGATCGCGAATTTATGTGATTTTTTTTTATATATGGTTTAATTTTTAATTAATGATATCTGAAGAGATTGATTTGCTATATCTTTATCTGAATACATGAAGCTTACAACTTTACTAATTTAAAGTATATTTAGTTTCATCATCTTGTTTGCACAATTAATAGAACATGCTAAATTATTTAGACCATTCATAAAAATTACTGTCTATATTTGCTGTTTCTCGACATCATATTTGTAATGATGTAACAGTTATTATATGTCATTTGATGCATGTGTGAATTGTATAGATTGTAGTTTGCCAGCCTTTGCCAAAGCTGATTATTGCAAATAACCTATTAAATTGAAAATATTGAATATATTTATTTTCCGTAAAACATTGTGTTTCTCACATAGAATAAAATGATAATTATCTACAATTATTGCCCTGTAGGTCACTTCTTCAGTCAGGTATAAAGATATATATCAGTCCTTGTTTGAAAATTGGAAGAAAATGTATATCCAACTCCATTACAGTATAAAATATGCTTTACAACAGAAACCAGATTTGGCTTTTCATTGCAGCAATCACTTAATAACAATGAATAAATTTTCGATACGGTGCAATTGTTTGAATGTATGATTTTTTTACCAGATTTCTTCTCACAAACTTAATAAACAATTGACAGGCCCCAGTAAACACCAGCATTTCTTGCACTTAGTATACGTTTACAAAATTTGAAATGAACGCTTTCGAGCTCCTTACACTTTACATCTTCATATCTTTGCCGAATTATTAAGTAGTGTTAAAAATTTAGCATAGCCGTAGGTGTTAGTTCAAACTATTAAGCGTTTCATAAGAAAGAACACTTTCTTAATAAGTAAATGTAAAATCCGTTCGAGTCAAATACTACGCTGAGGTTATTAAAGTTCTTTGCTTTTTCGAGTTGAATGTCACAATAGGAACACTGTTCGTTTTCTGTCAAACCACTCCGCTTGCTTAAAACTATCATTTTTGTTTTTCCATGTTGACAGTTAATTGCCAAAATTTAATTTATCAAAGCTCCATTTCATCGATAGTATCCGCCATTAAAATCATGTCGGCAGCATAGAGAAGTAATATTATACTTAAACCATCAAAATCAAGGCCGCTGTCTCTAAATTTTCTATAAAGTTAGCCCCTACTATCTTAACAATCCTGTGTAATCCAGTCTAATATTATGATGTTGATCATGTTCCATGAAATTCTCGGCCAGAATTTTCTATTAGCTACATAAGTCAAGCTTTATCGTCGTACGTTAGAACTCTTTGTTATCATTTTTAGAACGAATTACATAAAGGTTATAAATTCAAACGTATCCTAAAGATTTCAAAATATGATATGTTAAGAAAAAAATAGTTGTAAGTTTAATATTATCTGTGTTTGCGAACTCATCTCTTAATTCTTCCATATGGCTGGAATCTAGGGGAAAGTCAAAAAACCCAGCTTATCTGATGACGTGATATTACAGTTACGTTAATTAAAAATAAAAACTTAAATCATTTACCATCTCTATTTCTTATTGCACTTAGAGCATTCCGTATAACATCTTGACTGTAACCCATCTCTAGCACACTTTGGACAGCATCTGTATGCATTTGGCGCTCTATTTCAACATTGGCAGAACACTCGTTGGTTGATGCTTATAAATACATAAAAGTCTGATCACAATAAAGTGTTAAAATATGTATTTTTTAAATTTCTAGTTTCTACTTCTGTAATATATTTGTCATACATTTTAATTGAATTTCAATGTGTGGTCATTAATTTCAAAGTCCTTAAATAATATATCTTTTGCCCACTGACTACTAGTACTTCCAAAAAAGTTAGAATTGTTACAAATAACGTTTTTCAACAGAAGCAAAAACAGCTAGTGGAAATCCTCATAGACTACAACAAAGTATACAACAAGACATTAATGGTACCAATTTAAATATTTTTCATATATCATAATTTTAAACTGATCTCACCAGCTTTATTGGTGACTGTAGCCTGGCTGTTTCCATTTGTCTGTTAAAGTAAATAAGTAGATGTATATATATTATCATAATAAAAACACTGTAAATTAAATACATTATTTTATTCATTTTTTTTAAACCTGAAATGTTTATTGGATGAATATTTATACAAGTACACATATCCATTACTCTACTCTGTGCTGTATAAGGCAGACTATAACTTCTATTTATATATAGGAAGTAATATCGGTCTGGGTGGTATAAATCGGATTTTATATACCGTTTGCGATGAACATCGAGGTCTTTTGCCCGAGTGGCTGATATCTTTGCGTCAAGTCGACATACTACATGTGATCCCAAAATGACGAATATGGAAATTTGCATAGGTTACTTTTCAAGTGTTGATTGCCGATATGCACATTTCGCAGCCTACGCTTAGGTAAAATATAAAAAATAAGGAAATGAAGAAATCTTTTTCATCCTAAAGAGAATGGGTTTCTTTTTTTTATCAAGTATAACTTGATTAACCAATCAAAGAAAAATGTCAATCTGCATCTGCGACTTAATTATCTTCACATCGGTGCTAGATAAACTCAACTTCACACCACATGAAAAGTGAGTCGCGGGTATTAAAATGACGTCATTCTAGCACTTTTACTGACTATGAATGGTGTAATATTCTTGTTATACTTTATCAATTGAAACAGGTTAAGATGAAATTCAACATACGGCGCATTAATTGTTTGTGAAGTATTATTTAGTATGAAATGAAACGAAAACATAATAAATAGAAAATACAAAAGCAAATTATTTTGAATGTTGCTTTAGAATGTTAATATGACTGTATGAAAAGAACAAGCGAATATATTTCTTCATTTAGTTGGTTGTAGGAGAGCGGGTTTCATTGGCAGATACTAAAACCGGTTTCTTTCTTCTTTGTTGAATATGACAATATCTTAATATCAGGAATTTTATATAAACAAGAACAAAAAATTACAAGTTATGATAGAATTTTTCATAAAGATTGATTAATTTGTTTTAATGTTAAATAGTATTACCAAGCGTAACAATTCCATGATGACATTAGAAACTTACATTCTGAGAATACTTTACAGCCATTTGTACAAGATTCACGAACTCTTGACCTCTCACGTGTTTAACAAATAAACAATCCTTTGACCATCTACTATGTTCGATCCAAGGATCATCTTCTTCTGACCAATGACAAAGACCTGAAAATCAAGTTTATTTACAGGCAATCATATTGAGATAATGAAAAACGAATATTATCCCGTAAGTTATAGAAGATACGCTTCAGATCAATTCATTACGCCAAAGGACCCAAAAATATAACAAGACTGTTATCTATCTTAGCAAGTATACATTAACGTATATTAAATTCAACAGAAGATAAAATGAAAGTAATATACGTTGTGTTAAGTATCGTCAGACATATCAATCAGATAAACAATGCATGAAAACACATTATTTATAAAGCAATTAGAATGTGAATACCCTCTTTCTTTGGAATAAAAACAAAATTGGCAAATAATAAAACCTGTTAAAAAATGTTAACACAAACAAAAATATTGAACATAAAATGAAACTTAAGATGAAACATAAAACTCATTTAAGAGACATGTAATTACCCATATGGGTAAGAGTCATTAGAAATTTATACGGCAAAGATAGAAAAAGTATGTCAAAAATTAAAGTTACATCAAGACTAAGCGATGGCAGAACTAGAGTGGCAGCAATTGATGGCAAATTGAAAAAGAGATATACACATATCAGACAAATATAAGTTAACACAGATAAGTTTCAAAAATAGCAATAATCTTTTATCTATGGTAACAAACACATTTAATAATTATTTAATAAAAAATAAAATCATATTTAAAATTAACGTATATATATTTTTGAACGACATTATTACAATATGTCAGAAGAATAGTAATGGAAAAATTGAGGGTCGTGGAAAACGTGGATTTTATGAATTAGAAAAATAAAATAAAAATACCTCCTTCAAATGTATTTCTACACACTATGATACATGCATACAATAAAAATACTAAATAATCTCTTAGCAAAGATAAACCCATTAAAGAAATATATATAATTCTGAAACAGTGAACAAAAAACAAAAACTATATCATCGGTAGCAAAGAAATGTATATAGTATGCTCTAAATTCGTGCTAATCAACCAACCATAAGTTCTTAAATCGGCACAAGCGGAATACAAAATTGCAAATGTTTGCACTCTCAAGCCTCTTTTCACCTTTTATTCATTACCATTGACTTTGACATTCGTACGATACTTTCCTGTTCGTGAATCGATGCAATATTTAAACTCACTGATGAGTTTCTTCTCCTTTTAATAAATACTGTAAAGTACTTACCAACTCCACATTGGAAGCACCTAACACAGTCACCAAAACCAGCATAGAAAAATCCTGAGGTAGCTAAACTATCTGGTGGTATCACAATGTCTCCACAATCATTGTAGCTTGTCACCCTGGCAGTTTTGCTTGCATACTTAGAATATTTTGGTAAAGAAAATCTGTCAGCCCCTTAAATAATATGCATTTATCAATGTCAGGTTTATTTTCCTAAACATTAAATTACGTCATGTGTATCAATAATCTCGAAAAGATGATGGTGGTGTAAAATCATGAGCTTCAACCCCATCCAGTTTACAATCACTGCTTCTAACGTTGTATTTCTTTTTTCTTAACGCAGTACACCGCACAAAATGTAACAAATCGAGAAGCAAAGCATCAAACATTCTCTAAAACCATTATTTAAAAATTAGATGAAATTCATGTTAGAAGTAAAAACTTATTTGTTTCTGAGGCATTATGTGCTTTTAATTTTTAACATAATTCGACAAAACTAATTAAGGCTACTCGGTGTAGCGAAGGTTTACATACCGATCTTTTGAAATTAATACAAATATGAACATGATCTGCTTGTTAAAGAAGACTGTTTAGGCAAATAAAAAAATAGTTACCAAAATTATTTAATACTAATTCGTTAGTTCTTCCCTTTTGTAAACACAAAAGACACTCCTAAAATCTCTAAAAACAGTCCCAATGGTATTTAAGAGGCAAATGCTACGAAAAATGCTGTAACTGACCGTTTCTAAGATATTTAAAGTTCCACATGCTGTACAGTATTAACCACACAAAAGCCGCGACAATTCGAATTTACCTTGAAAAAAGGATCGTATAGGCCGCTCAGGCACACAGGCTTGGGCCGATACGATGGATTAAAATTTACAGACCTGCCTTAATGTACTGATCTTTTGTTGCGGTTAATTGGTCACGAAACGACTTAAATAAACAATAAGTCTTGATGATTTCCGGTATTTCAATATAAGTTTCTTGTTATTGTGCAATCAGTTGTCTCAAAACCAATAGATAAATGAAATAATTCTAGACGGAATTCCACAGTTTGCCGTTAATGGGTCAAAAATACGTAAAATGTGTGGCAATTGAATCGAAATGATTATCAAAAGTAAATGTCATGGTCAATTGTTTTCACTACTGTTATTTACTTGTAGTTACCATGAATAATGTACTGGTTGTTACGATTTGTTATGTTTTTATACTTTTAAAACTATATCGGTTAAATATTATATTGTAAGGTTTGTCTCTTTGTCTATGAAACTTACTTTTCGTGTAATTCTTATGCAGTATAAATTGCCTGTCAGAGAGAAATTATTAAGATGGGTTTTCATTCATTTTATGACTTACAGACAATTTAGGAAAATAAAATTAACGTATATATGTCGACGAACCTTAGGAAGTGTCAGTTTTTTACGTTTATGCAGCGGCTAATTTTCCGGAAAAAAATCGATACAACGCTAGCAAAATGTTCACTCCCTATCGATGTGTTTTGTTTGCGACGCCGAAGACCAAAATGTTTTCCACATGCCAGATTGTTTTCAAACATACGAGTTCATCAAAACTCTTTATTTAGTTTCACTAAAATAATCGCCGTAAAAGATGCATTACAAGTGTTTACCTTAGTGTTAATGCCATTAAGGCAAATATACAGTCATGAAGTTTGATATAAGTTTAAGTAACTGATTAAACACTGGAAAATATAATAAACAGTTTGATTAATTCATACTTACTACGTTGAACACAAGAAAGGACATCTTGAAGAACAAGTTCTGTCTGTTCAGTTTTCATCTTCAACTGTTGCAAGCACTGCAGTGAGCACAAATCGTTGTTAAAGGATTGATAAAGTACTTAACACTTCGGACATACTCGTACTTGACATTAATTTACGATTTTTAGCAACTTTTTCTATTCAGGGATAAGAAGATTTTAGGACAAAATTATTGATTGTAGTAGTCTATTGTAGTGTTCACTTGTGTTACTACACAGGGATTGAAAGCTTATCTTGCATAATAAGTAAGAAATCAATTTGTGTTTTGGTTTGATATCAAGACAGATCATCACCGTGCTGTGTTTGGTGGCACCTCAGTTTTATATATGAAGGAGTATTTTAGAAGCACCCCACTACCTCGATCCCCCAGATATGTTCAAGTCTTATTGTATTTTCTGACCAAAGGTCAGTAAATACATAGCTGACATTCAATCTCTGACACAGAATCTCCCGACAAACCTAACAACAAGTAGTTCCCAAAACAGCTTAAAACTAGCGATTTAAAAGAAAGAAATATTTTTATTTTGTTACAAGTATCCAACAAATTACAACGCATTCAAAGTTTAAAAGTAGCGTTGTCTTATAGAATTGTCAATAAATGTACAATCACAAATTACGCGGATGAATTTGATTTTAATCAAAGAAAATGCTATTTTTAGCGATGTCGATTACCGAATACTACACAAATAAATCTGACTGCCGAGTAGTGGAATATATAGATTCTACATGTCGGACTGTTTGGGCGAGATGATTTTCGCTAAATTATTTACTTCAATTTTAAACAACAGGTTTATCCTGAACCAAATACCTCGAAATTAATAAGGATTACAAACCTGGAATGCAATGGAAGTTCTAAATTTAGAATGACTAGATTTTATTCAGACAACGTTTATATAACTTCTCCGTGGTGCAGGGGTAACGCGCTCGTCTAGTGTGTGAGAGGTCTGGAGTTCAAATCCCAGTCGAGGCAACTTTTTTTAAATTCTTTTTTAAGTGATTTGTAAAGGAAGTAGCCATGATATGCAATGTTTAAGTGTGGCTGTCATAAAAATGAACATAAATGATATTTTGATCCAACTCTACTGTAGTTATGCAAAATCCGTATGTATCAAACTCTGGTGCTTTGCAAGATGAATTATAGTACATAAAAATAAACTTATACAGGAAAATACATACAGATATACAGTGCGATTTAGATTGCAAAGATCAGAAAATACCACAGAGCTTGCAGCCCTTTGATATTAAGTAGGCATCAGAGTAGAATCACAGACCTTTCATATGCTTCCTTTCATGACAGAATTAAAATGTGCCTGGCTGTATTTAACTACACATACAGTCCAAAAACATAAATCATCTTAACATTTTCGCTAAGAAATAAATGAATAATCATCTTACAACTTTTAAAAACGTTATATCTAACCTGTTCAATACTCGAATATTCTTCTCCAATTTCTTTACTGGCCAATTTCTCTATTATTTCTTGCGAACCAATTATTATTTTTGATGTTTCTTCTATAACCTGCTGTATTTCATTCATTTTCTCCACAACCGTTTTATGCGCCATTTTAAAAGCTTTTCTCACTGATTGATACGATAACTGAAATAAGAAGCTTGTGTTGCTCAAAGTGTGTATTTGTACATTTGTATTTCTGTTTCTGAACATCAACAATTGCTCATTCAAGTGAGGTTTAAATAAACTCTTATACGTTTTGTTTTTCGAACAATGAAACATGCTTGAATAAACTCTAATTATTTGTCAATATAAATATGAATGAGTTAAGCATGTATGATGACAGCAAGGCTAATATTAAGTGCAACAAAATGTGAAATATTTACTTAACACTTTAAAAGTCGCATCAACTTTTTATGTACATATGATTTGACTACATTAATATATTTTGACATGAATATACATATCACCGGATTTAACGTAATTTAGCTAACCTGAGCACAAAGTGCTATTGGTAAGCTATTATCATAGCAATATGCTCTGCGTCTGTGTTAGTCGAAAACATTTCATACAATCGACATCTCCTCTAGGTCAAATATAATGATTCTTGTCTAAGATGTTTTGGGATAAAGTTCTACCACAATACTGGAAATGGTTCAATCTTTTCAATATCTAGGTCAAAGGGAGGCTTAAATATTTTTTAAACATATTTTAAAATTTCATGTTTTGAAATTTCCCTGAAGATGACATTGCCTTACATCGAGGCTATCATGATTTGAATTGTTCTCATATTTTGAACATTGAAAATTCTCTCCGTAAAGGTGACATTTGTAACACTAAATTTGGGAACAACTTCAAGTTTGTTCAAGTTCAAATTATGGCTCCAAGATTAACTACATTTGAAAAACGTTTAAAATGTTTTACCGTAATTGCAGGGCTTACATCTTCACTAGTTTGTATATAGATCACTACCACGTTTGGTCAAGGTATTTTGCGTCACAAAGAATCTGTCTTTTACGAAGCTTTGATAAGTAGATAGATATTTATTTAGGTTAAAACACACATATGTACATTATACATACACTTATGCATTATTATATAAAATGGCATTAAAACAAAACTGTAATAAAACATTTCAAACATAACTATCACAGGAGGCTCATTAAATAAAAACTAACTAGAAATTACAATTTAGACAATACCAAATCTATATTCGTCTTTCGTTTGACTTGATATTAATTCACAAAATATTGAGAATGTGACTATGTAAGAAAAAAAGCACAGAGTGAGTAGTGTGCAATAACCTCAGATTGACAATAAAAGCCCGAAGGCTTATTTCCAAAGGGAACAAAACAGTAGCCACTACAGTGTTTTTTATTGGAATTTCACTGTCACCGCATACAGAATAAACATATCTTGACTCATACTTATAAAAAATAAAAGAGTACACAGAATGCTACCCTGGGGAACCCCACATGTAACAGGCATACACTTCGATAAAATATTATCAACACTAACAGTTTGTTTTCTACCTTCTAGATAAGGAAACAGCCAGACAGTATTTGAGGTACTCATCAATTTTAGTTTTACACAAACATTATCATGGTCAACAGTATCAAATGTCCTTTGTAGGTCTCACATTGTCATGCTTGTGTCTAAACCTTAGGAATTATTATTTCTGATATGATTTATAAGATGGATAAGACACGTGTCAGTGGAAAAGGAACTCTAAACTATGATTGTAGTACAATAAATCAATATCAACTAAAAGCTTCTCAAGTTGTGAATACACTGATGTTTCTAAAAACTGTTATACAATGCTTTAAATGCTAACAGGTCTATTAATTCCCATTTCAAGATTACTGTTTTTCCTTACGAAATTTTGCATTGGTAGTTATTGCATTCATGCGTGTCTAGAAATGGATCGACTTCTCTTGAGCATGCGCGTAAAAAACTTGAAAAAGATAAAACAAATATCGGCCTGTGTCGTTCGATGCATTACCCATCCCCAGTGAGGGTAAAAATGTGTTTCTTAAAAATTATAGGAAGTCCGCGCACAGGTGCTCGTCCAGTCTTGGTGCCCATATAAAAAATGAAGTTTTAAAAAAAAAATTGAAAAAAAAAAAAAATTTGAAAAAAAAAGAAAAAACATCAAAATTACTATTTTGGGTTGAGTGTAAGAAAAAAAAAATTAAAAAAAATTTTTTTTTTCCTATATAATTTTACTACGAAAAGGTCACTTAGTCGCCGTAACGCTACGGAGCTTTACTAGGACACACCGTGGAACAACCACAATGTCAAGTTCTGTAACAATAAAAGCTATTTTGCTACTCTTTACACATTGTGCATTTAGAAAATTGTTAACATTCTTATTGTACCTTACATACAATCTTGAATAACTTACATTTTAACTCACACACTTTAATTTGTTAAAATTTTGCAAAACAACAGTGATTGTCGGCCATTTTGTCGAAATCGAAAGTACAAAACATACACCGTACTGTTTCGCTGTTCTGGTCCCCTATGACTACGTTCGCTGAACAATAGACAACAGTAACCAATAAATTGATGGTTACCGTTGTCTACTGTTCCTCGCACGTAGTCGTAGGAAACCAGGAGAGCGAAACAGTACGATGTATGTTTTGTACTTTCGGTTTTGACAAAATGGCCGACCATCAACGTAATTTTGCAAGATTTTAACAAATTGGAGTGTCGGAGTTAAAATGTAAGTTATTTAAGATTGTATGTAAGGTAGATGAAGAATGTAAACAATTTTCTAAATGCATGATGTGTAAAGAGTAGCAAAATAGCTTGTTTGCTACAGAACTCGACATTGTGATTGTTCCACAGTGTGTCCTAGTAAAGCTCCATAGCGTTACGGCGACTAGGTGACCTTTTCGTAGTAATGGTATATAGGAAAAAAAAAAAATTTTCAATTTTTTTTTCTTACACTCAACCCAAAATAGCAATTTTGATGTTTTGTTTTTTTTTTCTTTTTTTCAAATTTTTTTTTTTTTTTTTTTTTCATTTTTTTTTAAAACTTCATTTTTTTTTAAATGGGCACCAAGACTGGACGAGCACCTGTGAGTCCGCGTAGGGATGACGATTTAATTTTATAAAACACAATACATGTACATGATCTTTTCAAGTGATTAAAACTGTTTATTGCTTCCAACTGTTTTTCAGACTTAAATATTGCAAGTGCAATTGATAGTTCGACTGTGATACTATTTATTCAAATAGTAAATAGTCAAAACTACTTTCACTTTCGGCTTTAAACTAACAATGGATGAAATACTGTCACACGTGTTGAACGTAATTGGGTATGTAAAACCACTAGGAGTGCTTGATGCGTGTTTTGAGTAAAAATGATGTAATGGCTATTTTGCCAACAGGGTATGGACAAAGTTTAATTTTTCGAGTGACCCCATTTGGGTTAAAGATAAAGTATAATTTGGTTTCTCAAGCCGCAATGTTAAGAGTAGTGCGTTCCCATCATGCTTAGAGTGGTTTCAATGACTGATAAAATGAACGGAGCATACGCGTAACTGTATATTACGAAATGTGTAGGTATACTTTATCTAGAAATTTATTTTGAACAGAAAATGTTTATTAAAATAAAATGATATATAATTATAAGATTTACTACTACAAGTTTAAAAGGGAGTAAGAAATGTCTTGGATATTTTTTCAAATTTTTTTAAGGAAATACTTTTTTCCGGATACAAAACCTAGAAGTAAGTGAAAAAAATATATTTTGAATCGGATCTAATGAAGGTAAGTGCGCTTTATTTTGTGTGTGTGATTTTGTTAATGTTAGTTTTCATCCGTGCTGTTCTATATAGCTAAGTCCGTAAGTGTCAAGTTTTATTTGGCCTTACTCATATTCACTTTATTACGTCACTACTCGGTTTTATGAAACACTATAAAAAAATAGAAGGCGACTATGAACAATATTCGATATAATATCGACTTCTTTTCTTCTATAAAAGTTAACACATATAATTTTTAAGAAATACAGCGTTTTCATGGGATGACAAATAAAGCTGGACACTAATAGTGAACAAAAAAGAAGAGAAGTAAATGTATAGTTACTCAATTCTTTTGGAATCCCTGTTGTAATTTTCTGAAAATTGTAAAGGCTATAATTAGAATTTATACGAGTTTTCTAAAAATATCGCTTCGGTATAATTTTATGAGTCATTTTACAGCATATAAAACAACATCCATGAACAAGAAGAACATGTTAAATTGTATCAATAAATCCACGTAATTTTTATTTGTTTGGGTCTTCACATATTATACGTAGATGCCTTTCCTGGATGTGTTTAGTAATTTATGTATTGTAAGTTAATTACCAACGGAATGTTGAATAATACCCGGAAGCTTAAACTAACCACATTTAAACTTCAAATTTACTATACGTTTTATAAATTGTAAGGATTATAAGTTGTTCTACAAGATGAGGGACAAAGAAAATATAAGTAACAAAGTTCATACCTTTATTATTTACTCCTAATAAATGGCATTACACAATAATTATAGCTGTTGTGAAATGTCATAAACATGTACTATACAGTGGGCCTGTCTAAAACGCGGACGCCTTAAGCGGACAATATAAACATATAGGGAAAACGCTGACAATATAGACAAAGAGGAAAAAAGCGGACGATATGGATATATAGTGTGGACTAACTGGTGATGATTTTGGGCATTGATGAAGTTTATAAAAATGACGTGTAATTGGATTTATACTTTAATATATAAAAAAATATAATAAATTAGCAAATTGGGAGAAATATTAAAGTAATTTATGATTGAATGTCAATGAATTTTATATTATATTTATATGACACATTTTCGGAATTTCTAAATATTGAAAACTAATATATGAAACAAATGGATCAAATGAATGTCTTTAGAATTACAATGATGGTACTAAATTGGCAACAGCTGATATGTAATTAAGGATATGTATTTCATTTTGGCATTGTTTTTGTATGTCTTTATGTGCAGTAGGCGGACAAAATTTTTGTTCGCAAAATAAAAAAAAGCCTTGATTTTTCAAAATCAAAAGTTTGTAAGAGTAATTTTTAATCATAAATTATTGATATAAATAAGTAATGACAGGCTGTTGTTTTTTATTGATACAATATAAGCAGAAGCGTGCTGCAAATTAACGGTAATTATATAAGTGTGAACAACACGCTACTGATTAATCGTGTCGGCACTTAGCTAGAGATAACATGATACGCATTTTGCGGACAATATAGATATATAGGGAAAACGCTGACGATATAGATATAGAGGAAAAAAGCGGACGATATAGAAATTTAGAGTAGACGTATACTCTTGTGACGGACACGTGTTGCAAATTAACGACAATTAAGTGTCAACAACATGCTACCTGATTGAACCTGTCCGCTCTTTGCCCTATTTTTGCGGACAATATAAATAAATAGAGAAAAAGCGGACGATATAGATATAGAGGAAAAAAGCGGGCGCTATAGATATAGTGTAGAATGATGTGTGAGATAAAATTATAATAAAATAGATAATGATAATGTATAGTAATATTGTGCAGTAATAAAAACGAAGATAAAGAATGAACTTCATTGCAATTTTATTTAAGCAATATAACACATTCGGTACATGAATTTATTTTACACATACAAATAATAATATCAATGTAACAACTCAATATATGTATATAGCTATAAAGAATATAATAAATTTAATAAACTAATATATTAAAGTGAATCTTAATAAATGTAAAATATATTATAAAAAAGTTCGTTTTTCCTTTAAGAACATAAACCACAATCAAAGTCATTATCAATGGATGACACATCAATGGGGGCATTAATACAATTTTTATGGAACCATTTATTACATTTATCACATAAAACCATATCATCAAGGCATTCAGGTAAATTACATAGACAATAATTATAAATATTAATAATTGTATCACTATATTGTTTCCTTTTACTTAAAGTTTTCTTAGTTAATGGAAATTCCGTCATTTCTTTTCGTTCAAAACAATTTAACAAATGTTCACGGATTTTATTGGAATCGTAAATAAGATCTGTACAAAGACGTTTACGTAAACAAAAAGAAGTAATAAAAGCAATTGCATACAATCCACCTACACTATTATTTTGTTTGATAACATTTGGTACATTAACTGCTATTGATGATTTATTTGATCCATAAAGCTGGGATAATTGAATTTTCAAGCCGTTTGGTATTATTCTGTCATTTGGTCTATCATTGCCTTAACTGTCCATTAAAACAATTTGATTATCTATATTAAACGATGCTACCCAGTGGTCATGATGATTGTGGTGTATTTGGCAGGCCGGTGACTGTGTAGGTTCGAGTGGAAATTTACAACACCATCTTTTTTCTAGTTCATTAAAAGCGGGCACTTTCTCGGTTAGCTGCAACCCACCTATTTCGCCCATAGTTTGTTGTCGCAACATTATATTTACAGCCTCCATATGGTTTGAATTCAGTTTCTTATTATTTTTTAAGTCAATTATGTCATTTTCCGTGAGGCCCAAATCTCTGTCCCAGTATTCAATATGTTGTTCTATTGATTCGGTGCTATCGTCTCTTATTTCATAATTGTTGATTTCACTTTCTTCTTTGATTACAGATAAATCGTTTTCCAACTTTGGTAATTTATAGCTCAGTTCATCGGTACACTCTATTTTACGTTTATTTAATTTTTTGCCTGTTGGTGTGTTGTCTAATTTTGGAGTTGAAATATCAAATTTTAAGTTTTTTCGTATTGCACTGTTTTTTGGTGTCATAATTTTGCTTTTTGGAGTCGCATTTACTTTTTCACAAGTGTTTTTTAGAACAGAGTCTGGCGCGGGATTAATTTCAATGTCGGCATCATTGTCTCCAAATCTTCCTTTTTTTGTACCACACATTTTTGAATGTTTTGGTCTACAGTTTTTGCGTAATTGTGTTAAGTTAAACACTGTTTTATAAATAAACTAAAGTCTTTTTTAATTATTATAATAATTACACCTTTCAGATATTACTTTATAAAAGCCAATTATTAGCCTTTAATATGAATTTAACTATGAATTTAAATATATAGTCATTTTACACTATATATCTATATCGTCCGCTTTTTTCCTCTTTGTCTATATCGTCAGCGTTTTCCCTATATGTTTATATTGTCCGCTTAAGGCGTCCGCGTTTTAGACTGCGCCCCTATACAGTATCTATATATAGTTGGGCGGTAACGAGGCTTGCTGAGTTACATCCCGTGAGTGGGTTACCGAGAGATGAATATTCAGATCCGAACCGCGAACATGTGCCAGATATATTGTCTTGCATATTCTACCATATTCCATCATATTTTTTTTTATTCGTCACCTTAACGAAACAATTCTCCATGAAAATTTATGAAGTTACACCCGTAACTATTTTCTTACAACAGCGTATGAAATTACAACTTCAATCATAACGGCGAAATTACGTCATCCGAAGCATGCCGTTGTATAACTCGCGACTCGCGACAGATAAAAATTCCGGTCTGATATGCAAGAAAAACAGGAAGTATAATTTGACGGATAACACAATCAATGTAAACATTATCAATTTAGTCTGTCATACTATTTTTATTTTATTTCCTAAATACGAAGGTTATATTTGCGGCTGATTATTTTTAGAGCCTATTTAGTAACTTAGTCACTGGTCTTCTTTTTGTAGGCAAGCGAAGTTTTAATCCAGGTAGACGGTACGTTGAATAAACGCTGATAAGAACTTTAAATTTTTATTTTAATATGCATTGGGTTATTATTAAATCAGGGTATGCCAGATTTTATTTTATCAAGGCAATATAATTGGACAGAAAAGCAGGGAAAAATAACATTAAACTTTAGCTAGTCAATATTAACTTAAAACAATTTCAACCAACATTCTATTACAGTGATTTTTGTTTGGTTTGCTTATCAATATGCGTCCAGAGCATGCGCATAGTAATATATAGAAACAAAAGTACAACAAGTAGAGATTTTGATGCTAAAGCATCAAGTCGCCGGATAGAAATATGATTGTATTATCATAAATAAAAGAAAATATCAGTTTAATAGAGTGTATAAAGAAAAGAGGAACAATAAGTTGAGTAATGTTTATTCATAAACACTTTTTCATTTACTTGCCACAATTATATCTTTCTTGATGAGAGTTTTATGCAAAAATTTTATCTTATGTTATAATAAAACATCATATTTGAATCAAACTTGCTTAGCAATTTTGTCAAGAAACTGTTATCATTATTAAATAAGCAAGTATTGTTTGGCAATATTTACCCGAGACTCAATAATTTTCGGGAGCTTTTTCGTTTGTTAACATAACTTATTATGATTAATGTAAACGATTTTATTATAAGTATAATTACATATATAATTATATCAATTAATACTGCTCGATGGCCTAGTGGTAAGTATCACGAAGTTGTAACCTACATGTAGTAGGCGCAAGTTCGAATCTCGGACAAATCCTGTGTGTAGTTTTCATAAATTGATTTTTATTATATCTTTTAACTTTATGAAACATAATAAGCATATAAGTTGATAAATCGTGTGTTTCATTTCTAGCAGTTTTTTATTTCATAATTTTGATAAACGGTCAAGTTTTGCAAAATACAAAAAGTATTATAAAAGAAAACATAAAAAAATCACTTTATCGAACCTACAGTCTTCAATTTGAAACGAACATAAATCTAACACCTTGTCACCGAGGCTTGTAAGGCAATTGATATGATTATAATTCTACTTGTAATTCTATTTTATACATATACCGTTGTACGTATGGTTTTCTTCAGCATCCGATAATTACCGACAAATTATTACCGATCATCGAATATTTGCAAAGTAGCTATGAAAATATATATGCTTAATTATTGCATAAAACAATGCAATTCTACTGTAAAAGTGGTGTCTGCATAAACAAATTATTCTGATGCACTATCGAAAAAATATATTATTTAGCTGAAATCAATATTCCTGTCGTTATTGTTTAGTTTTATTAACCTGTCAATTACATACTGATTACACGGTCGAAGCACACATTATATTAATCTTCGGTAGATGTTCGGTAAGTTCCGTGAGATTTACGCTGTACGATGGAATTTAATTTAATTTGTATCTCTAAAATAAGTGTACTCAGCGTTATAGCGCAATGGGGTAAATCACGAGTTTATAATCTGAGTGCCAAACGTGTTTTAAGTTCGAGGCCGCGTTGGTCCATGTTTTTTTCTTATTAATACTTTAACATTATTGAATCTATAATTATATGATTAATATATGTTGTTCATTTTTTTATGTTTTACTTAATTTTGTTATGTATATACTCTTTTTAAATAACATGTTTTTTAAGAATTCATATTTAAAATTAAAACGGATTAAAATCAATAAATGTCTTTTTAATGCCGTAAAACACACTACAAATCTGTCCCATTAAAATACACTGCAAAAATAAAAAGAGTACTAAAACAATGGCAACAGTGAGGATCGAACCACAGACCTCCCATTTATCAGGCATTCTCTTTACCGACTGTCCTATTGTGAATTAACGAAAACCTTCACATAAAGTTGGCGTGACTTTCAATCCATGACTTATTTACTCCACATTAATTCTCGTAAACTACACGGACCAAACCGAAGTGGGATCGATTATTTAAATGAGTCCTATAATGTATTTATAATTGACAGGTTAATAAAATCAGACTATACATACGATAAAGTTAATGTTTAATTGCAGTGCGATAAACTATCAACAAAAAGTAGGTTTATTAGTTTTCTCTGTGTATCCAATACGATTCCGACCCCTACTGTCATACCGAGATTTTTCATACAAAATTACTTTGATTTGCACTTTATCAGCTTTATTATTCACATGTTACCTGTATGTCTATCTTGCCAGCCATTTGTTACTATTAATAGATTTCATAACAATAACATACAACGTGTAGTCACGTGATTCTGGGAGAAACTGTTTATAATAAATAAGATAAAAAATAGAATAGATCTCATAAGATACAAACAACCAGATAATTTAAAAGTGTCATTTCAAATATCATGCATGATTTATTTATCATAAAATAGCAACGCTTGACACTTTAAAAAAAGTAAAATCATCCCTAAATTAAATGACTGGTCCATAGGGATACGTCATTAATTCATTTTATAAATATTGTAATGTTGCTTTTTACGATGTTGGTATTTGAATATTTCATTTCATTTAGCAGCATTATCGTATGTTTGAATTTTTGAGATTACTGAAAACAATTGTAGTATTTAATTGTTCAGTAATTGTTATGCTTTTATTTACAGAAATTAATGCCTTCTCCTACCATAGGTATAATATTACCTATTACAAATATAGTCGCCGGTTTCTACCGGCGACTAATGACTGTGTTTTTAACTTTTTTACACAATGAAGCTATAAATATGATAAAAATGCTTTCTTTATCTTAAAATAATGATAAAAAATCAAGTCTAGTCATTCATTCTTTTAAGAAATTACATAAGTTTCCTTACACTTAAATGATATCAATGTTTCTGCGGAGATTAATTCACTAATAATCATATGAATACGCCGTCTCAAGTTCTCCTTATCATTTTATGCAACGTGCAATGTATTTATAAGCAGTTTATCAAATATTAATAAAGTTATAATATAGCATCCACGTATTCGAGTTATAATATAACATCCGCGTATACTCGAATAACACGATTTTCCAAAACAATCATTAGTAAAATGTGTACCTTTCTCTCTTTCCACGAATCAGCAAATGGATCGTTAAAAATAACTTATTATGGATATGTATTATGACTTTTGAATATTCAATACACTGTTTGAAACATGCATACATTGCCCTATGATATGATTTGGTCAGTTCATCTTCAATGGCCTCAAGTAGAATTGCTTAGGGAAATGTGATGCTTCTTTGAATGGAAAACAACTCAATCCTATACGGAAATGGATGGGTATTTGCACTAATAGAATACCCCTTAGATAGTGTTCTAACTTGTTTGTACAAATGAATAGAAAATTATATTTTGAAGGCCACCACATCTTTAAGACGATAAAAAAAATTACATGACTTTTTTCTAAAATCTGTTCGATAAAACTATTGATAAAATGCTATAAGGATTGTCAAAGTATCTTACTCTCTTAGAAGAAATATAATTTTCATTTTATAATCTAGATATTTTAAAGTTATGGTTGAGAACGTGGCATAGAGTGATTTAAATGAAAAACGGATGAAAGTGCACAAATTTAACAGTCAGACTATTAATCTAAGGATCGCTTAAACCATGTCAGCGGCGACCATTTGTTTTTCTTTGAGCAGAAATTTTGCACTCATTGTAATTAAATGTATATAATATACAGCCTTCTATTTACGTTCAAATGTTAAATAAGTTTTCGTACTCGCAAACCGCGAATGACTGTTCAGATTTGCTTCAATAAAAGATCACATTTTCAAATTCTTAACCGCATATTAAATATGTCCAAGACTTAAATTTAAAATTCTAAAACGTTTTCATCTTTATAACCTAATATTTGGCTTTTAAGGCAGAAAAAATATCATATGTATTTATTGCACACGAGAATAACTTGTATTTAGATGAGGGATAACTTCTTGAAGTGTAAAGGAAAACACGCTTACAATTATTGTAAGAGTTCTAGGTTCAAATCCTAGCAAGAAGCTCTTTAAACTGTGTGAAAATGACAAAAACGACAAATTGTATTTTAAAAGACTATCTATATATCTTTTTTTGTTTTTGTTAAAACATTTATTAATTATTTGAAAAGTTGTGCCTTTTTTCCAGTACACTAACAATTTACACTTTGATGGCATGTCAAATTTAAGACATACAACATTGTTTTTACATTGATTTATATTGAAGCTTATTTTGGGCACTAACACTCCAATTTATTTCTATAAAGTATTAAGTGGGAACCAAAAAGAAAAATGCCTGACCTCTCTTACACAAAAACGATATTATCTTTTAGTTTTAACACGTGAGCTTTGTTTGGAAATGAACACAGTGTGACACATATTTTACTGAATCAGGAAGTCCTATAAAGCGGACATAATATTTCAAATCTAATTGTGGTTCTATTTATATACTATATATAAGTATTGTCTATTTGCAATGTTATAAATTTAGGAACAAACAAATTTATCAATAAAATGCGAACATAATGCAATTAACGTGTCCTGTGCAGAAGAACCAGAACAAGTTTTACTAATTCTAAATTTGTTATTACGCAATACGTTGATAGGTTTACCACACATTTAAAAATGTTAGGCATGTAGTAGTCACATGTATGTAATGGGGGATCAATTGTTATTGTGAATAGTTATAAAACTTGTCATAATTGTTGTTGTTGTCGTTGCATTATAATATCTTGCTTATGTTCTTTTTCGTGGTTGAATAGTTGAATAATGCATCATCTTCTAAAAGGGAACAATTATAAAACAATATTTATCTCCCGAGCAAATCGTTTAGATAACTTTACCTCATTTCATGTGAAACGAGTACAAACATAATTATGTTAAATATCCTGTTACCAAATATAGGTGGGTTTTCCAGTCTATATTTAACATATTACGGTGGAAAACCTAGAAGTTCGTTCTTAAAATTATCGTTTACCTCCATGCATAGTCAATAAATCATTATGATAAATGTTATGTTTCCATGAAAGTTGGAATCGTTCATTATTATCGAACCAGAATGAAAACCGGATGCTTACTTCAGTACTGACAGCTTGTCAACAAACCTAATATTCAAAATATTAGACGAGTTTTTTTACCGGTGTAATGTGCAATCAACGCTTAATTAAAACCTGGCGACTTTATAATCGTTTAACTAACACAGCACTTACTGTTTTTTATTTATGATGTAAAGTCATTGGTTGTAAGCTACTTTCACTTGTCAAGAACAATTTCATTATTAAATGAATATATTAATTTCCAATTGCAAACAACAACAGTGAACATTCAAGTAAGCATACCTTTTAACTTTTACTTCCAATTTGCTACTGTCGAATATACACCTTTAAATGCAGACTGGAAGCCTTCTTAGTAAAACATGCAGGTTGCAGGCCTTCTGAGTAAAAGTAATCCCAAAACAAACAAAAATAAACTGGACATCAGGTCTATTTATAGTATCTTGGAAAAATAGAACCTATATAAAGACCGAAGAAACGAAACCACGCAAACATTTAGCACGTGAATTCAGTACGGAATTAACATACCAATAATTAAATACCTCAAACGGATTTAATTAAAGAAAAGAGTAAGGTCTGTGTATCCAGTAAAATGTAATAAACTTTTTCTAACGATTGTGCTATATTTGTTACTTCACTCATTGTGCTTTATCATTTGTTTCTCAGCATTTATTAGGTACTCGTCACCATAATTATATAGGTGTGTATGAATAAAGAACAGAATAAATAGGATTATCTGCTTGTGGGCCTGAAACTAATAACTAAATTCATTATAATGGTAGAAATGAGATGTCAAAATACCAATATAGTACGAATTTCTAGATAAATAATATATGTCATATGATGCGGTTTAGATCGGAGTATCCGTCCCCGAACTGCAAACATGTGTTTGATATATTTTCTTGCATATTCTACCATATTCAATCATATTTTAAATTCTTTAACTTAATAAAAACAATTTTCCATGGAAATGTATGTCATTACACCCGTAATTGTTTTCTAACAATAGCGTATGAAATTACAATTTCATTCATAACGGTGAAATAACGTCTTTCTAAGCATGCCATTGTATAGCACGCGACTCACCTGGCGTCCCTCATGCCAGGAGAAATTTTCGGCATGGATAAGTTAATGGAAACACCAGTCTGATATTTTCAAGAAATATTTATCTGTGTCGGAAAGGATATCTATTACTTTTTAACTGTTTGTCGTCATATTGTTATGAAAAGATTTTTTTCTCATTATACATATATAAAAGTTTCTCTGTTTCGTCTTTTTCAAATATGGTCATGAAGAAATCAAGTTTTCTCAGTAAGTCAGATTAACTTTTTCAAATATGGTCATGAAGAAATCAAGTTTTCTCAGTAAGTCAGATTAACTTTTTCAAATATGGTCATGAAGAAATCAAGTTTTCTCAGTAAGTCAGATTAACTTTTTCAAATATGGTCATGAAGAAATCAAGTTTTCTCAGTAAGTAAGATTAACTTTATCAAATATGGTCATGAAGAAATCAAGTTTTCTCAGTAAGTCAGATTTACTTTATCAAAGGCCTTTTTCGATGAATCTTCTTCTGTCAACTAGACCAGTTATACGCAAACAACATAGTATTGCATAAGAAATATCACAACTGAAATATCACATCTGAATAAACATTTAGTCATCTATAGTATAAAGGAAATCTTTACTTCAAAATAGAATAAGATCTGTAATAGAATGTTGACAATGCACAAAAAAACAGGATATCGGACTCAATCAAAGTATTCTTCAATGTCCTTGTGAATTTTGAATCAATGAAATAAAGCCTAACAGCGAACGGAAGAGATGGTAAAATAGATAAACTAATTTAAAGTTTATCGAGTCCCTCTTCTTGTAAACATGAAAAGGTTTAAAAAAAACTAAGTTGAAACGAAAAGTAAAAGGGAATAAACTCATCAACGAAATACAATCTTCATCGTTAGAGTTACCTCTACGTCTGATCATAATATTAAATGAACTGATGAGCATTACTTTACAAATTTCGATTCAAGTAAGCCTTATGTCATGAACAAATGCAAATATCTTTTAATAAACGAAATCTTATTTTCAAAACAAAAATAATCCACTAACATTAATTAAGCACTGTAAAATTTAAAAGCATGTTATCAAAGCAGTAGGAAAACACAACAGCAGAAATCAATAAATTACATGCACACAAAACACTGAAAAATGTTTGGGAATGATTTTCCCAGAATTCCTTTCCAATTACAACCACATATAAAGAATAATACAAGACATTGATATTGTGAGATTTCAAGTTGAACAAAAAAGGCTTATGGCCTAACACTTCAGTATAATTATATTTTTCTGGTTCCATTGATTCCAGAACTTTTATGTGCTGAAAACTAAGTAACGCTCAAGTCAGTGCTTGGGATGTTGCACTTTTTTTTATTCCTCATGTACAGACTCAATCAAACCGAGTCTGCAATTTGTAATTATGTCGTGATTAATAGTTCCAAAAGATCAAACCTTAATCATTTTATTACAAGTAAATATTTAAAAGAACGGCTTCAAGATCGTACCAACGTTAATTAATTATGGTCCTTTGTTTAGTGGAAAAACAATTCTATATTCTGCGCCATTTGTGACGGACAAATGATTGCTACAAAAATATTAAATGAAATTTTAATTAGTTCGTATTGTAAATTTAGTGTTTTGTTAAAATGTGTTCTGACTGTAAAGTGCTTGTGAAGATTTTTAAGTGAAATTGGTCTTTGCACAGCAAGTTTCCTAACAGTAATGTTTTTCTATTTTCAATAAACGGTACCAAACGAAAAAGATAATTATGTATATTACCCAATGACAACTTATCAGCGAATTATCATTTGTGAGTAATGTGAAATGCTTTTGTGTCAAGTACTTTGAGAATATATCTGTAACTACCTTTTTTAAGCTAGTCCTCATGTTTAAAAGCTGAGTAGTTTCTTTCGGCCCTTGTTAATGATCACTTGCATATGCAATGACCCTTTTCACTTTATCGTGTATTTGGTGATGCTTTTGTCGAAGCATCTGAATGAAGTTGAAATCTAGGAATGTAAGTGTTCATGGATATACGCTAATTGCATATGTGTCCATTGCTAATCTTTAAATACATTTAAGTGGTTTTTGAAGATGTTGATAATAATTCTGAAAGAGGTCTGGAATCTTTGGATTTATTCTCCTATAAAGACTTCTATAATACTTGTTACACCCGAAAAAGTCTCCAAAGAAACAGGCGTTCGTCTGCATTCTTGGGTGTTGGCCAGTTCTTCACTCCAACTATTTTCAACGATTTTATTTCTTGTTACATGCCCGAAAAGATCGAACTTTTCCTTTATGGGGAGATAATTTAAAATTGTTTTCTTTGAGTCTAGTGAGCACTGTGTAACGGTTTTTCAATTGGATATGATTACGTCGCGCAAGTATGTTCATGGTGTAGTCTTCTACACATAATTCGTCTTTGATACTCGGTTGGATAATTTGATAATTATAATGCCATTTTATTCTACTCATAGAATCCAAAAGGTTCTTATGTAAAAGCTACTCCATTTTTTATGTTTCTTTTCTACCTCTACTTGATGGTAACCTGTCTTCTGATCAATTGTTGAAAAGTATTTTCAAAACATCAAACATTTCCTCTGTTCTTTGTAGGGCAAAGCAATTATTCACACGTCGCGTATTATTCAGCATCCGATGGAAACTCATTGGCAATTTTAAAATAAAATGTAAAGGATAATTCTTGCCATTATTAAATATTATTTTAAGGAAAGTTTTTTTTTTAAAAATGTAAAGGACAATTCTTGCCAGTGTAAAATAAAATATGATATAGAATAAAATGTAAAGGATAGTTTAAAATAAAATGTACAGGATAGTTCTTTAAATTTCTAGTTTAATTCCGAGATATTTAAGTTCTGGTGAAACATTCTTCCTCCCCAAAAATATTTTAGACTGTGTTTAAATTTCATTACATTTTGTTGTGAACAGTTTGTTTAAAATAAAGAGCTTAGTTTATTTTACAAAACAACTTACTGAGCTAAATTTGGTCCAAAATAACAAGACCACCACTTGCGTTCACGATCCTGTAAGTTAACTTAAGTACATGAAAGTAACAGAAATCAGGTACCCTCAGTGTATGATGTTCAATGAATGTTCTATATATTATATGATCATAGATGTGTTCAAATGTTATAATGTTTATAATTTGCTTATATTTTTGCATAATAATCAAGTATGTATTAGTATAATTGTCTACCCCATTGTTTATTCTGTCAAATAAATGATTATGTTGCGAACATTTAGAAATAACATACAACCAGGTTTATTTCGGTCAAGTACATTTTAAGAGATACTTCTTGTTTCTACTCAAAGGCATATAATCTCAAATTCTTTAGGCTATTTTGTAACATATTGCAGACACATGAAAAACAACAAGATATCAAAAAATCAAAATTATTTTCATATCTTTCAGATTTCCAGATATCAAAGATTGTGAAACAACCTTTGGACTTTTAATTTTGTTATCTATGATTCCTATTGTTTTTGAAGTCGTAAGGTTATTAGCCATGTTTACTTTGTCAATAAAGGAGTTTTCATGAGGTCAATGATAATTGTTGTTTCAGAGGTATTAGACAGTACATTAGACAGTAACGTTTCAGTTAATAAAAGCATCTAAATAGTATACCATCAAACGAAAAAAAATATTTCAATGAAAATTAAAAGATATGCGATAAAGTAGAATTATAATAAACAGCTCACAAACAGATGAAAGAAAATCAAAGAATGAATTTGTAATATTTACATCAAAAAGTGGAAATGTTTGTATATGCATATCATCGATTAAAATTTAGAGTTTCAAATGAAAAATGCTTTGCGTAAAATGCTTTTGATTCGAATGTTCGAATTATATCATATAAATCATCATAATTCTTGATGGGACAAAAACGTTCTTAAGGAATTTTATTATCAAATTATGATTCGTTATTGGCTGCACAGTAAGCAATACTATAATGATCATACTTTTTTATGTCAACTGTACTAGTTATGTCTATTCACTGTTCACAATATTAAATGTAATACAATCATTTCCAAAAATGTTTCGTCACATTAAACCATTCACTTATCTAACTTAATTTGAAATTACAATGATCACGATGACATTTCTATGTCCTTCTCATCATCATCGAAGACCTTATCAATCCTTTTTGTCCATTAAAACCTGTATGTGTATGTCCACAATAACCGGATTGTGCACCAGGGAAGTTACATGTTGTACCTGGTGTAACATATAGACCATTCAGATTGACGTAAGAACTTGCGTTATACCACCATCCTCCATGCCGGTCCACAGCGCAGTTACGAGATGCGCCGGTATCGAGGTCACGGTCAAAAGTTGAAAAGGGAGCTAAGTTGTTGTATTGTAGACACTCTGCTACGTTGACTGAATTAAATACGATTCGACATCAGGCAACATTGACAATAAGAATTTCATCACAACATGTTTACAAAGGAACATATGTCAATGTATGTGATTAAATCTATAATTGTTAATCAAATACAAGGTCAGAGTAGAGTAATCAAATTGATACAACTAATTTTAAAACACGTTTGTGATGATTAGACTTATTTGAAAATATTTATTAGTTGTTTTTTTAAGTGTGTTTTCACAATACAAATCATTTACGCATATACTTACAATATATAGAGATATACGTTCAAAAAGGAAGATATTTCTTTAAAGATTCTACAAAGATGAAAACAAAATTACTAGTATCTTATCAAGATTGTAAAACGATATTAATGAAAGACCTGATTTAAATATAACATTAGAAAAAGATGCCTTTTCAGAAGTTCTTACATTACATAATCAAAAAACTTTTTTTTAACATAAGGGAAAAATTTCCCACAAAAACCGAATTGAAAACCCTTTTGAAAAAAATTTTTTCTCTGCTTCAGGGAAAAAACTCATACTTTTTTTAAATATTGTGTCCTTTTTTAAAAGTTTACCTTTTTTGCCCAATTTTAATACTTTAGGGCAATAATATAAGAAGGGAAAAAAAAAATTTAAATAGGGACTATGGGCCCCAAACATGTAAAAGGGTTTAAAAAAAAATAAAAAAAGGGCCCAGTGGGTGCAGTACAAAGTGGATAAAGGGAACTCAAAAAATTGTTTTCCCGGGGAAAAAGGGACATTTTTTTGCCACAAAAAAAGAGTTTCACCCCCCAATTTAAGGGTTGCATTTTTTAAAGTATTCATTCCCAGAATAATATCGTTTAGGGTCCACGGGTGCGTTAACATCATTGCATATGGCGTATACCTGCCTAGAAAGAAGAACTTATTATATAATAAATAAATGTTTGATAGTTTCAATATGGTTGTGACAGAAAGAAAATATATTAACATCTTTTATTCTCATTTTTATGCAACTGATAATTTGGTGGCAGTATCCTTTATACTGTAACAATTGTAAATTATTTTTTTACTATTAAAAGGGACCCTATAAATGCAATTCCAGTTAAAATCATCATTCAAATTGAGTTCAACGCTACTTTTAAACTTTGAATGCGTTGTAATTTGTTGGATACTTGTAACAAAATAAAACTATTTCTTTCTTTTATATCGCCAGCTGTTTTGAGAACTATTTGTTGTTAGGTTTTTAGGTTTGTCGTGAAGCGCTGTGCCAGTGATTGAATGTCAGCATTGTATTTCCTGGTCTGCGATCAGAAAATACAAAAATGCAAAAGCTGAGGGACCACATATTGCCCAGGTTTATGACACATGACAGCCTCGACTATAGCTAATCGAAATGAAAATTATGTCCACATATTTGTATTTTCACTTTATGGTCATAACATATTTTAAATTGCTAGTCAGTCATCCAAGAAACATGAAAGTATGTTGCGTAACAAACTCCCATGCAGCAAAAACTACAATCAAATTAAATCTAGACAATCAAACGAACTATTGGTTTAGCAATCTTCATGCGATTTTCAACTATTTCTTTCACTGCAACTTTTGTTCCAATCCAATTTCCTTCACAAACAGTGCCAAATGCTCCTCTACCAATTATTTCCTTTCCCAAATTCAGATCACCCCATTTTAATCTCAGAACTGTATGTATAAAGCAAACTACAGGTTCTTGGCCTGAAATTTGCAAAAAGACTCCCACCCCTGTCTGTGTGGGCGTTGGGTCTCTGTGCTGTACTACTAAAATAAAAAAAATGTTATAATAAGTGTTTTTTTTTTTATTACATATTTAAGAACAGATATATAGCTAGAAATGTAATAATTTCATCAAATGTAAAATATACATCTTAGATGTTTTATGTTAGTACTATATTTGATTAATTAGTGAATTAAACCTTTACATTTGTCTTATAAATTATATGGCATCAGATCAGAACGTTTTATATGTTACATTTATCTATTAATTATTTTGATAGAATAACTTGGTCAAATATATAATACAATACAAGCCGTGTAAGAATGCCTCTTAGACGGAATTTATCGTTGCAAATTTATGAAAAACCATGAGCTGTCATTAAAATACTGAAGTAGAATTTAAATTTCATAGAAACAATGATAAGAACAAAATAAGTCTTCAAAAAGGCGATAGAACACCTCTAAATAATTGCTAATAACAGATAATAATCTATCATCTGCCATTGATTGGTCAAAAAGGTGGTACTTCGTCGATAGTACGTTTTGACTCTTAACTGGATTACGTTTTGACTTTTCATGGGGGGGGGGGGTACGTTTTAGAGAGAGGTACGTTTTGACCGTATCCCATCCACTTAGTCTTAAGTCGTGAAGGTCATAATGTCTCCTCAGCACTTCCGTATTCCAGCGATAAAATTATTATCAAATTTGCCGTCGGCGAATTATAACAGACTTTCAAAAACACACGATTAAATTGTACGACTTAATTTTTTATTTTATTATATTTGTTCTTGTTTCACTCATGACGATAATTGTTTGATATTGTTTCTCGATTACGTAATGTCATGTATTAATATACTGAAATAAATTATCATTTTTATCATTTACATTTTGATAAACCATATTTATTTAGCAATATATTAAATACTGAAATCATCTCTTTCAAAGTCACCCCTGTCACTATTTGATAAAGATAATAACACAGTGTTCTTTATCTATCTATCTTCCTTTATTGTCAAACCCCTCACGGGGACATAGACATGATTGTCTACCAACTATAATCAACTAAATTTAGAAGTTACAAACCCGCATTAAATTATAAACCTGTGACGCAGTTTTAAATTGTTAATTTATACCTTAGCTGCTAGTAAACATGTTGACTAAGTTTATAAAAAAATGGCAGACCGTTAAATATTTTCTTCAAAAAGGACAGATATTGTCACAAACAACTTAATATGATATTATGAACAGAACAGAAGAAAAAGAATATTCAGTATATCACGAACACGGCATATATAATATTTGATCGTACTTTTATGCATTAAATTTGGAATAGAAGTAATTGAGGATAATCAAAAACACACAGGGTTAAGTGATATATAATGTGCCATCTTTTTGCGAATAAGTCCAATTTTGGTTCTTTTTCACCTTAGTTTACACAGGTATATTCTGTTCACAAGACGATTCACAGAAAGGTATAAAATAAACGTCATGTTATTCAAAAATAAAAAATAGTTTGAAACCATTTATGCGCTGTTAGTAGAAAGTAAGAACAAAAGAAAAAGACGTCTTTACTCGGTTACATGAAACTTTGATATGTAAAATTCAGTTACGTTGATAATAATTCAAAATAAATTAAGACAGGACATGATATTAACAATCTTTATAAAATTGAAATCGTTATGTCTGTGTTTTTATGTCAAGTAGATTATTTTGATTATAAACGCAGTAATTGTAATATGAATAGATCGGGTAAACCAATATATGTTACTATATTTAGCGAATTTATTTACTTACAAATATAAATTATGAAAATCTTGAGTAATTACTTGTTTCTCTGTAAGAAAACTTCTTCGCACCCGGCGAACACCCTTAAATTTCCCCGGATATTAAAAACAGCATCTTACTAGATTGGTAAGATGATTGCTTGAAAGCAGCAGTATCTTTTGAACTATCGTCTGAATTACAGATTTATACAAAAAATACAATTTATTATACATGTTTCATTCTTGCTTTATTAATCACATTTAAATATAAGATTACAATACAACTGCTTTTAAAGTGACAAGTCTAAAAAATTTAACCTGGATTTGCACCTGTTTACATAAGATAAAAACATATGACTTTTGAAATGTTCATGGTTTCCCAAATTGCGCACCTATACATTTGTTTAAGACAGTCAATGATTATTGAAATTTTGTATGGTTTCCCAAAGTACCCACAGTACATTTGTCTAGTAAATCCCGTTTGTCTCAAACAGTAAAGGTAAGTAATAAAAAATTCAGTTTGAGTGAAAATTCGTTTATGTTTTGTTATTTTTATTCTGTTTTTTTTATTTATTTATTTTTTACTCTATTATATTTTCTAATATCAAATATGAAATTTAAACATAAATATGAAAGTGGGTGGAGTCTAAAAGCATATTTTCATTTAGGGACTGCTTTCTCAGAGACAGTCATTAATTAGCTTTAAAGCTCTATTCATTAAAAAAAAAATATCATTATTGTAATTCTTGTTATGTTCAAACACAATTTAAAATTAGGGCAATAAAATGTGTATTGAACCGCGTCAGTACCTATAACAAATCAGTTGTACAGCTTACAGCTGCGTAGCAAGCGGGTTTTATCTTCCTTCTTTTTTACTCTTTTACTGTGATTTTTCTGTAAAAAATGGTGGTTTGTTTCTGTCGTGTTCGTTAAATACTGAATATTCGTTCACATAACATTTCCATATATTTCGTATTTCACACTAAAATACACACACAAAAAATATCCTTTAAATACTGTTTTAAGCACATGTACAAAACGATTGATATTTGCTGTAAGAATTACTGATTTTTTTCTCACTTTAACAAATTGATTTATACAATAGCCGAAGATAATCAGCAACTATAAATTATTGTCGCTATATTGTAGCCATGCTATTGTAAGAAAAACATTATAATTAACGATTTTAAGTTTCAAAACTGCTCAAGTTAACACATAAGATATTTATAAAATGATCCGATTAAGACCTTCTTTCTCAATCGATTCTGTATTATTTTGATAGGGAACGTGTATTTGAAATTAAAAATATATTATTTGTATTTGAAATTGACTAGATAGGGCCACTTGTAAAGGATAGTGTGTATGATTCGTGAAACAATATAAGAAAAGGTATCCCTTTTAATCCCTTTTTAATCATGATGAAATAACTATTCGTAAGGTCAAGTTATACTACCACACTAGTTATTTTTTATTTTTAAATGATTTATGACAGATATTCTGAACTTGTTTTTACATAAATTATGATAAATATATCAGTACTTTTCTCTTTATCTGCCTATTTACCATTATTTATGATTGTACTTACTTTCATGTTAATGTAACTGATAACGCCTATCATCTTTTTTTTTATCTAACCACACATGTTATAATTATACATTGTGTCATGATATGAAAACTATGTATAGAAATAGTAAAATATTATAATTATAAGTATAGGTTAGTGTTTAATAATACGTATTAACAAACATAATTGGTCAAGCCTGCCGCATATGCGTATTATTAAACATACACCTATTTAATGATCAACATTTTTTTCAATCAAAAACAAGGCATTTCTCTAAATCACTGATAGCTCCGCCCTTTCGCTCTACAAGATGTCTACACCTTGTCAAGTTTCTAACATGTCATATTTAGATAAGCTAAATAAATGGCCCTTTCAACATATAACCAGGCACGTTTTTATTGAAATGTCGCAGAATTTATACCTTTACCTACAGTAAGACTATCATGTCTGAAAAAAAGAAAAAAAAAACAATGCAATTAGGTAAAAACAATGGAGTTAATGAAATGTGTACATCCTTTTAAAATAAATGGAAAATGTGAGAAAAATACATTAAAGATTATTAATTGATACAAATTCGTTATTAGCTTCAAGTTATTCACAAACATTTGAAACCCCTATTGATTTGCTCATTTGAAAAAAAGTTCATTTTTTTATTTTTTATGTATCAATTTAGGTTTACAGGTTTACAATGAGTTTTCCAGCCAAAAAATGTAATCATTGTATTCTTAATATCAATGATTGTTAATGCAGTTCATTCCTATCAAGTGAAAGAAAATAATGTTTTAGAAAATATAAAGTTCAAAACAGCAATTTATAACAGACATTTTTCTTAGAGTTAAAGGGATATAAAAAAGTTACTATGTAATCATTTGTCTCTGCGTGCCCCACATGTATTATCTATGTAATAAATTAATTGATTGTATCCTCACATTTAGAAACACCTGACCTCGACTAATTTTTTTTATGTTGGCATTGTTTTGCGAACCTTGATATTTTACAATTCAAAGTGTAAACCATACCTTTAACTCCTCCCTAATATAATGCATTATTGAAATTTGTTAGACTGGTTAGACGCCAGATTAAGTGAATTTTATTTAGTTAGTACACATTAACCAAAGTTAGACTAAGCAGAAATTTGAAAAATACTAGAATGTGATTGGACAAAAAATAATGTTGATCGTAAAGATAAAACATTTGTAATATTAAGATTTCAGTGAAACATGGAATATATCTTCACGAAACATGATAAAATGCCACATATTTTCACGAGCCGGGACGGCGAGTGAAAATATGTGGCATATTATCATGTTGACTGAAAATATATACCATATTTCACGAAAAACATAAAAAAATAACCTTTTTATTTAATTTCAATATCAAAGAAAAATGGTGACAAACACCCTTGCTTGCTACGCAACTGCAATTGTACAGCGCGCAGTAATATAATTATTGTCTTGTTTTGCACGCGATATTTAGCGCTACATTGTGACGTCACGTAAACAACTCTTTAAACGTCTGTTTAGCGTTTATGACTGAATTAAAGATATTGGTGTTCGGATTTATTTTCTTAGTTAGACCATTTTCTATCATTCTAGATAGTTTTCACAACAAAATTCAACAAAAAATTGTTTATCAGATTTTTCAAACAAAATGGCGAAAGAAGTCCCTTAAAATAACGTTACGTTATCCGTAAATGTTATATCCTAATGCGTAGCGTAATTTATCAGCTGATTTTAATTAGATTATGTAAATATAACTTTGATCTGTAAATGAGCTGAACTCAAATGTCAGATGTGATATTATAATTATGTACATTCCGGAAAATTATGTTTTCTTGAAAAATACATTACAACAGAGTTTTTCTTTTTATATTTTTGATTAAGAAGAAAAAGTCGAGCATGGTCCCGCCTGGCAATAGCTCTTGATTGCAACTCCTTTTAACAACATGTAGGTCTAAACTATGCTAAATATTTTGACCAATGTTTAAAGGAATTATCCTCTTCAAAACATACGAAATGAAAACAGTCCTATGTGTACGACACTGGAAGTAGGTCTCATTAGCTATTACACTTTTAAGAAGAGTTTTGAAAAAGTCTCATTATAAACAAACATCATTAGTCTATAACTTTGCCTTATAAAGGAAAGTGACTTGCCTGAGGACCTATTAATCATGCCTCTATAATGATATGGCCTTCTTGTGTTAATTTTAACTAAGCATAAAGCATTTGGTGGTGATATTCTGTATTGTGGCTGTAATCCATGGTTTCTTAAACAACTTTACTTAAGGAAGATTTTGATCAAAATTTACAGACATGATTCTTGGGTTAATTTTTTAATGTGACCAAATGACCTTAATTATGACTTTTCTAGCCATTGATTAATCAAATACCATACTCTTTGCTAGGAGGACATAATTTTGCTGATAAAGATTAAATGCAAGTTTTGATTATTTTCATGATCTAAAGACAACTGCAAATAAGAAATTTGAAATAATAAAGAGGCGTATCATTTTGAAAAAGAAGCTATAAATAAGTATGATCTATAGACCGTTTGTTGATTAGCCTTCAATTCCAATTATTTTTGCGTAATTTCAAATACTATGCTCATATTTGGGTAAAATACTTCATTGCAGAATTTATTAAAATCTAGTTAATTCTTTCTGGATATGTCTAATTTGATTAGGTAGCTACATTCCCTATTACTTGTCAAATTAAATTGGCATATTCTTAAAAAAAAACTACCACTTTTTTTTTTTTAAAATAACATTATGTCGTCATACTGTGATTACCTGTAGTTTGTAGATTTTAAAACGTAACATATTTTATTGTGTGTATTCAAAGGAGACTGAACAGTATGTAAAGTATTTGATCAGTATTTTGTTTAATAACAAATTTGAGCATCATATATCATTAAGAAAAATTATGTACGATTGCACAAAAATAACGAAATAAAGAAATTTCTTCTTTTGGAATAGAGAATTCGCCAAATAGTAATAAAACTAATTTTCAATGAAGAAAATTTGATTATATCAGTACTACATCAGCAGTGATTTGATTCGATATTCATTAGATATTTTAGACAACTTTTCTGGAAAAAAAACGACAACAATATTACTGTATACAATAAACATTTTTGAAAATTTGTGAATAAATAGAGGATATTCAAGTTTCTTCTATAAATCATGTATAAATAGAAAAAACTTTCTGTCTATTATATACTCTTTTTCTTTTTTAACCTTATGATTTTTTGTGTATTGGCTAAATTTAGAAGAAAGTAGTACGGCAAGACACCAGCGAAAATACGAAAAAAGTTGTTTCACTGCAGTGAAAACAAATTTGTACTGTGAAAATAAGGAAAATTGAAATACGCATTTTTCTCATCGATATTTCTCAATATTTCATTTATAAATATATGATAAAAACATTTATTAGTTTTTATGTTGTAGGAGATAAAAGGACTCGCGGTAGAAGGATCTTTTCAACAAAAACAGTTAGAATATGAAAAGGCTGAATCAGGTATGTTATATTGAATATCAAAAGGCTTAAATCAGGTACATTATAAAGAATATGAAAAGGATAAATCAGGTAAAATATGATTATAGAATATGAAAATACTAAATTATAGTAAATCAGATATGTTACATAGAATATGAAAAGGCTAAATCAGGTATGTTATATAGGTTATGAAAAGGCTAAATCAGGTATGTTAAATAGAATATGAAAAATCAGGTACATTTTATTGAATACGAAAATGCTTTATTACATGCTTTTCGATGGTTTATAGAAATATATCAGTGAATTAAAACTGATAATTTCACTGTTTTGAAACAGTGAAATTACCACTTTGATAATTTCACTGTTTTGAATTTAAGCCCCTTACGTTGTTTCAGTGAAATACCAGCGTGCACAGTACTGGGTACCAACTTAATGACGTGACGTCGTAAATGACTTCACGTTGTATTATTATTTGGCGCGCTTTTCATTCAATATTAGGTTTAATGTCTTTTTAAAACGTTTCTTTGCATGTAATAAAAAGAAAATTTGTTAAGTTTAGTGTAAGATCGAAATATATTTCACCTTGTGAGCACCAAAAGTTCATATTTCACTCGTGGCTGCGCAACTCGTGAAATATACCTTTTGGTGCTCACTCTGTGAAATATATCCCGATCTTACACTGAACTAAACAAATATCCTCTATTTATCTGATATGTTATATAGAATATGTAAAGGCTAAATCAGGTATAGTATTTAGAATACGAAAATGCTAAAGCAGGTGCATTATAAAGAATATGAAAAGGATACATCAAGTAAATTATAATTATAGAATATGAGTATATTAAGTTATACTATATCAGATATATTACATAGAATATGCAGAGTCTAAATCCGGTATGTTAAATAAAAATGAAAATGCTTAATCAGGTACACTAATTTTCATAGAACCGAAAATTCTTATATACAACATAAAAAGCTGAATCAGGTATGTTTTATAGAATACAAAAATGCTTAATGGGGTATGTTATATAGAAAATGAAAAAGGCTAAATTAGATATTTTATATAGAATATTAAAAATTAGATATTTTATATAGAATATTAAAAGGCTAAATCTGGTACATTATATAGATACGATAATACTGAATCAGGTATGTAATATAGAATAATAAAATGACTAATTAGGTATGCTATACAGAATATGAAAAGGCTAAAATAGGTATGTAATGTACAATATAAAATGACTTAATTAGGTGCCTTATATATAATACGAAAATGCTTAATAATAGCTAAATCAGGTATGCCATAAATAATCTGAAAAAGGCTAATTCAGGTATATTTTATCATGTCTATTGAAAACGAAAGAGCTTAATAATTATAGTTAATCCGGTGTGTTCTTTAGAATGTGTGAAAAGGGTTAATCCGGTATGTTATATAGAAAATAGAAAGGCTAAATCAGGAATGTTGTATAGGATATGAAAATGTTATATCAGGTATGTTACATGTATATCGAATATGAAAAAAAAAACACTTTATTTTGTTGTTCATTGTTAACTTTTCTGTTTTGGCTTTGTGCGTCTTGCATCGTCAAAACTTCTCGGATGTTTCTTCCATAAAGCCATGAAGTATAACCAAAGTTGTTAAATAAGTTTGGTCAGTTGCTTTTTAGGATTACAGGAGTTTAAATGGATTTTAGAGTACAAGATTTAAGAATGTTTAGCCATTGAGGTTATATATTTTGTTTGTTGGATCTTTTTATTGATTTATAAAAGATAAGTTATATCAAGTTTCAAGTTGGATTGTCCTTATTTTTCGACAGAACAACCTTTGTAATAAGACATTCAAGGGGATTCATTTGTACTTAACCTTTATTTGACCTTGACACTTAAGTTACAAATAAGTGAGCGATTAGCTGAGTTATGAAAGAAAACGTTAAAATTGGTGATCAATCAGTGAATTTTGCTTAACTAAGCAATGACAATGTTATTTATGGATTTGATTTATACTTGAACAAAGGAAAAATTAAAATTAAAACAACATGATATATAACTCAAATAAACATGAGACATGACATTTCCTTGACTTTGACGGTCAAGGTCAAATTATTGAATTTTACAAAAATTGTCATAACTTTGTTACTTATGACAAAACCAACATGTTAACTGATTTTCATTTCTATTAAGCGCACCTTAGCTGGCTCAGGGTGAGCTTATAGGATCGCTGATTGTCACTCGTCAGTCATCCGTCCAATTCTAATTTGTTAACGCTCTAGTGTTTACATATTTGCATCAATTTTCACCAAAGTTTTTCAGGATGTCTGTCCCAGTGATTGCTCGGAAAAGTTCGAACATTGGTCATAGGATTAAAACTAGGTCAAAGGAACCAAAATGGAAAGAATGTTGTTAACACTTTAGAGGCAACTGTTTCAGTCCATATATCCTGGAAATTGGTCAGAAAGGGTTTTTATGATTTCTTGTTCAACTTTTAATATGGATCATCTGGGGTCAAAAAGAAGGCCACAGAGCCCAAATATAGAAGAAAAACCTTGTAAATACTATAAATATATTTTCAGTCCAAATATCCTGGAAATTTGTCAGTAAGGTTATTTAGATGCTTTCTAGCTCAAAATTGTATAAGGGTCATCTGGGGTCAAAAACTCGAACACACAGCTTAAATATAAAAACAAAATTGTCGTGAACGTTATATCAGTTTCAGAATAGGACAATATATCTGGTTTGCATTCGTAGTTATAGGTTCATTTAGGAGCCCTAAGAATCAGGTGAACATTATAAGGGTCATCATGGTCCACTTGTTTTGTTTTTATAAGAGTTTGATTCATACATTGACAAAAATTTATTTATTTATGAATTTGATTCATACTTCAATAACATTTTATTTATGAATTGGATTCATCTTTGTCTTGGACAAAATATATATTTATATTGAGAAAAGCTGACCTGTTGAATGATAAAAACATAACTTTATCTTGAAATGACCGTTATCATTGATTTACACTTGATTTATACATTCATAAATGGACATTGTGAATAATGTTAAAATGACATTGACCTTCAATTTACCTCGAATCCCCTTCGTTATCTTTTGAATTTTACATTTGTTGTCATAACTTTGTGATTAATTTACAGGTTTGTTCACGCATAGACAAAAGACTATTTATGACAAACTGAAATGTTGAATAATCTAAATATAACCTCGATATTTCAATGAGCTTGACCTTCAAGGTCACCATTATAATGTTGCTTAAGTGGTCTATACCTTTTTAATTTCATTGAGATTTGACTCATGCCTGAAAATTTAAAAGAACTTATGAAAAGCAATATGATTGTTTTCAAATATTACCTTGACCTTTAAATGACTTTGGCCGTCAAGGTAAAAAGAGATTTATTCCCGGATCTTAGTTGATTTCTTATTTCATTTAGAATATTGTTGTTTCTTGGACATTACAACACTTTTGACACAACCGTAGTGTTTAATAATTCAAATGAGACATTGACCTTGTGACACAGCAGTAGTATTGAATAATGTAAAATAAGACCTTAAAATGACCATTGCCATCAATGTCAAATCATTGAATTTTGCTTTAATTGTGTAACGTTATCATGACTTTTGTTGTTAATTTTCAACTCTTAAAAGTATTGGAATCAATTATCCCAAGGACCAACAAAAATATAACAACACTGAAGTACACTACGCAGTAATTTTTCTCACTTAATTGGGAACATGCCTTTTTTGGAAAAACTGCATGATTTTAAAGAAAATTTCAATTGGGACGAGGCCTTTTTCGGAGTCTGTTATATAAGCAGGGAAATTGATTTTTCTCACTAAAATGAACACTTTCTGTTTAACAGTAGTCTGACTAGATCATTCCGACTCTACATCCAGGAATGATTGTATTTTAATTTTGTTCTCACTTCAATAGCAGTGAGGTAATGATAACATATTTGTCATTCTCAATATTTACTTATTGTAAGAATAATATACACATGACAGATAAGCATAAACTATGCAAAATTCGTTCATAATATTTACAGATGATCAGTGGGATAAATACTCAAGTCGAAGCCTCAAAGAAATTTCAAGGAATTGGCCTATTTACATTACAAGACCGATTGCACATACAAAGTATATAAACTTTGAAGAGGACGTTTTAAATATTCGTTTGACACAACGGCAACTCTCAGACAAAATAGCAGAATAACCAAATGTTCTGTCTCTAGAATATCTTAATGAAATTTTGCTTACATTAAGCCAAATTAATACAATTTCTTCAGAGTCATTGACAGACAGCGCCACTCTTTATTCAGATATTAAAACAGTGCAACAGTGTTGCAGGATGTTTCACAACACAGAATCAAGTGTTTATCATAATAAACATTGGTGGATTCAGTTCACAAAAGAATATGTGCCTAATTATGTAACAAAAAATATGTTTGACCTTATACCTATTTCATTACCAAACATTTGTTCATATATAGAATTAAAATTGAATCATATAAATTGTGAATATATTTCTGCATTAAATAGGGGAGATTTTATTTCAAAGAAAATATTTGATGCATGGTTAAATAGACTGATCTTCAGATCTCTAGATGACAAACATTTGGGCATGCCTTATAAAAGTAAAATGACTGACAAAATGTATGTTTTGGAAAACGTAAGGACAAATATAATGTCAGAACCTTGGCCAACTGTTTGTATTCATGACCATGAAAACAGTAACCATGCCTCAGAAACTGAAGAAAACTATAATTGTAACCATAGTAATTTTCATTCAGTGGGGGCTTTGCCAAATGAGATATTTCAAGCCGGAAAAAGAACATCAGTTATAAATTTGAATCAAAGATATCAACTAAGTGGAACAACAGTTGACCTAAAAACACAACATGCTGGTTTACAGCAAATGGAAGAAAATGACGATTCGCCTAATAAGGAAGAAAAAGATCCTATAAAATCTATTATTTGTCATGAAAATGATATGTTCCCATGTAGTACTTACATTGCTAGTAATCCAGTGTTTACTGAAGAAAGTAATACCGAACAACCTCAAGAAACAGCCAGAACTGTTAATGATAATGAAGATTTATCAGCAACTGATAATCCCATTAGTGATACTCCCATGACAAGAAATTTTGCAATAGATAATGAAGTCATTAGTACTTCTATCCCACCTGGGGCATTATCTTCTGATGAACATTTTCTCAATGAAGCATCTAGATTTACAAATGGGGACATAGCTCATGACTCGGGTGAATCTATTCAACACAGTCTCAAAGGCTGTGATAAACCAACTACAAACCCAAATGTAGAATATGTTCAAAAGACTGATCATCCAGAAGACAGTTCATCAACATTGCCATCTCAAGCATCAGAAACTAGCAATGCTGTAGGCATTACTGTCAGTGATCTTCCAAGTCCCGAAGTTGACACAGCTGATCTTCAAAGGTTTGAACCATTAATGCATATAATTGACAAAATAGCAGGAGGAGAGAGAGTCCCTCCTCAAGTAACAATGCGTTATGAACTTCTCCGATTTTGCACTTTAAGATCATTTCCCAAACACAATAAGCCATATATAACAAGAATAGCTCAGGCAGGTTTTTATTTTGCAAACACAGATGATGAAGTTGTTTGCTACTGTTGTGCACGTAGAAAAAGCAATTGGCGCGAAGATGATATTCCTATAGAAATACATCGAGAGTTAAATCCTAATTGCAGTTTTCTTCTTAGCAATTTAGAGGTGAATGTGCCTGTAAGAATGTCAGAATTATTAATCCAAGAAAGTAATAGATCTACATCTTCTCAAATTCTTGAAAATACCAACCAGACTAGCTCAGCTTCTACCAGTGACACAATATCATGTAATACAAGTGGACCGACAAACCACTCTAGTACAACAGCAAATTCATCTACTCCAAATGTGACACAGGCTATATCATCACCTGTTGTTTCAACAAACAGTGAACTATCTCAAAATAGAGTGCAGCCAAGAGCTCATGGTAATTTTGTAATGACCTCATCAGCGAGTTCATTTGTACAGGAGCACCAATCAAATAGTGTCACAGCTTCAAATGGTATCCATGCCTCTCCAGTTGTGAGTTCAAGTTCATTAAGACCAACATCTGAACTGTCTGCTCAAGGTATGTTAAAAAAGATATTTATATAAAATGATATGGATATTTATGTTTGTAAAAGTCATTGTCTTAAAAAGCTCTGTATTGCTTTATTAAGAGGCATGTTATGCCTCAGAAGTTTATATTATTTTTATTCTTAAGAAATCAAAAACCTGCGATTAATAATGTTTTTTAATGGATTTAGAGCATGTTAAAAGTTTTACAACTGAAAAACTAGGTTAAATGTACAATTATGTGTCGTTAAGCAAGCAAAATGTAAAAAAGTAGTACTTTGACATCTGTAGAAAATATATACTTATGTTTACTATAGTTATACCAATTACAACCAGAGCAACTGTAGTTGAAGTAAGTTCATCTATGTGGCAAACGAGTATTTTATCTGGAAACTGTAACAAATTACCAAAATGAGAGAAAAAAATGAAGCATTTTTGAGACATACAGGGCCTTTAAGTACATGTACTTGGTTGCTGATGTGTAGATATGCTCTTTAGAGAGCTATCTTCGAAACATGTACACTTTTATCGTTATATAATCTTTATTGTTAAATATTGAAGTCCCTTAGTCTGGGAACAGTATATACGTATGAAATTGAAGATAAACTTTATTTGTTTTGATTTATCTACATACAATAAGATTTTTCTTGTTCTTTTATAAGCCAACTTTTCATAAAATGTTCTTCGAGTTGTTAGACTCGATATAGACCTTTTTACAATACGATTTTCCATAGCAACGAATGTTGCATTTCGCGCATGCGCATTATGCATAGGGAAAAAAGCAATTACGATGTCTACAGTTTATCATACTTTAAGGCTAAAATAGATGCGATTTCATGTTATCTCACCTAAATAATATTAATTTAAAGGTACTGAAAACGTGAATCTATTTTTTAACAGATCTACGAAAATTTGCGGGAGTAATAATTCAATGGCCAAAACGGGCACATACATGTCTTTGTTGAAGGTTTCATTAGACGACTTTTCCATCAGTAATTTAAATTGAAACAGCAGGGTGTTAAAGATAAAATTTTATTACCCCTGTATTACATAATATTACACAATTTGTATTGTACACTTCTTTTGAATAACTGGATTGGTCCGGCGGCAAGTGTCAAACAGATTGGCACGCGAACGTTTGTTCATTCAACCAGGACGTTTAAATATCATGATATAGTTAATCAGTTACGCTTATTAAACTGGTAATTTATGTAACTTTTAAATTTATGGATTTTGAGACGAGAAAAATTGTGTGACGTGCATTATTAAAAATAACATGTATTACGAAGAAGCGGATAAAATGTGTGTTATATCTTATCCAAACAACCCATCTTAACTTCTCAAGATTTTGAAAAAAAAATTATTTATTTAAAATCTTTTTATGTGACTTGAATTTTTCTGTTTGCATCAGCGGCAAATCGGATAAAGGATATAATCAGGTATACTGAACACTAAAAATGCATTATCACCTGTTCTGATATTTTTTATGAATGATAATTAATCTCGATTTCATGTTATATAATTTCTTTTGTTTTTAAATAAACTATTTCAACAGCAAATAAGTTGACTTTTCATTTATTTCCACATCTTCTTTAAAAAAATGATCTCGGTGTCAGGTCCGTGATCGTAAATTCATAAACAAATATATAATTTCCATGCCTTTTTATGGCATTCTTCGCCACAAAGCTATAAAGTCATCTTTTCTATATTTGTTGAAATTTTCTACCGTTTACCTTGAACTAACTCGGTATTGTCTATGAACTTCTACTATATTTCTATGTAGGGCGAAGCATTTTTTGCCCTACGCAGATTGCGCATGCGCGAGAAAATTCTAATTCCGGTCGATTTTTCATAGCAACGGACCGCGTCGTAAAAAGGTTTAAAGGTGAGTTTTGTTTAACGATTAAAACATTTGTTAACTTGTAAAAAGGAAAGACATTGTTGTACAAGCTGAGTTTATCATGAAATGTAGATGTTTAATGTCAATATTACCAGGAACTAATAGATCAACTGCTCCAAAATATCCAAAGTATGCCAGCAAAACTGCCAGGGTGACAAGTTTCAATGATTGTGGAGACATTGTGATACCACCAGATAGTTTGGCTACCTCAGGATTTTTCTATGCTGGCTTTGGTGACTGTGTTAGGTGCTTCCAATGTGGCGTTGGTAAGTATCCTTCACTTTTAGCTTCGTGTTATAAGAAAGGAGAAAAGACTAGCACTGCCCTTATGGTCATTTAAAAAACATATAAGACATGTCCCTCTCTAATCTTTTGGGCATCTGTGGCCAAGTGGTTAAAATCATTGACTTTAAACCACTTGGCCTGCAACGCCAAAGACTGGAATCCTTCACATAAGGAAGCTATCCAGAATGTTGGTGCCTCAGTCTCAGGTGCCAGTCTGTACCTGAGACAATGCATATTTGGGCACATGATGTCTTCTTTAACCAGTAAATATGAAAAGTAGCCATATGACATATGACCTCTTCTGTGTTAGTGCGACATAACCCACCCCTCAAGAAAACAAACTTTTATCGAAACAATAGGAATAATAGGAAAATCTGAGTCGGCAAAGTATTTATTTTGTGGTCTTCAAATCTAAAATATGTAATTTGTATTTACTTACTGTTATTTGTATGAATTTCTCGCCCTAAATCATTACTGAATTTTAGTAATGGAGAATGTCTCCTTTTTTAAAAACCAAATTTTAACATAAATTGGCAATTACTGTCAATTACCGGTTCATTGTATGATTTTACGTAAATTGCCCTTGATGTTCAGGTCTTCGTCATTGGTCAGAAGAAGATGATCCTTGGATCGAACATAGTAGATGGTCAAAGGATTGTTTATTTGTTAAACAAGTGAGAGGTCAAGAGTTTGTGAATATTGTTCAAATGGCTGTACAATACTCTCAGAATGTAAGTTTCTAATATCTTCCTGACATTCTGTTGGTGCAGTTTCAGATAACCTTTTTTAGAAAAGACTGCCTTGTACTAAGTACAAATATCTTCATGTACATTTACATGATTTATTTAAGTGTATTTATACTTAACGTCTTTATTGCTTTGAAACTACGGACAAAACTATCATATATGCCAGTATGTAAATGTCTTTTAGATAACTGTTAACCAATTTATTTTAATTAGCAAAATGGAAATGGCCAGACTCCAGGTGGAAGTGCTACTGGTAAGATTTGTTCTTTTATATGAAAAATGAGCAATAATTACTCAACAATGAAAATTAATTAAACACCAATAAAAAATGCACTGAGAATATTGAATACATTCTATGCCAAACATTTTGTGTTTTATTGCAGTTTTACCATTGCTTTCTCTATTCAAAATACTCAATACCTTTTTCAAAAGACCACCATTTGAGGTGTTTGATTGGATACTAGAAAATGAAATTGAAAAAAAAAATTGAAAAATACTGTTTTTTATTGTTGTTGTAATTATAATAGTGTATATAAGACAAGTATTTTTTTTATCAAACAGGGTCTGATGCTGAGATAGAGCGCAAAATGCATACAGATGCTGCCCAAAGTGTACTAGAGATGGGCTACAATCCACATGTCATACGGAGCGCCTTACGTGCAATAAGAGATGGAAATGGTATAGACATTTAATTAAATTACAACTATTATTAAGTAATGATGATTTGTATAACTAACAATATCTTTCTATTTGATTGGTTAAAATGAACCATTTTAAAGTCTGCTACGTAAATTTGCTTTATGACTCCAGTATGGTTCAACTTCTTGGTTTACAACTGCCTATCACCACTCTAAAACGCCTTACGTAGGTACATGTATTCTTAAGTAAGGAGATGTAATATGTGTTCAGACAGACTGGCCTGTTCCTGTTAAATGTACAACGCCAATTAAAGCCTGTTTTCCTTTTTATTAGTTTGACTTTTTCTGAAGAAAAAGAGCTATTGTGCTACAGTCATGTTGTCGTTACCCCGTCTGATAACTTTAACATTGGTACACTATAGGTCAAAATAGTGAATTTTGCCATAGCTGACCATATCTTTGTTATTTATCTATGGATTAGATTTATACTTGGACAAAAGAATACAACTGAGATGTTAAGAAATTCAAATTCAACCTTGACCTATAAATGACATTGGCTTTCAGGTCAAACATCGGAATTAGCTTAGATTGTTATTACTTTGTCATTTTTTACAGACTGATAAATATTTGGACAAAAGAACCGATATTTTAAAACAGGCATGCTAGTTAATTAAAAGATGACATTGACCTTTATTTGACCTTCATGGTCAAAGTATTGGAATTTACTGAAATTGTCATAACTTGTATCTATTTACAAATTTAATTTATACCTTGAGCTTTAATTGACGTTAAATGCCAATGCCAAATTATTGAAAATTGCTTGAATTATCATAACTCTGTTGTTTATTCACAGATTTGATTGATACTTGGACAAAAGTACACATGAGACTAAATTGACATGTTGCTTTATTTTAGTATGACCTTGACCTTAACATACCCATAACCTTCAAGGTCAATTGTTTAAATTTGTTGAATTATCATAACTTGGTTATTTACTTGTGGATTTGATTTATTGCAAAAGGAAGCATAATTTTAAAGCAAATTTGATTAATTCGGATGAGACCTTCCCGCTGAATGACCTTGACAGTCAAATATCAATATTGAATTGTATTTTGTTCAAGAAAAATATGTTTCGTAGGAGTATTGTTTCTTACAATATTTTTCCTCCGATGTGCGAGACTTTAGAAGTAAGAAAAACTTGAGGATGGATCTTTTGATTAAAATATTTGGCTAATTACTTGCATATGCACAAATAGCATTAAAAGCGCTATCGGAAACAAATGAAATTATGGAATTTACTGTTATTTCATAAATATTAAAATTTACATTTTTATTGATATGCATGTTTATGTCACAAAGCATGTGTGTATTACAAAAACACAAAGACACATATATACATATACTTATTATGAATTTATAATTAGTAATGCAAAGAAAAAGAAATCCTGCTTTACACGAGAATAAGAATTTATAGTTAGTAATGTAAAGAAAAAAAAATCTTGCTATACATTAGAATAAAAATATCATTTTTATAATTTTTAAAGATGGGCGAACTTTAAGCGCCGCAATATTGATGGAGAAAATCTTCGAGTTAGAAGATGAAGCATCGGCAAATGGTGAAAATAACCAATCTGTCCAAGGAACACCTCCAAACCAGTCAAATACAATTGCTCAAGTACCAGTTACAGTTAACAATAACACCCAAAGCCAAAGAGTATCCCTCAATACTAGTTTAGCGTCATCAAATTCGGCAAGGACTCAGTCAGTTCCAGTTGGGAATACATCCTCCCAGGCATCCTTAACAACAAATGCAAGCAGTGAAGCAAACAGAACTCAAAATAGTATGTTACAAATTTAATTAGTTTACCCTATTTATAAGACAAACAAATATTAGATTTGTGTATATAACATATGCTAAAAAAGTACTAAGTCAACACTGTCATGAATTTGAATATATACTTTTACTTTTCTCGTTTAGAAAAGGCACAACTTTTAGAACAGAAAAAGCTCAAACAAGAAAATGAACAGCTGAAACAACAATCAATGTGTACCAAATGTAAACAAAATGATGTATGCATCGTTTTTCTACCATGTGGACATTTAGTTACATGTGAAACTTGTGCACCAACTATTAGATACTGTTCGGTAGAAGGTTGCGGGAAATATATAAAAGGCACAGTTAGGACATATCTAGCATAAACTGGTATATTTTTGTGTGATTCATTTTTCTGTTTAACATGTTTATCTAAGTATTCATTTTTTTCAAAGAAATTGTGTAGTAAAGAGGTTGTAGTTTAATGCTAACAAATTGGTTATAATGTTCAGGAACTGATACATTATAAGCTGTGACTTAACTGATATATATCTGTAATGTCAGTTTTTTGTGCCCCCCACTCTAGGGGGGCATTTAGATTTACCCTTGTCCGTCCGTCCGTTCCCTTTTTGTGTCGCACATAGCTCAAAAAGTAATTGACCTAGAGTCATGAAACCTTACAGGAATGTTGATCAGCATGTGAAGTTGTGCACCTGGGTATTTTCATGTGGATATATTTAGTATTTTTAGAGTTATTGCCCTTGACTTAGTAAAAATTTGCAATTTTCAACTTGTGTCGCACGTAACTCAAAAAGTATTTGACCTAGAGTCATGAAACCTTACAAGAATGTTGCTCAGCATGTGAAGTTGTGCACCTGGGTATTTTTGTGTGTATATTCTTAGTATTTTTAGAGTCATTGCCCTTGACTTAGAATTTTTTTCCAATTTTCAACTTGTGTCGCACGTAACTCAAAAAATATTCGACTTAGAGTCATGAAACCTTACAGGAATGTTGATCAGCATGTGTAGTTGTGCACCTGGGTATTTTCGAGTGGATATTTTTATAGTATTTTTAGAGTAATTGCCCTTGACTAATTAAAAATTTACAATATTTAACTTGTGTATTTAACTTAAGTTTATGACCTGTCGGCCTAAAAGTTTCCAAGAATGTTGCTCATCATGTGTACTTATGCAACTTGAGGTTCTCTTGTGGATTTATTTTGTATTTGTAGTATTTGTCCTTTACTTAATACAAGATTTTTTGTTTTCAACTTGGGCAGATGTAGCCAAAAAAAAATTTACCTAGAGACATAAGATTGACAAATCGTGTGGGGGCACCCGTGTCTTATGGACACATTTCTAGTTATTCTTGAAATGCTTTAAGATTTGTGAATCATTCACTTTATAAAAAAAACTCAATTTTAAATGTGTTTTTCTATCAGAAATAAAAGGTTGGCGTTTTACTTTATAGAAATGCTGTCAAGGATTGTATAAAGAATGCAAGGAACAAATTCCTGCAGCAGCTGACTAGGACGGCCATGTTGTTGTTTGCGCATACATGTTATCTTAAAATATGATCACACTAGTGGAAATATGTGATTGAATGGTCAGCACCATAATGCACATCATGAAATTAAGAAATGCTGCTAATCAAACATTATATTTAGTAGATAATGCCAATATGATATGCCAATATCGAAGTGCCTACACTATGTTTATGGAAACTTGTACTGTCTGACAGTGTAAATTTGATATTAGTCAAATTCAGTTATGTTTAGTAAAGAATGTCTTGATTATCTTATGTGCAGCATACATGGTAAAGAGTAATATGATGCAATAGGAGAGCTAAATTTATTATCATTCGTATAGCATACTTGGTAAGGTGCAAACATGTAGCACATGTGGTACAGTGTAAAAGCATAAACACATTCTTTTAAAAAACAAAAACAATTATCGTTTATGAAATTTATGTAATGATTTTAAGGGAAAGGAAAACGGACTTATACGACTGTTGTGAAGATTTACGCAATAATTACCTACCAAAGAAATATTACATACAACCAAACTAATAAATTAACTTGAATAAGTTGAATATAAATGATTGATATGTCAATTGTTGTTTACTTACTATGCTCTGTAAACTGTTAATATGTTGTTTATTATATTTCCCCATGGACTGAAAGCCAAAATGCCAAAAAGCCACACAAAAAAAAACAAAAAAAAAACACACACGCAAAAAAAAAAACAAAAAAAAAAACTAAAAAAAAAAACAAAAAATAAGCCACACAAAAAAACACACATACAAAAAAACACCAAAAAAAAACTAAAAATAAAAACACACACAAAAAAAACGTCATTTGTCATTTAAACCATTAATCATAATTTTCCTATGGGTATATTCTTTTTTTAGTTGAGAAAGTAAATAGTATTCAATTATTGTATGAATATGAGGTGAAAGTCATTACCATTGACTTAGATATTCACATATATATTCATACAATACCTGTTTTATTATAATGCCACATTAAAATTATTCATCAGGTAAGTTTTCAAAGGTGTCCGATTACTTTTTTTCACACAAACAAGCCTTAAATAAGCAGACAGAAAGTTTTTTATTTGTTCCGCATGCAATTCCATTGTGAAGCATGTTCATGTATAAGAAAATGCAGCAAAACGTTTCCAGTATATCCTTAGTATTTTTAACAGTAAAAAAACGCTGTCTGAATCTGTAAAATACTCATGATTGACAGGCTTGTACTTTAAAGCCATAAGCGATCATTATAAATGTTCATATATTGTCAGAAATGTGATGTGCAATATGATATTATTTTTATATATTTTATTAATTCTGTGATAAAATGAATTTTTTGAAATACATTTAGTGTAAGTATTTTTCATGTAATCATTGTACTCACCGTAGCGTCACACTTTGGTTGAGTTTTTGCTTGCAAGTTGATTTCTCCAAAACTATTAAAGGGAATGAGTTGAAACTTTACACGTTTGAGAGCATATTAGGTCACTGTCCAAGTCCCATAACTTTAACGTGGATTTGGACAGAACTGACCATTTTTCATTATGCATTATCCGGCTTTGCTATGTTACCAAGTACCGACACTATTCGAACAAGCTGTCCTGCCGACAGCTCTTGATGATTATTGACATAATAACAGTTTTTTTCTACATACATGTTTTTGTTTATAAATGTTATTTGCTCAAACATCTTCCAGATTAAGTTCATATTATGATGCTGATTGCCATAATCTAGGACTAATCTTTATACTTTAGTATGATAGTTATATTCATTGCATTTATTAGCTCACCTGAGCAAGCTCAGGGGGTATTAGGATCGTTGAATGTCCGTCGTCCGTCTACATTTGTTTGTTAACACTCTAGTGGTCACATTTTTCTTCAATCATCATCAAACCTTGTCAGAATGTGGTCTAGGTAATTGCTCGGATGAGTTTGAACACAGGTAATCTCGGATGAAAAACTAGGTCACGGGAGCTAAAAATGGAAAAATCTTGTTAACTCTCTAGTGGCTACTGTTTTGATCCAAATATCTTAGAAATTGAAAGTTTGTTTTGATGATTTCTAGGTCAAATTCGAATATGGGTCTACTTGGGTCAAAAACTAGGTCACACCGCCCAAATAGTGAAAAACTTTGTTAACACTTTAGTGGTCACATTTTTGACTCAGTTGTTATCAAACTTGGTCAGGATGCTTGTCTAGGTAAATGCTCGCATGAGTTTAAATATGGGTTATCTCTGATGAAAAACTAGGTCACAGGAGCTAAAAATAGAAAAATCTTGTTAACAATCTAGTGGCTACTGTTTTGATTCTAATATCCTGGAAATTGGTCTTCAAGTTTGTTTTGAATATTTCTAGGTCAAGTTTGAATATGGGTTACCTGGGTTTAAAAACTAGTTCACTGCCTAAATATGGGAAAACCTTGTTAACCTCTAGTGGTCACATTTTTTAATCAATTGTCATCAAACTTGGTCAGGATTTTTGTTTCGGATGAGTTCGATGGGTCAGGTGAGCGATCTAGGGCCATTTTGGCCCTTTTGTTGTTTATCTCTTCTAAAAATGTGAAATTTTCTTTATTGTTAAAACATAATATCAATGTTCATATAAAATAAAATGTAAAAAATATGATATGTTATTTATGAATAAATGAATTCACATAAATAATTTTTCAGTTTATTTCTGATGTAACATTACAGAAAATAGGGCTATGATTGCCCGAATTACATGAATGAACTATGTGGCTAAATGTTTTTGTTTCAAATAGTGGTTGCCCAGTCACTCTGGTATCTGTTACTCAAACCATGGATTGGTGTTCGAGTACTACATAGGTCACCACCACAGTTCCTTATATGACATAAGTGTACGATAATCCAGGACTTAAAAGTTTCCAATAAAATCATGCTTGAATAAATGATGCTTAATGTATTAAAAGGTTATTTTAATGTTTCTTCCTCTGGTGATGGTAAGATTTGATCTAGAGACCATCTATATGATTAATATGCCACATATAAATAGAAGTTTTATGCAAGGCAAACCACAACACACAAAGGCAATAAACATTTTGAATATATTTAGCACATAAACATTGAAACTCCTTGCAAATGTTTACTTGTTAAGACCATGTGTATTAAGAAATTATAATATATAGTTCTGTTAAATTTCTCTTATTTTGTTACATTTATAACATGATGTATGATGACACCGACTTTCTTTTCCTAAAGAATCAACATTTACGTATAACGGCATTATTATTGCCTGTTATTCCATTTAGTTATGATATTATTTTCATCCGCATTCAGATTAGTTCGGTTACAGTGAAAATTATATTTTATAAATTTCACTACTGGTTTATCTGATATACATGTATTACAGTAAAACTCTGGAAAACATGACATAAATATATGTAGCTTGTTATTCCTCAGTAGTAGATTAAACTTATTTAAATATCCCAACATTGTCACCATGTAACGAGTGTTATTCACTAAGTTTTGTAACGAACTTTATGTAGCGGTTTCATTGATCAATTCCATTGGATGAATTTTAAAGTTATGGAAGGAGTATAAAAAATAAACGTGTTGGAACGAACTGCAAACCAAAATGAACTTATCAAATGCATATACAGTTGATTTGGTTTTGCTTGACTTTAGAACAAACTGATCCAGTCGTTCAGTCGTTCACAAGGCAATGCGATAACGCAAAATCTTCCAAATGAGTCGACTTGATTCAAATATTATGAAAAATGAGTGTCTTAAAAATATTTTGTAACTGACAAATTGTAAGTTCACGCATTTTCAATTTGTAAAACATATTATGCATACATGTATTAGATTTTCGTACTTAAGAACTATGCTAACGTCTCAACGAACTAGACTGGTTGGAAGCGTGGCGCGCCCTATCCTGCTTTCAAGAACTACATGTATAAGAGAATCCAATTAAAAAGAAGAAGAAAAAAACTGAAAAGCTTCTCTAAAGAATTCGCAGCAAGATAATAAAAGGTACCAAAACTTAGGCTGTTATGATATAAAGTGACTTAAAAAGGTACATGTCATTCAAAAATAAATGCAGTCGATAACAGCTTAAAGGTATCCCGGGACGGTAATCAGGTTTTTCTGTCGCCTCTGCAAAGAAGTGGCGAAAAATAGGGATCACTTCTCCGCCGTCTGTCCATCCGTAACAACACTCACCTGGACTTCTCAAATTAAACTACTGATGCAATTTCATCTTAACTTTACAGAACTGGTCAGCACTAAGTGTTGTTGTGCATATTGTCGACATTTTGAGGGTCAATGAATTTTGTGAGAGTTATGACCCTTTAATGTTTTTTTTATTATTTTGTATGTATGTCAAGACTACTCCTGTTATACCACTAATGACATTTTATTGAAACTTTACAGGATTGATCTGTAGCTAAAGTCCTTGCGAATATTACACGGGTTGTACGTGGACTGCTATTTAACCTAGTTATGGCACTAAAAAGGTGCTTTTAGTGTTGCCAGCTCCACAAAACCAGACTACTCCTAAAATTATCGTTTCAATTTTTATCGAAACTTTATGGCCCTTTAATGGCTTATTTTTTTTAATTTGTACGAGCTAATTTTCTTAAACCACTAATGCAATTTCATTTAAACTTGACAGGATTGATTGGTAGCTCAAGTACTTGTGCATATTACAAGGGTTTTCTTGATGAATTGTTTTTGGCTGTGTTATGGCCTGTGAATAAAAATAACTGTACGTTTCGAGAAGACAAATATTTCACGCTATACTACAAATTGATATTTTTGGTAGGACACAATGAGTGGTAACTGGTCTCTTAAATAAAGTTAGCCATGTGCTCAAAACCTGAAGACTTGTGCAGAATTCATAATAGATATTTTGAGGTTTCAATGAACACTGTATTTAACAAAAAATAAAATGAAAATCAGTCGAAATATCCTGAAGGTGAGGTATATGTAGAACCAACATTGTCAAGGTCATATGACGACTTTAAGCTTTACTGGTAGAGGAAAACCACATATGCTCATTTGTGAATTATTTCAGACAAGGACGGGCACCTGAGTGGAACAACTGACATTCCGTAAGCTAGCTGGAAAGTTTCCTCTCAAGAAAGACACCGACGTCCTGAGCGGAATTTGGAGCCGCACTGGTGAGGGGGAATTGGTTTGAAGCAGTCGGCCATGGACGCCCAAGCATATGGTGATAAAATACAATTAGAAATCACTTGTAAATCCATTACAGAACTGACATAACAAAATGCAATATAAGCACAACAAGAAAATCAAGTCAGAGATGTCGCTCTATTATTATATTTACAAAATAGAAACAATACATAATTTTCTGTATGTTGTCCTGCAACATAACTAATAGTATGATAATTTATGTACATAATTACAACCCGTATCATGAATAAGTGAGCTATATCAGCTTAATCAATATAAAAAAATGTTTGTGAAATTCTGTAAACGAATACCAAATTATATTTCTTTACCATAGAATTATAAATCGTCAAAGAAAAGAATAAGAACTGTTTTATTTTCAAACGAGTGATGCTATTGTTTTTAATTAAATGTGTAAAGTGACCTGGATATCGGCAGTATTGTCACTTCACTAGTTACAGTTACTTGACTGAATTTTATTATCGTTATTTTGAAACTCATTTTTTCGCGTTTCTAATGGGAACAGACAACAATTTACTTAACTCAAACTATAACTGATCAACAGGGTCATATGTCACAGGGAGAGGAAAATGAGAAGCAAAACCTGTGACCACTGATCATATCTTTAACGTGATGCGTATATAAAATATAATAATGCAAATAAATTTCTCGAACTGTTATTGGCATAAAGACTTTGAATGTATGCCGTACCAAAAACGCGCACAAATAACAATGTATATCTGTGTGCCAAAACAACCAACTGATATTGCGTTTTTTTTCTTTATAGCATATTTCTAGATTCGTATATATGATTTTTTGCCTTACTATAAATTTGTTATATATATAACGTTAAATATAGCTTTGCTGGTATAACTTTTACCCTCGGCTAGCGGCTCGAGACACATTTATAATTGTTGCAACCTGTATATCTAATAACATATCATGCAATTATTCATCAATGTTAAAATATTCATCAAGTTATTTCATATGAGGAACAGAACCAGTTAACGTCTTAATGTAGCATATTGATTTATATCACCCTAAGAATAAAAAAGAAAATAATTTAGTGTATTAACTTAAATTGGTACAAAACATACAAAACTGAGAAGCGTCAAACAAAATAGTTGATATAGTAAAACGCAATCATTTTGTTATTATAATTATAGAACTGAAATGCAGTGCAGCTCAAATTTATACATTTATTGAACCGAATTAGAACAGAAATGAATATAAATGGATTATTTACTTTGATTTATTTGGCATATATACATGCATATATAAATCAAAGATCACTCTAAATATAAAGCATGGCAATTTTATACAGTTACTATCAACTCATTTTGTGGGATTTGTTATCTAATACTGAAACCATAAAAAACTATCAAAATATATTACACTAGCAAAGTCTAAAACATCTAAGTTACAAAGATATTGCACAATAAAGTATACATTGAAACAATCTCACATGTAAGTACATGTAAATTTAACATATACAAGCATTTTTACAAACATCATTCCATAACTTGAGACAATGGTTAATTGTTTCGTATCATAAACGCACATGTAAAATTGCACCTCAAATACGGCCTTGCTTTCATTGCATTTATCTTTATTATTCATCTACTTGGTATACTTTTCAACTTTTGACATTCTTGAGTATTTCGGACATGCATGTCATTGAAAAAGTTTGAACACGTTAAGCCTTATAAGACACCATTTATCAAGTATTGAATGATAATTGTAATAAACACGTAGTTATGATTTATTCAACAAGCTTACAAATGAACCTTGTTATAAATCATCATATTTACATTTTTAAACATGTAAAATTATACGTACAGAAATAAAAACAAAGTAAAACAAACAAATAATGAAATGGAAAATAATAATCATAAGTAATAGAAAGACTATCAAAACACAAGGTTATCTGAATTGTACGAAATCAGTTTGCCAAGTGTTTTGGTATTCTTTCCCTTTTGTATCACAGGCAAAAATAAAAACATCAGAAAAATGTAACCAATGTACGAGTATCTGAATATGACTTTCATCATTATCCCCTTTCCAGCCTTTAAAATAAGTAAACCCAGACAAAAAATGTATCTGATCTATTTTATTTTTATCTCAGACAGAAAGCGCGTCATTTATAGGCAAACGATTAAACTCTGACACATTTCCAGTAAATAGGTCTTAAAACTATGTCACAATGAAAATGAATAGATAAATAAATAAATATGCCATTATCATTTCTTTATAAATTACACAATGTACTCCTTACATTAAAATTGATTAAACATAGCCAATCTAATTTAAATGAATTCCTTAGAAAAGTATTTTATTCTTATATTATATGATAAACAACGGAGCCCCGGAGGCGACATTTTCCACACTTTTCCCCCCGGAACTTAATTCGTTTTTACGTAATAATAATTCGTAATTACGAAATAATAATTCGTTTTAACGAAATATTAATTCGTAATTACGAAATATTTATTCGTTTTTACGAAATATTAATTCGTAATTACGAAATATTAATTCGTTTTTCACTTTTTACGAAATATTTATTCGTAATCACGAAACATTAATTCGTAAAAACGAATTGTTTTAAAAGGTTTTGGTCATATTTATAAAGAAGGCCTTGAAACTAAGTTCCTGACTAAATATAAGGCATGTGAATGCAATATAAATAGTGTTTTTTTTTTCTCCAAGTTTTATAACAAATAAACATACCAATTTGAGATACTGAAAAGTAAAGATTGGTTATGATATGAAGTAAAGGTGTTAAAACTTTTTTGCCCACGCCACCCTCCCGCAAAACAAAAAAAAAGATGAAAACAACAGTTACAAAAACAACACCCTCCTCTAAAAAAAAACATCAAATAAATAAATAAATAAATACAACAAAAAAACAGCAAAAAATAAATAAATAAATAAATAAATAATAATAATAATAAATAAAACAACAACAACAACACATATGCACACAGGCGTCCAGAACAACAACACTCGCACTATTATCACATGCAGATGAAAATGAGTTGAATTTTGTGATAGACATGTAGTTATAGATTATGTTGGCTTTATTTAGAAATTACAAAATTACTATTCATTGCAGGAAAAGTCATATAATAAAAATAAAATTGTGAGCGCTTTATTCTTGAAATCACATTTTTTATGGCAAAATATATCGATATAACCTGTAAGACTGAATTATACTACATGGACACATCAATATAAATATAATTGTACTGTAAAAGAAAAAAAGTTTATAAATACAAACACGCATCTAAAATATAAATTTATTTCATGCTTACCAGTGTTTTATTGTAATATATCAGATGATTATATTCTGATAAACCACTAGTGAAATTTATAAAATATAATTTTCACTGTAACCGGACTATATCTGAATGTGGATGAAAAGAAAATTAAACTAAATGGAATAACAGACTGAAAAAGGTGCCGTCATACGTAAATTTTGCTTCTTTAGGAAAAGAAAGTCGATGTCACCATACATCATGTTAGAAATGAAGCAAAATTAGAGAAATTTAACAGAACTATATTTCAAAATTGATAATGTGACGTCATGATGTGATGACGTCACGAAGGAGAATGCGCGACGTTACACGGCAAAATCAGTAAAAAATACTTAAAATCACTTAAAAAGCATGAAATAAAAAGAAAATTTATTTGTTTTACATATAAGATTGAAATATATTTCATTCGTGAACACCAGCTATTATATTTTCACTCGTGGCTACGCCGCTCGTGAAAATATTGCATCTGGTGTTCACTCAGTGAAATTATATTTCAATCTTACATGCAAAACAAACAAATATCCTCTATGTACTTATGTAAATGAAAAATGTATGAAATGAAAAGCGTATTTTTTTTTGTTTTCCGTCAATAAATGCATTTCACATATTAACGCAGCAAAAAAACAAACAAGAACATAAACAACACAAACAAAAGCGCTATTTCAACTAAATAGTATAAGCATGGAACAAAACCAATCATAAATTTGACAGTTAATAGATACATAATCTAACAATCATATAACTTTGTTGGCTCGTATTGATTTGACTACATCATTTCATATGTGACTAGTTTAAATGCGTTTATCAAAAGCTAATTTAAGCAATTTAAATAACATGTCCGAAATATGGATCATTATGCAATCATGGACATATAAGACATTAATAATAAGAAATGTTTGTGATATCATTGTTGAGTTGTTGGGTTACAAAGCATTATATTTCAAAAATTTAAGAAAAGTATTTTACCTTTTAAAAAGTAATATTCTTTTTTTACATTGTTTATTTATCAAAAACGTTATTTTTTGTGATTCAACAAAGAGAGTATAAAAATGCACATGACAATTTTATTACAATTCGTTTCCTGTAAGATAGAAAAGCATGCTAATTAAAAATCAGTCAATGATATTACTTGTTTTTAATGAATAAAATTTTGACAATGCAGACGTCGGTAGCCGATCATTAACCGATCCATGCAACAACGATAAAGTGATGTAAATTTATCACACACCCGTGCCGATTTTGCGACTCCGTAAATATGGTATTGCACGGCCGTGCATATATTTTGACGTGACGTCATTAACGTTATATAAACATAGTGTAAAGACGCGCTAAATGTTAGCGTTATACTATAGGCTCGTCAATGAAAAATGACTCTTATTTCACTTCAAACGATCTTTATTTTGGGTATGTGATAAATATAATATTAAATTCGTGTAAGTTATTGCACTTGTTGAGGCTTGCCAGAGGCTCGCATAATATAATTTTATTCAACTCGTGCAATAAATTCAGTATTGAACTTACACTCATTCAATATCCTCTATATACTACAACAAGATTTTACTTAAGAAAGTACAATTTTTGATTATTGCGTTTTCTATGTTAAAACAGTGATTAATGTATATGATATTGGAGACAGCCTACATAAAACATACTTATACCATAGTATGATATTTGATTATATGAATTTTTTAAAGATTTATTGCAATGTAACTTATCACTAAATACATAAGACCGTTTTCTATCAAATAGAATGATTACCTCAATAATATAAATAATTCAGATTCTATCGCAATTCATACCTATTTTACACTTTCAAACGAACATTTCACCGCGGCAGATACAACAAGGCTTTGATAATTGTGTTGCAAACGGGACATCTGTCATAATACATGGCACAGACGTTGCAAGTGAAAAGGTGCGGGTATTGGCAACTGATGAAAACAACGCTGCGGAGCTCGTCTTTACAGTTTATACAGTAGTGTCGGTCTATCATTCTTTGATTTTCTGCATACAGAGCTGCTGCGTATTCGATGGAGTTAATGTTACCCTGATTCTGTGGTTCTGAAAGAGAATGTGTCAAAAGTTTTATTCTTTATTCCGATTATATAATAAGATTGGAAATATTCTAACTCTCGTAAATAATATTCAAAAATGTTTGATTTCAAAATACATGTAATTAATTATAAAGATCATTGGAAAGTGAAAGAAAACATTTTCAGCGAAATCGTATACCGCTGGTAGGACATATGATTTTTTAACTTCATGAAGTTAAAGTGTTATAACTTTAACTACAGCTGTTATATTTTGCCCCCGCCACCCTCCCGCAAAACAAAAACAAAGAGAAAAAACAACAACAACAAAAACAACACCCTCCTCTAAAAAATAAAAAGACAGCAAATAAATAAATAAAAATAATGATAAAAACAACAACAACAACACAAATACACACAGGCGCCCACAGAACAACAACACTCGCACTATTAACACATGCAGATGAAAATGAGTTGAATTTTGTGATAAACATGTAGTTATAGATTATGTTGGCTTTATTTAGAAATTACAAAATTACTATTCATGGCAGGAAAAGTCATATAATAAAAATAAAATTGTGAGCACTTTATTCTTGAAATCACATTTTTTATTTTTATCGATATAGCCTGTAAGACTGAATTATACTACATGGACACATCAATATAAATATAATTGTACTGTAAAAGAAAAAAAGTTTATAAAAACAAACACGTATCTAAGATATAAATGTACTTATATAAATAAAAAATGTATGAAATGAAAAGCGTATTTTTTGTTTTCCGTCAAAAAGATGCATTTCACATATTTACGGAAGAAAAAAATCAACATAAACAACACTTTCAACTAAATAGTATAAGCATAATCAAAAATTACTTTGACAGTTAATAGATACATAACCTAACAATCATACGACTTTGTTGGCTCGTATTGATTTGACTACATCATTGATTATGTGACTAGTTTAAATATGTTAATCAAGAGCTAATTTAAGCAATTTAAATAACATGTCCGAAATATGGATCATTATGCAATGGACATATAAGACATTAATAATAAGAAATGTTTGTGATATCATTGTTGAGTTGTTGGGTTACAAAGCATTATATTTCAAAAATTTAAGAAAAGTATTTTACCTTATAAAAAATAATATTCTTTTTTTTTACATTGTTTATTTATCAAAAACGTTATTTTTGTGATTCAACAAAGAGAGTATAAAAATGCACATGGCAATTTTTATTACAATTCGTTTCCTGTAAGATAGAAAAGCATTCTTATTAAAAATCAGTCAATGATATAACTTGTTTTTTAATGAATAAAATTTTGACAATGCAGACGTCGGTAGCTATTTAATTAACCGATCTATGCAACAACGCTAAAGTGATATGAATATACTACAACATTTTTTTTTTAAGAAAGTACAATTTTTGATTATTGCGTTTTCTATGTTAAAACAGTGATTAATGTATATGATATTGGAGACAGCCTACATAAAACATACTTATACCATAGTATGATATTTGATTATATGAATTTTTTAAAGATTTATTGCAATGTAACTTATCACTAAATACATAAGACCGTTTTTCTATTAAATAGAATGATTACCTCAATAATATAAATAATTCAGATCCTATCGTAATTCTTACCTATTTTACACTTTAAAACGAACATTTCACCGCGGCAGATACAACAGGGCTTTGATAATTGTGTTGCAAACGGGACATCTGTCATAATGCATGGCACAGACGTTGCAAGTTAAAAGGTGCGGGTATTGGCAACTGATGAAAACAACGATACGGAGCTCTTCTTTACAGTTTATACAGTAGTGTCGGTCTATCATTCTTTGATTTTCTGAGTACAGAGCTGCTGTATATTCGATGGAGCTATTGTTATGCTGGTCCCGATGTCCTTAAAGATAATGTATGAAAAAAATTCAGTTTTTAGTCCGATTTAATAATAAGATAAAGTAAATGTGAATTCTTCTAATTTTCTAAAACATGTCTTTTACTTTCAGGTAGTTATCAAGATCACTAGGGAGTGAAAGAAAAGACTTACAGCTCAATCGTATACATCTGGTAGCAAATATGAGTATTTTAATATATTTCTTAATTTTGGTAAATAATATTGGAACATTTTTTGCAATTGCAAAAAAATTTACAGCTATGATTTGGGGGCTCTGTTCAGAACTGTAGACAAAACAGCTTATGAATAGAATACTCACTTCTTTACTTTGTCTTAAAGTACACAGTAATTTAATTACGTCAAAATTGGAAGGAGGAACGTCATGATATGATCTATACTGTGTCGGTGTGACGTATAACCAAATCAAGAAAAACAAATATTGGAAGGACTGCCCATTTTAGTTTTGACACAAGGTTACCAAATTTCATTGTTGTCAAAACTATAAAAGAAAACGTTTAGCTAGATTTTCTTTTCATATGACTTCATGCCCTTTTTTAATATCTGGAAATAAAGTGATCCCTCGGAAGAATTAAACAGCAATTTACATTAAAATTGTAGACTCGGTTTGATTGAGTCTGTACATGAGGGATTATTAAAAGGTGCAACATCCCTCATGCCTCCTAGCACTGGCTTGAGCGGTACTCGATTCTCAACATTTAAAAGTGCTGGACTCAAGAAAAATTTAACAACACTGATGTGAAGTGCGAGATAATAACTATCGTAACTGACCAATATATCATGGAGACAAACATTATGTTTAAGTTTGTTGACGATTTAATAAAAATTCAAGACCCACAGTATTTGACCTGGTGACCCCTAAAGCTGTTAACATGTTTTTCTTTTCATAAAGTTATGGAAATTAGTGAATATTCCTTTTTCTCTTATCTATGATATTCTTTCAAATTGAAAGTATAAAATGAAAGAGCTCCTTTATATTAACGACATTCTTATTATAACTCTGATTGTTTGTCAGTCGGCATTTGATTTCTTACATATCTCTGATGACTGATCTTAAATTTGATTGTTAACTGAGGTAGCGATCGAGGAAGAACTGAACATTGGTAGGTCTACTTTGGTACTTGCGTGCGTTTAAAATAATGCATGGAGGGGCACCTGAAGTTATCCAAGTTTGAAAATCAAATCGCCATATGAGCTTTACAGTGTCGGTGTGACCTAAACGCCAAAACACAAATAAACTGCGAATTAAAAAAAAAGATATTTCTTATTGAAACATATCTATATTACCAAGTACAGGGTTTAGACTTTGCCCTGGAATGATGTTGTTTTGATTTCCATTTCTTAGTTGTAATGAAATGTCAGATTGTGTTTGGTTTATACATCGTTGATGTGACTCTAACGACCCTCGTAAAAACTGACAAGAAGGACTCGACGACCGATGGATTTCCATTGGATCATCATCACTACCCCAATTATATATTCTGAGCAAACACCTGTGGCATTCAACCTCGTCACCGTTGTTTACGCTATAGAACCCTGCCTGTGCTAATCTAATTATATATGGTTTATTGTCTTTTGGGAATGTCCGAAAAGTGGAAACCCGAAACAACTCATTTTTCAAAGGCTCCTTGAATATATCCTGACTTATATTCATCGGAAATGACACCAATGAAGGAGTTGGAAGAGACATCTTTGTCTTGATTTAAAGGTTTTAAAAGACGTTCAGTATCACCTTGAAACGCTGAATTGGTTGTACCTATGGAGACAAAAGATACAATAAAATTGCACGTTTAAATACAAACTCACTTCAGAAGCTAGCAAAGGACCTATACAAAAAAGAGATAATATGTTATTTCAACTGCTAGACAAGCTTAAGATAAAGCTAAACGTTTTTGAATTCAATCAAAGAACTTCTCGACGACCACCCTAGGGACGTTTTGGGGAATGAAAATGTCTTACCCCCATTTGTCCCCGTGGTTGATATTGATGTTCCAAAGAGCAGGAGATACGTTGCTGTGGACGTTAAGCAGCATATAACGATACGACTGTTTGGCCTTAAAAGAGGATTCGTTGAACAAAAGGTCCGCCCTATTCTTTGTTGCATAAGCGATAAGAATTAAATTAATTAGCTCACGTTGGAAACGTGTCTTAACAAGATAATTTCAAATTTCAAATCATGATTTTTCTATGGCACCAACTACTTTTTGCCGCTGAACCTTGTTTTGAATTAGTTAGAAACTTTGAGCAGTTGCATAATGATTATTACTTTAAAAGATGAAGACGCTGATAAAAGATAAGTACTTTTTAAACAGCTACAGTCATTCGCTTTGTTTCCTTTTTTATCATTTTTATCTTGTATAATTTCATTGTGGCTTTACCACGAAACCTTTAGGATATGAAAACGCGCATTATTTGCCCGAAAATGTATGTTTTATTAGAAATATGTTTGCTTTTACCGAGGTAAAGCGCAGAGTGCTTAAAATTAAGAAAGCCAACATTCCATAATGTTCTTTTAATATTTGGGTCAGATTGTGTTTCATAGAGTCAACAAACGATCTTTAGCAATTCCGTCACAGACAAGGAACGAACTACTGGGATCCTTCATATTTACCAGACAATCAATTTACCGGAAAAAAATTATTTCTATCAAATAAGCGCTTTATTTATTTATTTTTCGATTCTAAAATCACCCGGTCTGAATCGCACAGACGCTTTCCGTTTCCAAGTAAATAACAACAAAACCGCTGTCAGGTATCTATTTATTCCCTGCGGTCTGGAGACCGCAGGGTATTGGTACGCGTTTAACTTTTGAGGCATGGAGGAGCACGTGACCTGTTTTCGGTACATGGAGGAGCATGTGATCTGTAAACCGTACATGATTGGTAATTGACCTTTTTGAAAACCTGGCTAAATACCGTTTGCCGGTACGTTACGGATAATCCTCTAGGGAATAAGTCAGAATTACACCTAATTAAGAACAAAAAACTATTATATATACGTGATATTTTTAATTTTCTATAATTATAATACCGTTTAAGGTGGAAAAACTTGAATGACGTGTTTGAAAATTATCAATGTTTCTTTAATATGTATCTCAAAATGTTACAAACAATAAATTGTTTATACTGAAAATCTACAAAATTAAAATATTCGTAGTGGCATCTGCCATAATAAATATAGATGTTTTCTGCGAAAACTTGTGTGTTTGCTTTTTTTTTTTTTTTTTTTTTTTTGGCTTGGAATTATTCATAAAATGGTAGGCCTATTTAATCATTTTCTTAAAAAGAAATAATTGTTTTATGTTCGACCTTCTCCGGTCATTAACGGTTCTATATTGATCGATTATTGTCAACTATATTCCTGATACAAACGTTTAATTATCCACCCACCCAAACAATGTTGAAGATAGTTAAATGAAATATCTTTATATCATCAAGAATGTTTCCCGCAGGAAACCATTTTACTTGTATTAACTTACATGCCCTTTTGTTAACTATTATATTTCATGACTTTGTCAAGTAGGGGAATGATCTATTCTGCGCATGCGCAAACATTGAGGCTCGTAATGTGTTATTTAACATGGTCATCCGACTCATTACATCATATTAGCAGACGATATAGTCATTATAAATTTTATTAAAAAAAAGACTTATTTTCAAAAGAAGAACATTTTGATTTATGTAGCGGATAAGAATTTCAACAAGTTATTAAATTTTTAACTTTTCATTAATTATAATTTTTAAACGAAATTTGGTCATTTAAATCATTTATTGAATACAATTAAGCAGTAAAATACGTGAACCATATAAAACCTTTGTTTTATGTAAACCCTTAATCTGCTAGATTAAGTCAGAAAAAATTTTCTTCGTCGCTTTTTAAACGAAGAAATGCATATTGAAAACTAAATCATGTAAAGGGTTTACGTCCGATCTTTAAAACCAAGGAAGGAAACTTTTCAAGTAACAGTCACACAAAAAAATGAGTTGTCTCCCTTTTACAGGATTCATGATGACCACAAGAAAGCAGCATGACGATAAACATATGCAAAGAGCTATACCAGCTGTTAAACAGAAAAAAAAATTAAGATTAGCTGCTAAGGATTTTCAATTGCCAAATAATAATAAATACAAGATAAAGATGAAATACTACAATAAAAGTTGTAAATTATATTTAGTCTAACTTTTTCGATACATAATATCTTAACGACATGATATGTCCGTTAGTAGAATATTGTTTAGTAGTAACCGACTATGAATTTATTCAATTCAAATGTTCGGTACAGATGCAATAGCAATAGCCGTCGAGGTTTTGAATTCATACAAAAACGTAAATGCCAAATATTAAATGTAAATTGGTCGACGTAAATATATTGTAGATTATTTTTGATTTTTTAGGGCTATACTTGCATCTATTTCGGATGCCTATGCAGTGACCGGCATAATTATGTCCTTTCAACAATGATGTCGTTGACAAGTCACAGTTGGTAGCAGCATCATTTCAAAAAGGTTTGTGCTTACGGTTCTAAGTTCTATATCACCAGCGCAAAATATATGTCATTTTTGAGATGTTGATTGCACTTTTAAACATTATTATAAATCACAATATAGATCTACTTCATTAATTGAATTTATGCCTTTTATTGAACACAAGCAACGATCTTCGGACAGTGACAAGGATGTTGCAACGACGTGCACCAATGGCAGCTCTTACGTGAGAAATCCCCATGATTTTCATAGTTTATTCCCCCAGACAATGTCAGATATATTAATGCCGCCACCAATAAAACCACAGCCGGCTCGGATATGCTTCAACAACTTAAGGTAAAGTTTAAGAATAGTTAATTCAATTTACATCAAGATAATTATTTTCAAAACACAATGGATATGTTAACACAAAACTATTCATTCTCATAAAGCGTTACTTTTGTGCAGCGTCTCGATTTACACTTTTAAATTGCAGGAAAAAAAGAGAAAATGAAATTAAAAACGCGAGAGTATCAAAAGAAGTTAAATAGATTTGAAGGAAAAGAGAAACCAAAATTGAAAGAAAAACTCGAAACTAAAATGGAATAGGAAAAGAGGGCTAAAAGAGAGCAAGAGAAAGAATAACGAGTCAAGAGAAGGGAACAGCAAGAGGAAGAAAAGGGTTGCAAGGGAAGAACAAAAACGAAAACGGAATATAAAGGAGAAGAAAAACGAAAACAAAAGTAAAAATCGACGATAAAAGAACGTTATGAGCAGTACACTATTATTGTATGGATATTATGTTTTGCGCAAATGTTTCGAGCTTTTTTGTGATTAATTCCGAAAATGATTAGTATATAATCGAAAGATAATTTGCAATTCAGAAAATGCCACACTTCACATAAAGAAAACTTCTCAGTGCTGGAAATTGTATCTTTAGCCACCTCTCATCCACCAACCCACCTACACAGACACGAACATAAAACAACCGCGTAGTCTTATTGTTTACCTTTTAACAGACAAAGGGAAGGATTTTAAGTCACATTAAGTAAGTAAAAAAAAATTATTGTCAGTTAATGATGCTTTTGATTTGTTGTAGATTAGTTGAGCACCTTGCTGCTAGGTTGTATGTTTGTGATGTATGCGGAATAAGCGGTGAAGCTGATGATGAAGAGCGGGGAATCGAGTGGCATGGCTATAACAGCTGTCAGGTGACTGTTTAAGTCTGGAATGGGTGCTTGTAACTCTGGGAGATAGTTCAAGCTGGTATTGCAGACTTTGCAAGCTATGGTTGTACCAAGAAGAGTGAATTTGTGATTAATGTGATGAATGCGATTCTATTTTTTGTGTTTTGATAAAAAAGCAAAGCAAAATAAAAAAAAAAATACTGAATATAAAATACGATAAATAATTTATAATGGATTAATACGTTTATTGTGTAACTATTTTATAACTCTTACACAGCCCATATACGGGCCTCACAGTTACACACATAGTTGTCGTGTCTATTTTTAGCGACAACTTAGTATTTTTGCCTTTTATCAGTCAAGTTCCCTTGGTGAGTATTTTAGATCTAGTTATTTATTTTAATTCACGACTTTAAAGTGTTATTAAACTAAAAGTCCGGTACATGAGTTGTATGTACTCTTTGTTGATTTTTTTTGCACTTTGAAGTCAAAATCATGAATTTTAAGCATGAAAATATATCGAGTACGTAAAAGAAAAATCTAAAATTTGTTTGGTAAAATTTCATGATTTTTTACTGCTTTAGATAAATTAAACGGATAAAAACATCATATTTTATCCGGTAATATGACGGATCCTAGTACAGTATTGCTTTTTGTGGTCACAGTGTAGCATTTTCAAGATTGTCTTTTTCGGTACATGCTATCAAATACTTTGTCGCTACGGAATTGAACCCGGCATATGCAGTTAGGTATTTCATCAAGCTTTGCATCGCAGTGGTTATATATTTAAGCACAGCAAATCGCGCATTTTTCTTTTACAGTTGAAGCATATGTTTTGCTGTTCTCATTTTATTTAGCATTAAAAGAATCATAAGTGAAAAAAATATCAAATCATTTTCAGATCGACAGAAAAAAATCGCGACCTGTACCGTATATATTTACCGTACCCCTATGACAGACAAGTATATGCATTGGAAATAGTAAACACATATTTTTTTCATTTATATATTTCTATTTAATTTATTAATTTGTAAGGTCATACACAGTTCATAATGATTTTATCTATTTTTAGCTGATATGGTAAATACGTGATACTATAAATAGCTATGTCGAGAAAAATACGAAGTTCGAAAACTGGAAATAATCATAATCGTCATACAATTTCAGCACAAGGGATAAGGAATTAAAGTGAATTTAAGAATAAAATGTAGTTCAATAGCAACGACACTACAAGTGCTTAACACACTTGAAATATATCTAATTAAAAACTATGCTTGAAATATCTTTTTTATTTTTATAATATTTTATTATAGTTTGTAAGCAAATATTAAGGTTTATTGGTAGTAAATATGTCGAGCGCCAGTGAATGAAAAAGTGATAATTAAGAAAATGTTATGAATAACAATAAAAATACAGAAGGATTATAATAAAGGTAAGATTTAAGATTTTGAAATTCCACATATTAAATCTAATTTTAGATATTAAGTCATAGCGCAATATACAACAAAATGTCACCTGACACATCTTTGACTAAATATAGAATGTTATAAATTTAGAAAACTGAAATAGGTCAACATGCATCTTTTCCTATTTTTAAATGATATTTTTTTTCAAACTATAAATACATTGAGCAAATATAAAATGTAGCTTACCTAAACGGTTTCCCGCGATCAAGACGTTGTTAAAGTATAATATTAGGTGCTGTTTACTTTAATTTTTCAGCAACTGCCATTGATATGATAAGAAACAAATTACCTCAATTGTTCAAGTCAACACACCTTTACCTGTGCAAAAAATGATATATATTACTTTTTTCTATTAAAAGCTTTTAAATTTCTTTCACTATTTGGTTAAGACGTTACGTTTGTGGAAAAAATCAGTATGATGTTGTTATGATATGTATTGGAAAAAAAAAGAATTTATCTAACAAATCACATCAACCGGCTAAAAGGTCCATATTTGTATCTGTTTGTAAGAAGTAATTACTTCTTACACTTGAAAAGTGTATACAAATGTTAAGATAAAAATATTATTATGAAATGCATAAATAAACATGGTTTTTATATCAACTTGCATTATTTCAAAATTTTACAATTTCAATGACATTATAATTAATAATTCTAAGCTTTGTGATTGTGTAAATTCAATATCAATGTTAATAACATATTAATACATTACCTTAAAACTATTCATTGCTCGTTTCAAACACTCTATTACTTAAGTTTTACGTCTTGACAAATGAATGTGCATGTCACAATGATAGTATGGAACGCCATATATGTCTAATTATTAATCGTTCTTGACCCAAACTGATTAAATGTCATATTTTCAATGAGATTTGTCTACGTATCCTATTACATTATCACTTCTTGATTCTTATATTAAATTATGAAACAATAAAGCCGAATTATTAAACTAGTATATTGGCTTTGATTACGCTTTTAAAAACTTTTTTGAATTATTATTTTAGACTGCTAAAGTATAATGCTGAATTGCCTTATATTTTGATATCGTCTGTGTTTCTTATGGAATTGTCTACTATTAAGCAATCGTAACTGAACTTTAAAAAAAAAAATCTTGTTAGATTTTCAAACCACACTGTTGACTATTCCATCTGCCATCTGATTTCGTCCTAGTGACCTGTAAATTGTCAACTAAACGTGTGTATTTTCATAGTATATTATTTGATTAATTTCTTTCAGTATCAAGTTGTCAAATTACCGTTTGAATATGTCTGAGTGGCATGTGAAATTGGCAAAAATAATAAGTACTTCTTCTATTGTTTATTTGTCAAATTAACATCTACATAAATCTAAGTAAGATCGTCAACTGGCTTTTTATTAATGCGTCTTGATAATGAAATTGTCAATAAAGGGTGTAAACTTGTAAAGATAACATGTTAAAATGTTATTAAATACCATTTCATCATGTTGTATTTTAATGTGATGTTTTGAGTGCTCTTTTAACGATTTTACCTAATGGCTGAACAACGGAGCAGTTAACATGTCGTATTGACAATTAAAAACATACATGTGCACAAAAGGTAATTATGGCGTTCCATAGATAGCTGTGGTTCACAAATGAAAACTGGACGTCCTTCCGGGATAAAATCTGGACACTTATATGGTTACAACTCATTTTTTTTGGTGTTATTCATTCGTTAAACTTTTATCGTTTTCTGGAGTTTTCATATAGACATATAGGCAAAATTAAAACTGTTCAATAGAAGTTCTTTAAACTTGACATGTTGTTAGAATATGATAAGAGAAGCATTTGAAACGAAAAATAATTTGGAGACCCCGTTCTAATTTTCGAGTTATCTGCCCTTGAATTGGACTTTTTCGTAAAATTCAAAGGCAGATAATTTACAATGAAGCGAAACAATACTTTTTTCTTCGTATTTTCATAAAGCATACCTTCGTCTTAGTCAATATGCAAAATGTCAACTTCTTCTCTATACCTGTGCATTTTTTCTTAAAAATTAGCCTATTTTTCATGAATTTAAAATACCTTTATTTTCAGTGAAAAAAAATATAACAGAAACGATATAAGGTTATGCATGTAATTATGTACTGTATTCAACAATTAAAAGAAAAGTATTATCCTGAATTAAAAACAAGAATTCATGTACGTATGTTTAAGTTATCTGCCCTTTAAATGACCTCAAATAAGTAGAAAATTCTGATTCAGGGGCAGATAACTCAAAAATGAGAATGGTGACCCAATTTTATTTTTTGCTTAAAATGTTTCTGTTATCATATTCTAACAACATGCCAAGTTTAAAGAAATTCTATAGAACAGTTTTAATTTTGCCTATATGTCTATATGAAAACTCCAGAAAAAGTCCTTTAGTACGGAGATTAACTCTGGTCTCTAACGGTATTTGAGATGTCGGCTTTATAGGCCGATGTATCATTATTCCTCATGTACACACTCAATCAAACCGAGTCTGCAATTTTTATGTAAGTTTGCTGTTTTTAATGCTTCCGAGGGATCACTTTTTTCCAGATATTTCAATTTTGTTCAGAATGTGTTTGAAATATAAACTTGAAACTTTATAATTATGTGAATAGATCTTATTAGGGAAGAATGCAACGCAACGATTGCTAAATTTTTTCTCATCTTAAGTTTTGATTTATTGCACTTGGAGATTTTCCTTGCTTGAATTATGTCCTAATCATAATTCGAAAAGAGTTTGGATATCAATTTGAAAGCTGATTATAGATATATCTCATGGAGGAGTTGTGCAGTGCACAATAGTGATAACTCCTACCATCAATATGTGTTTTAGTTTTTTTCTTTTGTAGTTTTCATGTTTATTTTTGTCAAGAAAAAACAGCTGAGGGATCAAAATTCAAATTTAATCAAGCGAATGAGTTTCGAGCTATCATTTAACTGAAAGCTAGCTCCCGGATATATATGTACTTTCATTTAAAAGGAAAATGTGCAGCTCGAGCCAGCACCAATATCGATATTAGAAATAATGAAAATCAAGATAGCATTTATTTCAAAAATTGCTCCGATCATACATATAACGTGGTAAATTAAAGGGGATAACCAGTTGGGGCCTATAAATGTCTGCGCATTCGTTAAATGGGAGATCACCCAACCTGAAAAGTAAGTCTGTAGGGGACTGATCTTGCTTGCAGAAATTGGCAAATTTTATGGGGATTTCTGAGTCTACGAAATATCAGTAAAAGTCATAGACTATTGCCATGGGCTTAAACATGGTTAAGAAAAGGGTAAATATATACACATACAATATATACCATCATTTGATACTTTGAATAAGTTTATTTCTTAACCCTTATAATAACAAAATTAAGAAAAAACAGCCAGAAACACACTGAGCTCTGTCAGTCTGATCCGGCTCTTTATATGTGACAGAGGCTGCTCTGGCTCTCTATATGTGACAATGCCTAATCACTAACAGTTCAGGCAGGTAACGGGTCGACAAAACATCTTACACATCAGATAAATTAAATATTTTGTCATGCATATTAACTTATTTATTTTTATATTTGAAACAAAAATACGTATTGGAATTAGACATGGGGCACGAATAAAAATTAACATGATAAAGCATTGTTAGTGCACTGATTTTTTTAAGAATATTAATATTATTGTGACAGATTTAACATTCATGTACTTTTACCTTTAAATGCTATTCAGAGCAATTTTGGCATTGTACAAATCTTATCTTATCTTACCTTAGCTATAAAAGATGAAACTTTCATCTGTTTGAAATCCAAAAACGAGTCAGGACTACTCTAACAAACACACAGGTGAAAGTAAAAGTTATGTAATACTTGTTATTTCATGTATTGGAGAAAATGGATTGAATTGTCAGTAGCCGCTGGTCAACTTCTTGTAGTGTAAAGGACAACACGCTTACTGGTGTAAGAATTCTAGGTTCAAGTCCTAGCAAGAAGCTCGTTCAGAATAATGACAATTCCTGACAAATTATCTGTCATGAAGCATAACGGATCAGCATGATTAAAAATAGAATGTAGTCTGTCAAAAGAATAATAATTATAATAAAATTTGCCCGCCCTCGGGTCACTTTTTGACATTGAGTCATATAGGAAAAAAGTTTAAAATTACAGTCTAGGTTTTTTGAAACAATCATTTTACTTCAGAGTTAGAATTTTGTTCCAGAAAAAGGTACTGATGGAAGAAGCGATGTGAAGCGTGTCTGTAGCAGTTACTGATTGTTTGGGCAGTAACCATTGACCATGATTGTCTTAAAAGACGTAACGCGTCCAACACATTCAACACTAAATCCACGCGATTATCAATAGCTTCCAGTTGATTTTTGACGACGGTAATGTACTTTTAAGTTTTTGATAATTCCTTGATCCATAAGTTGTGTATGACTGGTGGTATTTGGTGGTACAAACACAAGTCCAATAGATTTGATTCCTTTTATTTTCGGATGCGCCGGACAATTATCAATCACCATAGCCATTTTTCTGTTTTGACGATGAAATTGTTTATCAAGTTTCATTAACCAGGATGTGAATAGTTCCCCTGTCATCCATGCTTTTGTGTTATTTTTGTATTCTACGGGTAATGTCTTTACATTCTTGAAACACGTGGCATTCCCTGACTTTCCTATCACTAACAACGGAACCTTATCATCACCAGACATATTGGAGCACACAAGTACAGTTAAACGTTCTTTACTTCTCTTTCCACCCTGACAACTGACATTTTTGAATTCGTCGGCGTTGTAAATGTTCATAGAAGAATATTTCCTCGATGTCCAAACCAGGCGTCCATATTTGTCGAGTTACGATCTACCGATTTAGCTCCACCACATATTGTTTTAAATGTTATTCCGTGTCTTTCTTTGAAAAGATCTAACCATCCAGTTGACTGTTTAAATTCTTCAATTCCCAACTGTTCTGCGCAAAATTTAGACTTCTCTAAAAGAATCTGGCTACTAATGGCGATGTCTTGGTCACGAGCTTGTTTGAACCATCGTAACAGCGCGATCTCTAATTCTTCGTAGCATCCCTGGAAAAAGAATGAGTAATAATTAAAATTTAAGCATAAACGTACATGTATAGCGTTATTAAGTTAAAAAACATATATTTTATGCATTAATGCGAAATGGATTTTTTTTCATGTTGCATGAATTAATCATAATGCTTTCTTAGAACTCATATAGAAATCTTTATTTTAAGAACATTATAACTCTTTCATATGGACATTTAATCTACTTGTCTCATATTTCGACGTTTTGGTCCATATTTGGTTAACCCTTCTTTAATTGTCTCAGCTTTTTTTATCCACCCTGACAATGTATTTTTCGGCACATCGAACATTTTAGCGATTTCAGTTTTTGATTTCTGACCCTTTTCAAACTCAATGATAGCGTTGTACTTAATCTTTAATGGTTTTTGATCTAATTTTCTTTTAGTGCGTTGTTTTCCTGTAGCCGACAATGCTATCCCCCGCAGTACAATGTAAATGGGTTAACATGTTTGTTAAATATGAAACATACAAACATATGCTAAAAGTATCTCCACTGAGATCCAAAAGCCTAATACCATAGAATTTGAATTTATTGCACAGATCAGCTTAACCATTTAAAACAGAAACAGATTTAAAAGATAATTAAGAAATATACTGAGAAATGAAATTGAAAATGGTAGTTTTTGTGCTATTCTTATCTCGATTTGAGACCATCAAGCCAAAACCTAACAATTTTTAAGAAACGTTCGACCAGTAGATACCGCGCTTTTAGATCGTTTTTCTCGGTTGTTAGACCTCGACTTCATAGTCAGTCACATGTATGCCATTCCGTAACAGTCATGCTGCTCCTTCTCAGATAAATGTTAGTATTTCTTGTCTGGACTTAAGCAAAATGTGAAACATGTAGATAATTATAATCACAAACACTTTATTATGATGATTTTATTTCAGCTTAAATGTCAAAGATGTCAGCGGAAGTGTGTCTAATAATACAGTTCTAGAAAGAACATGACATAATATTATTTGCACAACGATAGCTATAGAGAATATGAAACCCGCAAGATAACGTTATTGAATATAACCTAGTTCGTCTGTCATTTAAAATTGATTGGTTTCCCAAATGTAGATACTGACTGAACTGTGAATCAGATTTTTCCCAATGATATGAATAGCACAATACGAAACCGAAACTTTTGTAAAAATAGATACCGAGTATTTTGAAAAGAATTTTTACGTAAAAGTATTGAGGTTTTGAATGTTAGGATATGAGAGCTATGAATTAAATATCTAAAAAAAAATTGAAACTACCAAAGTCTGTAACAAGATATCTCCCCTTTTACATTATTTAGAATTATTCGTGTGGTGTAATGCATTTAAATAATTTTTCTTCAAAGAAGTATTTTGATGAATATAAACACGAATATTATGAATGATAGTAACATGTATTTAAGGTATTAGGACCCTAATGGGCACTATCAAGAACTAAAAAATTGACATCATAAGTCAGATGTATACCTTAAAGTACACCTGTATGCAAAATTTGAACAAAGTTTACCGTACGGAAATCAAGTTATGGCCACTTTTCTGAACTCAAGCTAGGATGTCATGAGGGCCCTTTTTAGAAAGTAGGAACCTTTAAATAATCTGCAATAACATTCTAATGAAAAATGTTTTCCCATTAATTTTTGGTAAGAAACAAACAGCACCATTCAGCTAAGAATCCAAATAAGCAAAATTATGGTTTCTACTTAAAATTTATGAAATCTGTATAAAAATGTTACCCTACCCCACCCATTTTTACCACGTGTCTGACCATTTTTCTACTTAGGGAGCCTAATTAAAAAAAATCTTAAAAAATTTACCCAAATGAGTGCCTGTTTTTCAAAGTTTCCCTAAATTTTTTAAAAAAAGTATATTGGTTGATCTTGTTAAAATATGAAATACTTTTACCGTCTAGTTTTGATTATATTTCACTTTGAAAATATCAGGTACCATATTTATACTAGATTTAGCATTAATTTTAGCCAATAAATACTATATTAAATTAAAAAATCAAAATTAAACACTTTTTTCTTTCCCAAATGGGACATGAGAGGTACATAAATAATGTTAAAAGAAAAAAAGAAAGAAAAAAAAAAGTTGACCCTTCTGGGGATTGAACCCATGGCCCTCATTTTCAATGTAGTTAACAGTAGTTCTAGCCTATTTGAATACTCTTCAAAGCGGAGGTAATGCATTAGGGTGCTAATACCTTAAGTGTTTATTTGGACGTGTAATTAACCTGTATAAATATATAAATCAGGAATTTAAATTAGGAAACAAATTATATAAAAATAGATGGGTTTTCCATTCTAATTAAAGAATGGAATTTCCAACCAATTTAAAAACGCAATTTATGATATTATAAATAGTGAGATATGAAACCAAAACTTTAATAACAGGTAGAAATGAATTTAAACATAGAGTCATTGGTTATGCTTGTGTGTCTTTAGACAGAGTTATAAAGCTTAATACCTATGTTACTATATAACGTAACAAAATATAGGGTATTTCAGGGCCATTATAACAAAATCTAGGTCATTATGCAATTTCGGCCGCCTTGCTACTAGGCATTATTTTTTCATAATGGGCGAGTGAATGAGCGCACGTTCAGAATGACGTCATCAACTTTCAGTGACTTTTCAAGATGGCTGCTGACGTTGAATGAACTGTTATACGTAGTCACTTGCACACAAAATATTTTGAAGTTTTTAAATGGCATTATTAATCACAATAAGCAAAGCGTAACATTTAAAGATTATTAACGCAAGACAATACCATGACCTAAGAAATTCTAAAAATGATTTTTCAGATTGACAGTAGGAAAGAGATCGGGATCGGTGACATTTAGACTTAGACATCGGGTCTCAGAAACCGTTCAAAATTGAAGGCAACAAAACTTCAGAAATAACTGGCATTTGATCTAAATGTAATTCTCACAAAAATGTAAAGAGAAGGATACTGTATTTATCGGAAAAAATCAACAATAAAACAACATTTTCTTATATTTATTTTGTGTTGTCATGTTTTCCAAGTTAATCGGATGGTTAAACTGTACATGACAGGTATTTGTTTACATCGACAACTGTTCGTTTCTTAAAAAGGGCGACAACCAAGATTATCGGCGATGTCTAAACGCCGTATTTCGGACATAGGTATTAAAGACGTTAATACTTGGTTGCCGCCCGCCATTATGCGATAATGGCCCTCGAGTTCATAATTTCCTTCGGGCCTACGGCCCTTAGGCCATTATGCACATCTTCGGGCCATTATCGCATAATGGCGAGCAACATCCAAGTATTAACCACTAAATGTTACTATATATAGTAACAAAATTTAGGGTATTTCAAGACCATTATGGCAAGATCTAGGTCATTATGAAATTTCGGCCGCCTTGCTACTCGGCATTATTTTTCCATAATGGGCGAGTGAATGAGCAAACGTGCAAAATGACGTTATCAACTCTCAGTGACGTTCAAGATGGCTGCTGAACTGGTTGAATGAATTGCAGCCACTTGCACACAAAATATTTTAAAGTTTCTAAAAAGGACATAATTAATCGCAATCAGCAAAGCTTAAAATTAAAGATTTTAAACTCAAGACAAAACATGACCCTAAGAAATTGCAAAAATGATTTCAGATTGACAGTAGAAAAAAGATTGGATCAAACGGATCGGTGGCATTTAGACGGCTTTAGAGACATCAGTCTTAAAAACACAAAAGTTCATAAAAACTAACACTAGATCTAAATGTTGTTCTCATTTAAAATGCACAGAATACTGTATTTATCGATAAAAACAACAATAAAACAAAATTAATTTTCTCATGTTTATTTTGTGTTAAATCTATCATGTTTCTATCATGTTTCTAGTTAAACTTTATGACAGATATTTGTTTACATTCACAACTGTCCGTTTCGTAGAAAGGGCGACAGCAAAGATAAGCGGCGATGTCTAAGCGCCGTATTTCGGACAAAGGTAATAAAGATGTTAATACTTGGTTGCTGTTCGCCATTATACGATAATGGCCCTCGAGTTCATACTGTCATTCGGGCCTGCGGCCATACACATATTCGGGCCATTATCGCATAATCGGCGAGCAGCAACCAAGTATTAACCTCTTAATATGGCGGGGAAAAACATTATACATTTTTGTAAAGGAGGCAAGTTAGGATGCAGGCTCATATGTGTACATTTTACTTTAGACTGTATAATGTTAAGTTCCTTTAACTGATGTCACCAACGGCTACTTTTTCTATTGTTTCTAAGCAACCTGTCCCAGTTAGGTCAATTTACAAGTCTTTGAATTTTTGTCATAAAAAATCAGCATGAAATGATACAAAAGGTCAGCAATTAAATAGAATTTCTCGGTAGTATGAATTACTTTATATTTATGTTCATTTTACAAAATAAAATATAAAGATATTCAATACTTTACAATTACTGACTATAGTCTGTCCCATTAAAAATGGAAATGAACTTTTGCCTGGTGTGAATTAACAAAACGAGGTTGAATGAAAATTTAACTATTTTTGTAAACTAAAAAAAAGTCACCCTCGAGATTTTTCAGGATTTTACTCTAAAATGTCTACTTTTCTTGTGAAAGCAAATTTTGATTTCTCTATGGAAAATCTCTGTTGTTTATTTTCCGTAGCCATTGCCGAAGTACTCTTCATTTGAAGATGAACGGGAGAAAACACGTGTTATGTTTCTAAAATATACATGAGGTTCTCGGGGTCGTTTCATGATTATTTTACAAAGCTGGATCTACAAGATGTAACAGTTTAGTTGCAATGCATGATGAAAAACTTAAAAAAAAATGAAAAATAAGCAACAAGAACACCGAGTCAAATAGATAAAATATCTCGAAATTACACTTACTTTTAAGCTGAATAGAATTCCTATGAATTTCGGAATAGATATTTATAAACGTCCCATCTGAAGATTCCTTCATTGCCAGTATCTATCCAGTTCCGTAGATCCGATTTTTTCTACTTCGAAACTCCTAAATGACATGACTCCTACACTTGTCACTTATGATGATCCAGATTTTTATTTGTTTGGGTCGTCAGACCAAACAAATAATGGTAGCGAAATTTCAGACCCTGATGCTGTTAATTGCAAATGCCGAAAGTAGTCCGCTTTTTTGAAGCGGTTACTTCCCTTTATATGTACACTAACGCCGAAAAATTCAGGGGAGATCACGGCGTAAAGATCGTCAAACGACAGGCGCATTAATTTTCAAGCAAAATATTTCCCGAATTGTCGAAGATTTCTAATATTGTTTTATTCTTTATAAATATATATGCTTATAGTAAGCTCCATGATTATTTACATCTTTGTTAAACAACAGGTTTAGCGTCGAAATAATAAGAGTTACACACCCTAATTTAGAATAATATGGTTTTCTTCAGGTCTTGAACATATAACTTAACCGTGGCCGAGGGGTTTGCACGCTCGCTTAGGAATCGAGAGGTCTGGAGTTCAAATCTCAGTTAAGGCAACTCATTTTTTTAATCGTTTAAGTCAAATAAACATTGAATTGAATATCAGTGTTGCAATTAGTCTCATATCCAATTTACTACAGTTAAAACACTGGAAAGCATTGGTGGCACTATACAAAAACAAATTGGTTTATAATCTCACAACCTTCACCTTTTTGACATTCTGAGACCCAAACAAATTCAGCGCCTTCTGTGCTTTGATTTAAACTGTTAATCCGTCTCATTATTAAAACATTGTTCAATTTGTGGAGTTATCTGGGTTAGCAAATGAAATATGTAAATGAAACACATCATAATTCATTATTTCCCAAAATCCATAATTTCAAAAACGGGCCCATCAATTTTAGTTGTCAACATCACGATGCTTATTTACTCTTGAAAATGGATTTCCCAGACGAAACTTTATTACGTCAACAACAATTTACGAAATATATGACGTAACAAAAATGCCTCGCGATTCCAGTTGCGCATTGACAGAGAGCGGCTAGGCATTATGTAACCTCAAACAGATAATTTTTTAAGCGTTGAGATGAATTTGTCTTGATGAAATTTAAAATAATTTTTGTATACCCAGATTTTGCAAACTTAACTGTAAAAATACACCTTCAATTTCAATATGAAATAATAAAACTTTTCGATAAACATTTAGATCATCTAGATAATTTTTTAAACACACTTATTGACCATAATTCTACAACAGTACAATACTTCTTCCATTAATTTACATATTACATTCGTTTTGATTTTATGTTTTAAACTATTTTACATATTTCTCAGAAATAATTTCCCTACCTATAATCTCGTTTTTCATGACTTCTGTAAAATCCTACTATTTTAGCTACAAAATATACAATATGCCGTATTTTTCTCCGCGAAAAAAAATATGCTAGATCTATTGTATTTCACTGAATATTTTTAAATTTTAGGAAGGCTAAAATTATTCAGACCAAAAGTCACTCGGTGTTTCTCTTTGACTCTGATCTCCCCCTTGTCCATATTAACATAATAATTATATGTAACACTTGAGTCTAAAAAAAAAACACTTTTGTCGCTTATTGAACACTCCAATTCAATTTATTCAAACTTATTCTTAATAATATCAAAATCAGTGAAATCACTGACTTTTGTTGAATTGTGAGACGGGAAGTTAAATTTGTATTTACAAACTTAAAGTGTATAGGCCTACGTTTGTTTGCTAAAACTAGAAAGCACATGATATTGTATTCTTATAATTTAACATTTTTCCTCGAACGCAAGTCTGTGTTCTCTATTAGCCAGGGAGTTAGTTAAAGTAGACACTGTGGTAACAAGCAAAGCAAAACTGAAACATATGTGAATTCAGTTTTTCCTTTCTATATATTCTTGTCAGATTTACATGTATAATGTAGTTATTTTGTTGGCGATTTTTGTGAAAGTTGAAACCTACGCGAAGTTTTAGCGCACGGACATCGCAACCCCAAATAAGAAGGGTAAACATATTTTTGATTATCCCATCGAACCTGGTCAATTTAATTATTTTGAATAGAGTGATACATACTACATGGACAGAATTCAGAACAATAAAGAATTGTGTAAAATTAAACATTAATTAGCAAAGAACCATTTTTTTAAGTCTTCTAGCTTTTGGTCATGTTGGGGGTTACGTTCATTGAACGCCCCGCCTTTCCCTTGTTGTATTGTTTATCATATTCTAGCTAGTGTTCCCGCTCCCTACGACATGCTGCGGTAAGATACGCACTTTATTGGAAAGCTATCTAATCAAATCACTTCATTGTTCTTTTTTATCTTAAAAAATACGACAGTTTATCATGGTTTTAATTGTGTGTGTAGAAGAATTTTATAAAGCGGTTAGCGATATTTTAGCTTTAAATGATTTTGGATTATTTTAATAATAGTTTGCCTAGTAAATTGCCTTTTTGACACCAAAACTTTGTTCTCATTTTTCATTTTAATGATAACATTTAGCTATTGCATCAGTAAGTAAATTAAATATAAATCAAATTTTTTATAATTAAGCTGATACATTTCATCGGAATTGTGAGACGAACCCTAAATGACGTCTATATGGGCGCCGCCATTTTGAAATGGACGTCACGTCAGGTTACAACGTAAGTCAACGGGGAAAAATATAATCTTAACATTTTGACCATATTGCTGACTTTATGAAAAAAATGAAAAACATGCCTAGAGATATTGACGTCAGGGTTAGGATGACATTAATTTAAATGATTTTACTATTATATTAAATAAAAAATGGAATATTCAAATTTGATGGGACAGACTATAGTGAGCCTTGATTAGGCTAAGATTAAAACATCACAACAATAACACCTTTTCCACTTGAAGCGTTGAGAAAAAGCGTTCAACGACTACCTGAACGCTGCAAAAACAAAGATTATTCAAGCTAATACTAACTGTAATTTGTATCATAGTTTAGGAACTTTTCTGTTAAAAATGTGTTAGAGTTAAATCGTATACATACATATACATGCACAGTGCGTTAACTGTAGTGCACAACAGACGGTAGGATTTAGTTGTACAAAACTAATTAGAGATAAGATGAACAATTTTCAAAGCCATACAACACTTGCATTCAGACGGTAATTCTGCATTGTAAAAATCATCTGAGGTTTCCCTAAAAAATGTTCCCTCCGAATTGATCCCTTTCATATTTTACTCACTAATTTTTTTTCTCCACAAGTAATGATTGAAACACTTTTTTATTTTCAATTTTCTTTTTCGATTTTATTTTTTTTGAATGTGCAGCCTGACCGACACTCAACTGGGACCCTCGGAATACTGTACTGCGGCTCTACTGACTGAGCTATCCGGCCGCCTACAAACTACCTCCCCTGATAAGAGAACAGTTCAATACCGTGACATTATCATTTTCGAAAAAATTTGGGATTCGAACATACCACAACTTTGGGTGTCCTGAAGAGTTTTTGAGCATCATTTTTACCCCATCTTACTACTATGTTTACCTTTTAGCCCTAATTGTTCTGGAATTTCCTTCATTACACCCATTATCAGGAGATGATTTGGCAATCTGTTACTTGTCATTGTGGGAGGTCTGTACGACAAGATTTTCAAAATAGAACATGTCCTATCCCTTACATCTGGTATTAAGGTTTACGAATTCAAGAAAAAGTAGCCTTCACACATTAAGATTTGCTTTTACATCTTAGTTTTAATTGGTGTTGTACTTCAAAATCCTACCGTCTGTTGAGGCCTTTACCCGCACTCCAGAGCATGTCCATTTATTGGCTCATTTTTGCTGGGGTTTACCTATTATTGTGACGGCAAAGAAAGGGAAAGCGACAGAAATTTCATATTCAGATGCTCGTTCATTGGTTACTTTTTTCTGGGATTTCATATTGTGACAACAGGGAACTTGATTTTATGTTTGACTATGATACAAAAGAATAAGAACATCAAAACACTCGGCAATCTGATTTATACCCAGGGGCTACGCCCCCTCGTACAAATCAGATAGCCTCGTGTTTCGATGCTCTTTCTATTACGTTCGAGAAATATGTAATAGAAAGAGCATCGAAACACGAGGCTATCTGATATGTACGAGGGGGCGTAACCCCCGAGTATTAATCAGATTGCCGAGTGTTTTGATGTTCTTTTCTCTTTTGTATCATAGTCAAACATAAAAACACGTTCCCTGTTGTCACAATATGAAACCCCGGCAAAAATGAACCAATGAACGAACATCTGAATATGATATTTCTGTCGCTTTCCCTTTCTCTGCCGTCACAATAATAGGTAAACCCCAGCAAAAATGAGCCAATCAATGGGCATGCTTTGGAGTGCGGGTAACTAATACCTGCACTCCAGTTAACGCACTGTGCGTGTATATGTATACGATTTAACTCTGACCCATTTTCAACAGAAAGGTCCCCAAACTATGATACAAGAAAATATAAAAGACCAGAACGCAACAATTATTTTAGCATTACGACGTAGATCTATGGTCATTGAATGTGAGTCATAATCTTTTTTTAGATTGGGAAATCCCATTCAGCCAGTGATGATACTACACCCAATAAGTATGAAGTTATACATTGTTGTGTTGACTACTGTTTTGACAAATAAGATTGCAACTATATTTTGATGATATAATAATAATATTTGACGAGTGAGCCATATTGACCGAGGCAATAGCCTTTACCATATGACTACGGAAGCCCTAAAGTCATGTTAAGATCATTTTCGTAAGTCATATTTACATTACTAGAAATATACTTGGTTCTCCATTTATAACACACAATGTGTTCATAATTTTATGACAGATGTTACCATCCTTGGACAGTGATGGTTGACTGAATCACTTTTTCCTGTTTTGGTTGGCTTTTATGTTGCAACAGTGGTCATATGGTGACGTTCAATCTTTACTGGTGGAAGAAGACATCAGGTGCCACTCTGTGCATTATTTTAGGCACGAACGGGCGCCACAGTGGCACCACCAAAAAGTTCCGTTAGCTAGCTGGATAGCTTCCCTATATGACGAAATCCAACGTCCCTGGCGGGATTCGAGCCCACTGTGGTTTTTTTCCAAAAAAGGAAAAAAGTGATTTAGTCAACTACCTCTACGACTCAGCCAATATCACTGGCAATGTTTAAATTAAGTATTTATAAATACAATGTATGTGTTTGTTGGTAATATTTAGGATTGAATTAGAGAGAATCTGAGGTGACAAAAATATTTAAAAGAATCTTTCAGTTTTATATTTACAAGATGTAAAAAAGATTTCGACATAAGTAAACAGACTTTGAATTTAATTACTCTTAAAATTCCACGCCTCGTAATGAGTAAAACTATTTCAAGAATTTCAATCTTTAGAAAAATGTATAAAGATCTTAAGAAAAGTAAAAATATTCAATATTTTATTAGTCATTTACATGCTATGTGCGAATAATGACTGATTTTGCAGTATCAATCACGTTACTAACGCAGTAAAAGGTATTTATGTATATTTTGATCTCCTTTTGGTAATTAACATGGATTGTAAGTGCCGTTTGCAATGTGTAAATTACTTCTTTGTTCAGTTCACAGTATTTTACTTTTAAGCACATTTTCAAAACTTTCATGAAATAATCATGAATCTGGAGGCATGCTGCTTTAAGAGGACCCTTTTACGGGACTTTCGTTCATTAGAGCATATGTCAAACATTTTGAGAAAAAGTGTGTCATCATTTAAATCTCGGTAAATGGAGCTACACTTTAGTTTTTTCATGTTTCAGTCAAAATTACTTAGTATTATATTGCTGAATTTTAAAAATCAAAATTACCTTTATTTTGTAACTCAAAATTATTTTTTCAACAAACATGAACGTTTAAAAATGATGATTGTTCAAGTCATATGCATACATTTTAACGGACTATTGACATTTTGCAGAAATTAGTAAAAAGTTTTACGAAAATAATGAACAGATTTAAGATTTTGCATCAAAAGTTTCTTGTTTAGGTGTATCACTTATATTATGTTAATTTTGACAAATGTTAATACTTATCACATGGAAATATGTCATTTCTGTGAAAAAAGTGTTGACGCGAAATTAGAGATGTTGACTGTAATAAAAATCCCAAAACTACACAAATTTAGAACTTGGAAAATATGGGATTTTACCAAAAAATGTTTTGCCTTTGTAGCTTCATTTTGCATTATCGTTTAAAAAAAGCGCTTATTAACGATACCTGTAGCAAGTTGTATTGGTTTATGTTTGTTTGTACCTTGGCCTTAGTATGTTTTTTTGACGTTATTGGTGACAAGATATTAATGGAGACAGAAAATAGAGAAAATTTGATTAAAACAAAAAATTATAAAAGAATCAAATAAATAAAAAAAAAACATAATTAAAGCAAAACAATTACAAACATTAGGGAGAAGTGGGAAAATAAATTGACTTCTTTCATACATACAAAACAAGAGAACTTGGCAGGATTTCAAGCTTTAATAATTAGTTTGAAATTGGAACTGAAATCAAAATTCAATCAAAATTTATAAAAAGCAAAATGGACCACCATTTGGAAAATTCGCAAGAATGAATCAATAGTAAAAAAATCAATCAGGAGAGCCAATAACAATGTATGGTAGAAAAATATGTTTTGTTTTATTTTGCAACTGAATAAAAAAAATAATTGTCCTCTCACAACCTCTGTTTCACCTAAGCTTGCCACCTGTTACTATTACCTACTTCCGAAACTGAAAGATAAGCTGTCTGGAAAGAAACGTAGATTTAGAAATGCCATTGGGTCTGAAATCAGTATAATGAATATCCCCATTACAAAGTATGAACTGTTCTTCGAGGAAGGTGGTAAGTATGTAGAAGGACACAATGATCAGATCTTAGGTTATCAAATATTGAAACAAGTTACATTATTTAAGGAATATCTCCCATTATTACCCCTCTCTTTTTTCGTAGTGTTAATTTCCCATAGACCTCTGGGAGTTATTCTTACTGTTAAATGCAATTGTACCACGTGACTAAGAATTTTATACTGTTACATATGTAACAGTACTTTTTAACAGTATAAAATCTGGTCACTTGGTCTATTTTCTAAATAAAATAGCCGCCATTTTTTTCTCGATTCATTCTTATTTTTGACGTTCACCACCATAGGACATCGCTATCTTCTCTGGAGTAACTATGACACTCATAAAATTTAGTTATTTGCACCCTGTAGTGCTTTTCGCGTATAAAATATCTTTTTGTTGAAAAGTCAAAAAGTAAACATTTGTTTTCAACTGTAAATAGGCCTAATTATGTGTCGAACTGGAACATGCAGACGATTTAAGCATGCAACAAAGGATTATTTAACAATTTTTATCAGTGAAACTTTACAGATATGTTGGACAGACATGACATAGGAAATCATCGTTATTTTGTCAAAAACTATGTGAAGAATTTTCTGGATACAGAAGGATCAGATTTCACAGATCATAACCTTAGAAATTGGTTAGTGTTTTGTTTTTTAAATAAAACACAGCTTATTCTATGTTTATGACTAGTAGATATCATCACTTGCCTAAAGAATAAAAGAAAAAGAAAACTTCTCAAGTAGGCCTAAAGTACACTTAAAACTTAAAAGGTAAGGACAGCTAAGTTATTTTTACTCTTGGTTTATTTTTGTTACAATTAGATTTAGTTGACAATTTCAGATCATCACAGAGTGACACAGTATTTTTGTTCGGGGTAATAAAATAAATTACACATGGGTTTGTGAGTAACAGTAAAAATATCATCCCTCGTAAAGATACTACGCCTCGGGTAAAAATATTTTCCTCGGGATGATATTTTTACTGTTACCGACAAACCCATGTGTTAATTATATATTGTAGCATAATTTTGATCTTCTGCACAGACGGCTGATATTGATTTCATGAGCATTATTCAATACTTCAGTTATGCACATTTTAGCTTTGATTGATTCTATTGATTATTTAAAAACATATATAATACACAATTGTATAGTCATACAGTAAATGATAGAATTAGTAACACAACAACGATTCTAAAAGGGATGCCATTATATTTCTAGAAGTTTTCTATACAATATGTAATATACTTAAAAAAACAAAAACATACCAGTTTTTCCATCTAATTAATTTCATCTTATATGGTGAAAATAATGTTACTTCTTTACCGATTTGGGTTCGAATCCCCCAGTGAAATTTAGTTCCTTCTCGGGAGGAAGCTAAGAACAATCATTGTTTCCATTGCAAAGCAGCATGAAATTGATATCATCAAAGTTATTCTGGACACTACATTGATTTCATTGCATTGAAACATATACTTCATAGAATTATTCAACACAATGTGTTCAGTACAAATAAGCGTTACACAGCCTCCGTAGTCGAGGGGCTAGAGCCGATTACTTCTAATCCAGTTACCTATCTGGCGTGGGTTCGGTCCCTGGGAGATGCTTTGGTAGTTTAGCGCGGAGGAAGGTAGTCTAGTACTGCAGTTCTGGTGTAACTCTCCAGGAACGATGGTTAGAAAACTACCTGCCTATATGACTGAAATACTGTTGGAAAAAGGCGTAAAATGAAACAAACAAACAAGCAAATAAGCGTTATATTTATTGCATTAAAAATACTTAATACTTTAAATCCATATAAGTACAACATACTACATATAACTATACATATAAGCAGCGTCACGACAAAACCAACATAGTGCGATTGTGACCAGCATGGATCCAGACCAGCCGGCGCATCCGCGAATCCATGCTGTTCGCTATCAGTTTCTCTACTTGTAATAGGGTTGGTAAGCGAAAAGCATGGATCCTGATCAGACTGCGCGGATGCGCAGGCTGGTCTGGATCCATGCTGGTCGCAAACTCATTATACTGGTTTTGCCGTGACGCGGCTCATATAAGGATAACCATTGCTAATCGTTACTAAGTAAATGCCATTAAAATAATGTTTCTAAGACGCTGAAGGTATAAAAACTATGGCACAGAGGCACATGTAAAAACTATCTTCAGCGCTCTGATTATCTATCTATACTGTAAATAGTCATGTCACCATTAAGGTATATTATAATTGTAATGTTATTGTATATAACGAGATAATGTATAAGTTACATAAATAAATTTATGTGCTGTTCTATATTGCAGATTAGATTTGGGATATTTGGTTAGCAATGATTACCACATCATAGATAAGAAGACATCAGTGCACAGTCATAAAATATTAACTAATTGTGATTTGTCTCAGCACTTCAGTGAACCATGCCACCAATAAGTGTGCATAACAGTTATTGTATAAACATACACAAAATATTATTATAACACTGATTTGATTACATTGCAACATAACAATGACTCAATCAAACTATTCTTTACAATGTATCCATTGTATATAGCTTTTCTTTGCATATAATCATATTACTTAATACATGTACAAAATTATTTATACAGGTACATTGTATTGATTTTAACGCAATTAATGTATACTTAGCACAAGCCATACTACCATATCACGGAATTCTATTGCAAAGCTAAAATACATTTGATTCCATCAAAATTATCTTATAGGATATGTAATGTACTATTAAAACAATTTTCTTTCAATGAACACTGTATATGATACTTTAGAATTGATACGATAACACTGAAACTTAAAATTATCTTCATCCAAATAACGCTATATACGATAAACAGAACAGAACATACATTTTATTAGACATAAGTATATCATCTTAATACATAAACTTCAATGTTAAACATGTCACATATATAAAACATATTACAAAAATTTAATCATATGCACTTTAACATATATTTACATATACTACATACATGTATATCAAAGACAGTAAGGTAATAAGTGTACTACAGCGCTTCAGATCATATTATTTATAAATGAATTTCAAATAACAAATGCCTCTTACATATATTTGCACAAGTTAACAATATCGTTATTATTTGAAGAAGTAAGCAAATCACAGATGGATTGACAAAATAAAAACGTTTGATATATTTCTTTCCTATTTGAGAATAGCAATCACATATACAAATAAAGTGGAATTCATCTTCAATATCTCTTGTGTTACAACATAAGCAATAACTTTCGTTTCTTGGTAAATAATTACGAGTATTCTCAAGGGATGCAAAGAAATTTAACCAAATAAGTGCGTAATTTCTTTGGTAATAAATCGAAGTATATTTCTTATTCAAGTGTAGTTTTAAATATTCTATACATATTCAAGACAGAGTTTGTGTTAATATGTCCATTCTTGCTTAAAAGTATCTATTAATCTACATTTAAATTCACAAATAAATGCGTTATCATTTACAAACTAGGGTTCTCAAATATATTTAAGAATCCGTAATTATATAACATCCTCTTAACATGAGAAACCCAATTTGTATAACCGTTATTACAGTCGTTAACGCTCATTTTATAAACAGATCTTATAATTATGTTATCACTCGAGTAAATTTTTAAAAAGTATTTTAGTACCCTAACATAGCGAAATCTTCCCAACTCTCCATATACAGCTGCATTACTAGAATTTAACCTAACGTTTAATATTCGTTTACAAAACTTCAAATTGATTCGTTCTAATTCTTTAGACTTCGTAAAACCACATATTTCAGAAGCGTAACCTAAAATTGAACCAATAAAAGCATCAAACAATTGGCAATAAATTCTAGGTTTTAAGTCATATGTTTTACATTTATATAATAAAGTATTCATCGCTTTAAGTCCTGTACCAGCCAAATGTTCTTGGTTAAGTGTGAAACTACCCGGTACCTAAATAATTAAAATTGTCTACTACCTCGATCTCATGGCTATCATAGGTCCATGACTCATTTTGGCGCAAACGGCCCCTTTTCCGAAAATTCATAATTTTTGTTTTGGACGTTTTTACTTTCAAACCCCAAGCATCACATTATAAAAATAAATTATCTAAATGTGTTTGAATTTTTTCTAGATTTACCTAAAATAGCCATGTCATCTGCAAACAAAAGTCATGTAAGATTTTCAAGATTCAAGATTTTATTTTCAAAACACCAGAAGGTCATAGACCCATGTGGCCGACATTTACATACTATATATGGCTACAGCAATTAAACATTTAATAATCATAATTATATATTCAAACATGCATACTTACACACATTACATACATATATATAAGCACAAGTACATGCACGCTCTTAAATTTGCATATACACCATCTACACATATGTATACACATATATTTTCGCATAAGTATAGGCACTGCTATATGCAACCCGATTTTTAATTACATTGATATGCAAACGATAAAGCCTCCAACATTTTTTTGTAACATAATAGACAGAATACACTTAAGCATCCAGTTTTAACATTCAATACACTTGTCTGTGCATAAACAACATAGTACAGTAAAGTAAGTAGTAGTAAGAAAAATGATTCCATATCTAGTCACAACTTGCTCGAAAACGAAAGTGAGAAGTTGGTGACCAATGGAATTTTATTTCATATAGTTATAAATTTTAAATTATATCTAAACATATTGCTCTGTAATATATATATATATATATATATATATATATATATATATATATATATATATATATATATATATATATATATATATATATATATATATATATATATATATATATATATATATATATACACATCATTATTTTCTCTACCCTACCTTACGCAAGGTAATGATATATATCCTTCCATAATACATAATACAGGTTAAAAATAATTTTACCAATAAACATCTTCTAACCTTTAGAAAAATTCGAAAACAAAGGTTATAAAACAAAGGTAAATAATCTTACATGAATAATATTCACAAACATTAATCATATACTACCATGTGTATAATAAATTCATTTTCTCTATTAGTTACCGAAAAAATATTCATTTCTGAATATGAAAGCCTTGTGAATAAATAACCCTAATTTTTGTACAACATTTTTGTCTTAAGATTTCAACAATTCAATAAACTTTATCATATTTGGGCGTTTCCAGAACTTTTTGTTAATATATTGTTTTCTTAGATTGATAAATAAGGAACATACCATGATAAAATGATATTCATCTTCCAGGGAATTACAGACACAACATTTTCTTTCATTAACTGGTGTTCTGATTGGCCTTGTCGTTCTCCCTGCTTCTATATTTAATCTATGAGATGATACTCTTAATCTAGTCATTGATTAACAAGATTTGTTAATATTGAAAAATTCTAAATAAGGCTGAAATTGAAAACAAGCTATGTTTCTATAAAATAAGGCTCTGCTTGATTCATTAATTTTACTATAACAATTTTGTATAAATTGATCATTTATTCTTTGTTTTACAAAATATAAAATAAATCAATGTTGCCAACACTTTGCTGTAGCCAAGCATCAAAGAAACCCAGAGTACATAGTAATTCTTTTAATGATGAACACTAGTTTACTCTATTTGGAAAATTCTCATAATCATTCTTTAACATATGATAAACTCTATGAACATATTTGTTTCATTTTTATCCAAAATTTGATAATATTTAAAAAAAAAAAAGTGTACATTTTAAGCTTGTTCTACCTAATTCCCCGTATACAAAATCATTTTGTGTTGTTTTCTTTACCGCTAAGAGTTTTTTACAAAACTGTATGTGAATTCTTTCAATTGCCACATTATTAGTAAAACCACATACTTCGCTGCAGTAATTTAAAATAGGGGTAACAAGTTTGTCAAATAAATCCAATTTAAGTTTAGGAGATATAAAAGTGAATTTATACAAAGATCTAATAGATTTAATCTAAATATCGCTTTTTGTGCTTGACCTGCTAATGTATCTTGTGCTGTTGAAAGTGATCCACCACATGTAAACACTATACCTAAATACGAAAATGTATTTACAATCATCGAAATAGAACTCTAAATTTCTTGGTAGATTACCGCCCTTTTTGAAAATCATTACTTTAGTCTTTCATCTTCAGATGATTTAGATTTTGAGAATATAAGTTGTAATAGTAGCTTCTTAAATGCAGAAATAACTATTGAGGATATTAAAAAAGTTGTAAAAAAATAAAAAAATATAAAAGTCCTTCTGTGTTTGATAATATATTAAATGAATATCTAAAAAATGTAAATAATAAATCGGTTTTAAATGTTATTTGTTTATTGTTTAATGTTATTTTGGATTCAGGTATTTTTCCTGATATTTGGAGTCAGGGTATTATTAATCTTATATATAAACATAAGGGTGAGGGTGACAAATCTGATCCCAATAATTATAGAGGGATTACCATATTAAGTTGTTTTGGCAAATGATTTACCAATATACTAAATAATAGACTGAATGAGTATTTGGAATGCCACAATTTACTTAACGAAGAACAAACTGGGTTCAGATCACAATATGGTACCACTGATCATATGTTTTCCTTAAAGATGTTAATTGATTATTATGTAAGTTGTAATAAAATGCTTTACTGTGCATTTGTTGACTATAGGAAGGCATTTGATTCTGTTAATCGATTTCATTTATGCATAATATTGATGGTAAGTGTCTCGGTATAATCCACAATATGTACGGTAAGGCTAAATCTTGTGTTAAAGTAACTGTGAGTTGACTAGTTTCTTTAGTAGTTTTACCGGTGTACGTCAAGGTGAAAATCTTTCACCAATTTTGTTTTCTATCTTTTTGTACGATTTTTCAGAATTTGTATCTAATAAATATACAGGACTTGTAAATATCTCTAACGCAACTCGTGAATGTCTTAGTGACGATGTCATTGATGTTTATGTTAAATTGTTTCTTTTGTTATATGCTGATGATACAGTACTTTTAGCAGAAATCAAAACTGATTTGCAAAATGCCTTAAATGCTATGAGTGAGTACTTTAATACATGGAATCTTGTTGTAAATGAAGCTAAGACTAAAGTAGTGGTTTTTAGTAAGTCAAAACCTAAGGATGACTTTGATTTTATGTTCAATGGTAAAAAGCTTGATTTAGTAGATAACTTTACTTACCTTGGAGTATTTTTTATTATAATGGTAAATTTTTGAAATAAAAAAAAAATTCTTGTTGATAATGCTAGAAGAGCAATGTTTTCTGTGATCCAAAAGTCACGTTAATTATGTTTACCAATTTCTTTGCAACTAATGTACATTTATTTAACTCTATGGTTGAACCTATCCTTCTTTATGGAAGTGAAGTTTGGGGATTCGAACAGGTTCAAATTTTAGAGAAATTTCAGTTGAACTTTTGTAAATTTATTTTGAATTTAAAAGCTTATACACCTAATTTTATGGTTTATGGAGAGTTAGGCATATTCCCATTAGCCTTACAAGTGAAAGCAAGAGTTTTGTGTTTCTGGAGTAAAATTATTAATGCTTAGGAAAATAAGATATGTAAACTTCTTTATAAAACAATGTTGTCTTTGTCCGCTAGGAATATTGTTAATTCTAAATGGATAAATTTTGTGAAAGAAACACTTAGTAATCTTGGCATGTCAGAATATTTTCATTTACAGAAGGTAGATACTGTTAATCAATTTAAAAACATTGTGAAGCTTAGACTACAAGATCAATTTTTACAAGATTGGCATAGTACTATTGATACATCCTCTAAGTGTTTAGTGTATCGTACATATAAAAATACTTATTGTTTTGAAAAATATCTAAATGTACTTCCTTTTGACATAGGCAAATATTTATGTAAATTTAGAACAATTGATCACCTATTACCAATTGATAAAAGCAGACATTTGGCAATTGATCATTATAATAGACTCTGTTCCTTATGTCTCTATCAAGCTGTTGGTGATGAATTTCACTACTTAGAATGTTCGTACTTTAATGACATAAGTCGTAAATCTTTTCTTCCCAGGTTTTACATTCATCCCAATATTTTTAAACTTGACACATTAATGAATAGTTGTGATAAAAAGATTCTACTAAAATTATCTTTATTTTGTAAAAACATTATGTTAAAATTTAGATAATTAATACTTCTCATTCTCCGTTCCCATTTGTTACAATGTTGACAAATTGAATTCAGTACTTGAAATGAACAATATGATCTCCTTTTTTGTTTATTTAGCTAGTCATAATTGTATTCTTATATTGTGATATTTGTGATTTTTGACTGTTATTTTTCTGTTTGTTTGTTGCTATAACCAGTTGCATATTATATGCCTTGGTTTATAAAAAACTGAAACTGAATCTCCCAAATTTTACAATAATCATTTAATAGATTCATACACTTTTGTAATTCTTCAGCTGAATTTGCAAATATAACAATGTCATCAGCATATAACAATAAAAATATCTTAAACATATTAACATCAATACCATTTCTCCATTTTGCAGAAAAAAATGTCTTATATATCATTTATAAATAATGAAAATAAAAAAGGAGATAAACATTCTCCCTGTCTAACGCCTAAAGTACAATTGAATTCATCACTTAACTCATTTAAATATTTAACTCTTGACTTAACAGAATTATACATAGACATAATAATATCTAAAATTCTACCCCTGATTCCTAATTTAATCATTTTATACCATAAGTTATCTCTTGTAACATAATCAAAAGCTTTGCTAAAATATACAAACAATGTATACAGTTTTTTACCTTGATTTAATACATGACTTATTAACCCACTCAAAACAAAAACATGCTAAAATCTACAAACAATGTATACAGTTTTTTACCTTGATTTAATACATGATTTATTAACCCACTCAAAACAAAAACAATATCAGTAGTACTCATATTAGAACGAAATCCAGCTTGGGCTTCGACATACACATTATATTTTTCCGCCCAACATTTAAGCCTGTTATTTAAAATACGAGTAAAGTGTTTACCCAAACAACTAAGCAATGTAACACCTCTATAATTATCTACACTATTAATACTTCCCTTTTTATGCAAAGGAATAATATAACCTTGAGACTATTTTTCTGGAAAATATCCTAATTCAAAAATTTTATTGAATAATATAGATAACACAGGAGCAAGTATTTTTTTACCAGCAATAAAAAATTCATTTAAAATAAGATCCGGACCACCCGATCTATTATTTTTAAGTTGTTTTATTCCTAAATAAATTTCATCTATTGAAATGATGGCATTTAATTCTTCGAAGATAATTTTAAACTCATTATCACAATATCTTTCATTTGAATATAAAATATCTTCGTCAGGATTAAAAAATACATCATTTGGATTATTAACAGCTTTAAAATAATTCTCAAAAGACGATAATTGTATATTTGATCTTTTTATACCTGCAGATTCTTTCAACATAGACCAATAAAGACGTGCATTTTTAAATATGTTATCTTAAAGCTTACATGTTTTCTCCTTGTCATAATTGTATCTGTTCTTTCTCAAACAAGATTTATATTCTTTTCTAGCAGTTACCATATTTTCTCTGTTCTCATCGAATGAAATAATCTATATTCATTTAGAGTATGTAAAAATTTATTTCTCTTTTCATAACACTCTTCATTAAACTATGGACTATCATTCTATCAATTATAAACAATCTCGTCCGACTGTGTTTTTAATTTCTTTTTTAGAATAGGTGATGCTACTTTATCTAAGCTATTTTCAAAATTGGTAAGACAATTAACAACACTATCATACGTACAACAATTTGAAATTTCATTTGACAACAAATCAATACTTTGTGATACTTCATTATTACTCAAACTATCAATTTCCATTTTCAAACTTTTTTTCCACATGTTTTTTGATTCAACAAAATTTTGTACTTGATTGTGTATTTAAACATTCTGTAATGGACAGATTCTATTAAATTTAAAGCAACATGATAAAATACAGTGATGTTGGATCATCAACCTTGAAACTGTCAATTAACGTGAACATTTCTTTCCTGCATAATACATAATCTATCAAACTGAAACCCCGATGATTAACAAATGTATATTTGCCTAAATTTAAATCTTCATCTATTCGACCATTTAAATTTCTTAAACCAGTCTGTCGGCAAAAATCTTATAATAGCCGTCCATTATTCCCTGCGGTCTGGAGACCGCAGGGTATTGGTACGCGTTTAACTTTTGAGGCATGGAGGAGCACGTGACCTGTTTTCGGTACATGGAGGAGCATGTGATCTGTAAACCGTATATGATTGGTTAATTGACCTTTTCGAAAACCCAGCTAAATACCGTTTGCCGTTACGTTACGGATTTACCTGTAGGGAATTAGTCCGAATTATACCTAATTGAGAACAAAAAACTATTACGTGATATTTCTAATTTTCTATAATTATTTTACTTGAATGATGTGTTTGAAAATTATCAATGTTTCTTTAATATCTATCTCAAATTTTACAAACAATAAATTGTTTAAACTGAAAATCTACAAAATTAAAATATTCGTAGTGACATCTGCCATAAAGAGATATTTTCTGCGTAAACTTGTGTGTTTACTTTATTTATTTTTTGCTCGGAATGATTTATAAAATGGTAGGCCTATTTAATCATTTTCTTAAAAAGAAATAATTGTTTTATGTTCGACCTTCTCCGGTCTTCAACGGTCACCAGTTTCCATACGAATATTGTCAACTATATTCCTGATACAAACGTTTATTTACCCCCCCCCCGCCCCCAAATAATGTTGGAAATAGTTAAATGAAATATCTTTATATCATTAAAATGTTCACCGCAGGAAACCATTTTACTTGTTATTAACATGACCTTGATATTGAGACGACCGTGGCATTTCTGTATCCACTATATAATCTTCTGGTAGCATAGTCATGTGATCGCATATGTCATGTGACACGTAGTCGGGAAGGGTAGATGTTCGCGAGTTAAAATCACCAAATAAGGCCAAATGGCAATCATTTTCACAGTTATTTTCTCCATATACTACGGAATCTAATAATCGATCAAAAGTACAGTTTTCAACTACCGATTGTCGGCTGCTGTCGTCGGGCAAAACGTAACATAACCCGACCAAAAGATCTTTTTCAATACAGAGTTTTTCAGCAGAAATTTTGATCCATATAATATCATCTTGACTTGTAAATAACAACGTGTTTTCGGATACAAGATAGTCTTTTACATAAATGATCACACCCCCAGAATTGCGTTTACATGTACTCTTACTCAGAGTTCTGTTTAAAACGTAATGCTCAAACCCTTCCATATAAATATCTGAAAAATCATTTGTCCAAGTTTCTGTAAACATAATAATGTCATTTTCTTTAAAGATATTTATTAATAACTCTGACTTTAATTTATTTATTATTTTTGTAACTAGACCTTGCACGTTTAAAAGTACACAGCGCAAGCGCACCTCCTCCAGTTCATCCTATATATTTTTAGACACATGACCTTGTTCAACTGACAAAGGGATTTCCACCTGTCTATTATTAGCGTTGGTGGGTTTTTTACTTCTATTATTAGATACTCCTCTGATACTGATATACGCATACTACGGTTATTTGCACGGGAAACATGAGGTACCCCTGATTGTTTTTCTGTATGTGTCGAGCCATTTTGTTTGTGTACTGAATTCAAGGAAGTGTTTACAAATTGTGTATCGTTACTCAAATTGCTTGGATTATTTGTCTTTTGGTGTTTGTCAGTTGGGACTGAATTATCTTGTGATAAAACAGCGGTGAGTATTTTATTTAAATATTGAGTTTCATTATTAACAACAATTGCACTCGATATTAAATTTGCTGTATCAGACAGGGATGTACTAATGGATTTGTCATTCTCATTTGAAAAAGTATCAATGAGGCATGATACGCTGGTATGTGTTGGAGCTGAGACAAAATGTCCATTGCTGTTTTCTTGAGATAATGTAAATCTCGAACTCGCACAGTCCCCAGTATTTGTGTTCGTATACGATTTGTGTTCTGTATTTACACCGTATATTTCTGTGTTATTTAATGTGTGTGGCTGATGATGTGATTCATAGTGCCTCAACTCAGTATCTTGCTGTACAAATTGATTTGAGTCTTTGTGCACTCGTATGTGATTTTGGTACTGGAGCCTCTGCCATATATTCTGTGGCGTGATGTTTTCAAATTGCGGATTTGAATTCTGCATATGTATATGAGTGTGTGTCGAATTATCCTGAACCGGCTTGTCAGTGCTGACTTTACTTTGTCGAATGGGTTCAGACGTCTGATGTTGGCTACTGTGACCATTTTGAGCGCAAATATATTCTATATCCTGTAATCGATCTCTTCTCGGGTAGTGGTTCCAATCCGGTAATTCATCATAAATTAAGTGACCGTCCATTATCAGTTTTGCCGGATAAACGATGACAACCTAGACCTCGGGTTTGAAGCTCTATAATGCTTAAATTTGGGCCAAAGCCCTGAATTTCTTTCGGAAAGTCATAATCTATTGAAATGCCTGTCTGAGCATATTTCAATTTACTGACCCTACTCATAATCAGCTCCACGTTTCCATAATCTCGAAAATGAGCTATGATAGGTCTTTTGCTAAAAAATTACCCTTGGACTCTACTGCCTAATCTATGTGCTCTAATAATATAAATATCACTTTCACGTACGTCCAAGCTTCTCTCTAGGAAGTCAATTAGTATTCTATAGCAGTTCTCATTTCTATTTCCGGTGAAACCACGAAAAATCAAATTGTTTCTACGTGATCTAGCTTCCAAGTCTATTGATTTGTAAGCGATTGTTCGTAAAAGGGATGTCTGATTATTTGTTACATTCATAACATGACCTAGTTTATCGTTCACCTGTGACAACGACGAATGTTAGCATACTAGTGCTACAACTAACCTGCTCGTTCCTTATGAATTTCAATTCATCGAATATAACTGTCAATTTCTTATCAATATATCCTGAGTCCATTTCTCAGGAAAAAATCCTGAATGCAAAATACTATTGAGACATATCACATAAATGTCTATATAATACATCACTACATTCAAAAAAAGTACTCGTTTAAAATACAGTCACAACCAACAGATTTGTTACGTTTTAGGTATTTGATTGCATTTGGTATTTCATTAACAGTTATAGGGCAGTCTAATTCCGGAAATGCAATGTTTTCTTCAGTGAAATCATTACTAGAACAAAATTGATTTGCTTAGCTATTATTGCAATCAGAAGTATTATTACTAATTCTCTCGAAAAACATTTTAAAATCCTCTATAGAAATACCATTATTTTTAATCTTATCATTATTTTCAAAATATTTCAAAAATCTTCGCCGATGACTGTCTCCTATACCGGCAAATTAAGACCAGAAAAGACCATCTCCAACTACAAACAGACCTGAAATCACTGGAAACTTGGGCATCTACTTGGGGTATGAAATTCAATGCCAAAAAATGTTATGTTATGAGTATCAACAACAGATCCACTAACTTTTACCAACTAGACAATCATATCCTACAACAAGTTGATGAAAATCCATACCTTGGTGTCACTTTTACAGACAATCTAAAATTTGGAACCCACATCACGAAGATTACCAACAAAGCCAGCTCTACACTCGGATTCCTCAAGAGAAACCTTAAAAACTGCCCACTACTCTGCAGGAAAACAGCCTACTTATCCCTTGTTAGATCCACTCTTGAATACAGCTCAATTGTATGGGACCCATTCCTACAGAAAGATATAGACAAGCTTGAGTCGATCCAACGGAAGGCTGCTAGATGTATTTCTGGGGATTACAAATCAAAAGATCAAGGCTGCGTTACCAGGATGTTGAAGCAACTTGAGTTATCTCAATTACAAGACAGAAGGAAAATGGCACGATTGACATTCTTCTTCAAGGTGGCTGAGGGGCTGGTGCCAGCCATGCCCATCGATACCTATCTGACCCCTATTCGTGGTAAACGCCTAATTAAACCTAAGAAACTAGACAATTACATAACTAAAAACATTGTAGAAAAACAAGCTATAAACCATCATAAGTGCTATAAACCTATTATCTCAAAAAGTGACCAATTTGAACATTCATTCTTTCCTAAGTCTATTAGTGATTTGAATAACTTAGACAGTGCCGTTGTGTGCGCAGAGACAGTACAGAGCTTTAAAACAGCTCTCCAACAGTGCTACTAAATTACTTAGCTCCTCTCTCCCGCTGCGTACATACCGGAAGGTTCTGCAGTGTACACATTCAGATTCAGGACCACTATTCTTCATGTTTTCAATCATTTTCTTACGGTACGCACCATCTTTTTTCTTTTTGATTATTTTTTTATATAATAATTAAAACAGGTAAATTGGCGATACTACTCGAACGAAATTGATCACGAAGCGTATTGTCCCACTTATTTTTAACCTCCGTATATTTCTCGTGCATTGATGACAAGTTATCACAACATAGTGAAAATTTTAAAGGAGCATGGTCACTCCACTCATTGAAATCACATGCTGTACAATTTGTGATCGATGAAAAATATCGGTCACTAGTTAAAACGTAATCAATAACGGAACACCCGTTATTGGAATAAAATGTATGTTTACAGCTATCACCTATTCTACTTGTTCTTAAAGTAGGTGAATTTTGCCGCAATATTTCTAACTCTTCCAGCCACAGGAGCACCAGGAGAGCGGTGCACTCGCTCGAAACGGATCGAATCGGTCAATTCTTGTGAAATCTTAAATGCATCTCGGAGATGTTGGCGTAGTTCATCAACCTTCTTCACCTTATCTTCAAGCGTCACCCACAGCTTCTTAATGTCATTCTCCATAACCCCTATCTTCTTCTCAATGGCCTCCATAGTACCTAATTTCTTCTCCACATTCTCAAGACGGCTACTAACATTCTTCAAGAGGTTCATCAAACCTCAGCCCCATTGAAACTTTCCGCCATAGTCGGTAAATCCATACTATTATTCGTATAATCCGTATTTTAAAACACATTTTGCTCCCCATAAAGAACAGAATTAGTCGATTAATGATATATCATCACTAAACGAGTTCCCTGACGGGCCTCCTTGTTTACATATTTTCCTACTACTTGTATTATTTTCATTCTCACTACTGTTTCTATTCTTACTCTTCTTTTTTTTTGCTTTAGTCATTATATAATGTTATATCCATATTCATGTTGCATTTACACGCAATAGTATTAAATTATCACATGAAAAATAGCTTTAAATCCAAAAATATTCAAATATTTTCTCTCAATTTTAAAGAACGACCATTCGCGCCTAGATCACGTGACACCCAGATATGCTGATAGCACTATAATAATAGTTCGATAGCTTTAAAACTTTGATAAAACATGACATTGCTTTTATCAAAACAATTTTGTCCATTCCGTAATAATTGTCATAATCATAGCATTAATTTCATTTAGTTCCGCCCATTATTTTCTCGTTAGCACATACACACATATTTTAATAAGGGACCATACGCAGCTTTACATGGAATGACACTAACGTATCACATTGAAGGTTCCATGATAACCGCCATATGAACAAATCAATGGATGTTTCGAAATTCTTAATTTCACCATTTTCTTGTTTAAATGTTGAATTCTGCTTAAGCCCTTGCTAGAAGCGTGGGCGGTAGTTTGAACTTGACAGTACTGTCCATGAACAGGCTCAATCAAACCGACTCTGCAACATTTTCAATTTTGTGTTGAGCTTTCTTAAGGGATTTTGTTTTTTCTCTATTTAATTATCACCAAATTTGTGTTTACGGTAAGTGTAAAAACTACAATCCATAACAAAGGTAACATTTTGAATTAGACATGCAGCACAGACATGTACACATAAGCTACAGTAGCTTCCCTAACGACTCTGTTAATGATTGTCAATGTTTTTGATGATCACGTTGATAAGAGCTTTTACTGGAGTATTACACACTGGACAAATGTCATGATTTAAAAAGCAGTTCTTGCAGAACAAGAGATGCGGTAACGGACAGCTTATAAAAACAACCTCTCGAAGTCTGACTTTACAATCACGACAATAGAGTTGCTCTCTTCGTCTCTGGTTTATATCTAACATGACAACTGGTTCATCGACGAGACTTAAAAACATAAGAAGATATTTTTCAGCAGATAAAATGTTTGCTTAGCATGATTCATATGGTAATATTTCTAATAGTTATCGGAACTATTTCATGGTTCCTTTCTTATGTCGAAAATTAATGGCAGAATGATAAACTTTTAATGGCATAACTTATACGTTATAATGAAAACAAAATTGTAATCTGTATACAAAGTGTAAAACAACTGTCAGTTTCTCAAACGTAGCATGTCATTCTCCCAGTAAAAGTGTTGAATATAGTGTGTTGGTTTAAAAAAGAAACAACATAAAAAGGTAAAAAAGGAATGAACAGTACACATTATCAGCAAATCTGCATAATTATTCTGGTAATGCGGCTATACATCTTTATTGTGAAAAAACTTATCAACAGATGATTACTATTTGTGATGCAAATGTAATTGTACACAATGGCATGAGTAGCCGTATGCGAGACACGTGACTGATTCACCGTCAAACACAAGTTCGACAGTAATGTATTTTTTTCTTACTAATGAAAAACGTATTATTGATATTTTGCTTACTTTATAACTAATTCTATGTTGTTTTTGAGTATCATTCTTGATGACGCTCATTTCTTTGACTTTATATATAAAATGTAAACAATGACTTTTATGAGAATGCAAAAATTCGAATTATTTATATATCACGGCACTTTTTTACATTGAAATTATATTTATATTTTTCAAATATTCTGTATTGGCTTGATCTTCATGTATATCTATACTTATTGTAACGTTGATGTTGGGCATATATCGGATGTTACATCATTGTGTTAACTTATTACACTATTCCTGATTAAATTAAATTAAACCGAAAATCATAAATGAATGCTTCTTCACGTACGATATATCCTTATAAAATAAATCTTTAATTATAAATATATTTTTTACACTTTTTACATGTAAATTCTTTGGTTATCTGCTATGCATCTTTATACCAGCTATAAAGGTGTTCACTGTTGAAAATCAAGAAGGCAAATCATTGAAAAAATAATCTGTTTGACGCCAACAAAATAAGAAATACATAAAGAGAGGCTCTAATATACCGGCTTATGCATATGTCCTACTCAATTAGAAATTAAATCTAGTCACGACTATGCCGACTATTGGTAAAATAAATGAAACTCACACAACAAATATACTTACAAGCGCTACAATGGAAACACATAATTCGGTCAGGGACACCGAAGTAAAACAAATCCTGCCGAAGCTAAATGTTTCAAATGATGTTAAATTGCTTCCTCTGAACGATTATACGAAGTTTTGCGAGTATTGTGCACAACAACTTTGTTTACAGTTGCATCTAAAACAAATTAAAATTACTGTGCGTAAGATATATGCATATAATGGTTATACAAACTTTGTTTTATTATTCCAATTATTATATTTCAAATTTAATCATAGTGCTATTCAAATCAACTATAAATCCGCTGCATTTATGTAATTGGTTGCGCTATTTTGAATAAAGTATAAGCTACCAACAGTATTGAGTCTGGTCAGACTATACGACTGCTCAACATGTATTGCTGTATACTGGTTGCAAAGGCGAATCAGTTTCGGTTCCAAAACTGTAAACTTTGTTTTATTATTCCAATTATTATATTTCAAATTTAATCATAGTGCTATTCAAATCAACTATAAATCCGCTGCATTTATGTAATTGGTTGCGCTATTTTGAATAAAGTATAAGCTACCAACAGTATTGAGTCTGGTCAGACTATACGACTGCTCAACATGTATTGCTGTATACTGGTTGCAAAGACGAATCAGTTTCGGTTCCAAAACTGTATTTCTTAAAGTATACATCATAGAAAAGCAAGTAAGACATCTTGTTACCTTATTACATGTATTAAAAAGCGCAAAGTACAAAATTATGTGTCATGAAATGTCAAAAATTTAAGAAAGTAATATTATGACTTCCATGCAAAATCCTTAATCACTATGACTGTAATCTTTAAACAACAGCAGAAATGCTTCAGGTTGCATATCAAGTGACTTTCTGGAAACCAAAAACAACCAAACTAACAAGCCTTTGAGAAATAGATTAAAGCACTTCCAGGGCAAAGTGAGCCTTTAATATTCTTTTGGTGACATTTTTTATATTTAAATCACAACTGTATTTGCTGTTTTGAATTTTAGTATGATACGTAGATATTTTGAGTTTTTTAAAGGGTTTTAATTATAAAATAGCTACATACTTTCAATTATCTGATGAAATATTAATCATTGGAGTTTTGATTGGTTGTCCAAAAGTTAAAGTTATGAGAGCCAATGAAAATATGGCTGCTATAAATAGATGTTATGGTACATAATATAAATACTACGCATCAAACGTTGACCTAGTTATTTGGCTACAGAAATGTATTTGATTTATGATAAACATTTGAATACAAATAATTAGCTAACGGATTATTAATTCTATTTGTATTATTAAAACAGTTGGATTAATAATTTACTGTTCAAGTGAATTAAAAAAAAAAAAGATTGGATATTTTTTCTTTTTAAATGGGAAGCTGTTTATGTTTTTAGGTTCAAATTTTTTTTACTTTTTAGTTTTTATTTTTTTTGTTTTTTTAAGCAATGGTTTTATTTAAAGCCAAAAAACACAAAAAATTATTTTCAGATACACATGTTTTCACCGACATGTATTTTGTGAAATCCCAACTATATATGTATTAATGTGGAATCTCAATAATAAACTATTTTTAGCTTTTTTCCGCATTTAGAAACATATGATTATATTTATATTTCAACAGTGTTTTATGGTAAAGTTTATTATTATGCAATAGCGTACACGATACAAGATTCTAAACTTATACATAATTTATATTTATAAGAGGCGAAGAAGTATTATCAAATTTATGGTATCAACTCTCTAATCTCAAAATTTATACGGTGTTCCATTAGGGCCAGCGCGTTTTCAGTGCGAAACATGACAGTCCGATGGTGACAGTACGATAGTACCATCGTGCCTATACGACAGAACGATGGTGACAATACGACGGAGCGACCATCGTGCTGTCGTGCTGTCGTATTGTCACAATCGTACTGTCCCACTGTCATCATGGTACTGCCGTGTTTCACGCATGTCGTTCTGAAAACGCGCAGGCCCTTACGGAACATCGTGCAAAATAAATCTAACATTGGTGTTACGAAGTAAAGTATGAATTTTGAACAACATGTAACTTTAGTCCTGCGCATGACGTTGTTTTGAGACCTTTTACTTTTGGGCAAAGCAACGTCATATCGAATATGCTTATACACCCATAACACGTTCCACAATTTAAGAAAATCTTGTAAAATACGTAAGTCAGCGTATAAGTATATTAAAGGGACCCCACTGAGGTTTTCTGACATGGAGGGTCTGGAAATTATTTTTCGAGAAAAGAGTTCCATTTGATGTTGATCTACAAACACTATTGCCTGATCAAATTTGATTTAGTTTTTTTTTAAAAATAAGTATTTCAATTGTGATTAAAAAACCCCAAAATTGGGAACTTTTACAACCCCAAAAAAAACTAAGAACAGGGAAAATTTGAAAAATTTTTATTTATTTCCCAAAACAAATTTCTTTTTTATCTTTTTGGGATAAAATCCTTTTATTGTTCCCCCGCCATTTTCTTTTTAGGGTTTTTGGGCCTAAGTGGAGTTCCCAAATTTTTTCCCTTCCTGAAAAAAAAAGAAAACCTTTTTAAAAAAAAAAATTTAAAATGTCAAAAACCCCAAAATTCAAAGTTTAAATCGTTTTATTTTAAATTTAAATTTTTCAGCCTTTAAAAAAAAACAATTGCCCTAAACAGTTCCCCGAAAACTGATCCTAATTGAATGCTAGGGCAAAGTATTTTTGAGTGCCAAAAACTTTATTCGAGATTTTTTTTGTTCTGGGGGAGGAAAACTCGCTTTAGAGGGGGGATAAATTTCCAGAAAACGAAAAAAGCACAAAATTTTTTCTTCCCTCGCGTGTTGAATTAGTTGGAAAAATTGAAAAGGGAAAGCGGGAAGTCCCAAAAATGGGCCAAAAAGAAATTTTTTTTGCCCCAAAGCAACCCCAACGGTTTTTCGGGAATTTATTTTTTTCCGTTAAAAAAATTTTGGGAATTTAATCTTTTAAGGGGCTTTACTTAAATGGCCCCCAAAATAGATTATTTTTTAATTATTGACTTTTTATTTTCGGGGAAATTTTTCCCGGGGTTTCCCTTTGTTTTAAATAAATTGGGGGGCATAAAATTGAAAGAAAATTTAATAAAAAAATTTTTATTAAATTTTTTGGAATCCGAAAATAAAATACTTTTTGGGTTTTCTCCGAAATATTTTTTTTAAATTTTCCCCTTTTCGTAACCCTTAAAAAAAATTTTAACAATGTTTTTGGGATTACCAGGCAAAAAAATAATATCAAATTTTTAAATTTTTTACCGCCAAAAAGGGTAAGGCCCTAGTGTCAAATGTAAGGCTTTTTAATTGTTTTTCTCTTACAAGGCCTTTTCAAAAATTTTATAAACCCCCGGGGGGGGCCAATAATGTCCCGGGAAAAAATTTTTTAAAAACCCGTTTTTTAAAAGGCCCCCAAAAACAATTTATACATTTTCAATATCTACCCTTTTAAGCAATTTCAGGGGCCATACAATTAAAAACCCTTACTGAGTTTTCCCATACAAAACCCACGTTTATAAGTGAAAACCCGGGGCCATCCCAAAGGGGATGAAATTTAAAAAGCAATTTTCTTTTATCCACAAAAATTATTTTTTCACGCCAAATATTTGTAAAGTGTTGTTTCACTCAATAAATCTTAGATGTGTTTTTCCTACATCAATCAAGTGACCCAGGGGCGGGTGCCAATATTAAATCAAGGGTCATGATTAATATCAGTTTTTGTAAAGGTCAATGCTATATGCTAAAATATCTAAGCCATAGCCTTTGTAGTTTCACAAAACCAAAATGCGCTCTATATTTAGTTTATGTAAATATAGTAGTGCCAGGGCGGAAGTAAATTTTATTTTCCAGAAGCTCAAAACTGTGCTCTAAACACATCGTCTAATAATAAGTCTGTCAAAAAATGTTTTTAATTTCTTTTCTATCTGTTCAAAAGTATTTTTGAAATTCATACAAAATGTCAACTTGAAAAGCAAAATTTTTACATTTGATTTATTAATGAGTTCTTGGTAATATCAACATACTAAAAAACTTCTAGTTATGTCTTTAGTCCAATGCAATTTGATTATTGCTGTCCAATGTGGTATCTTGGTCTGTCCACCGTTCCTTTAAAATAAACTTTAAGTAACTCAGAATAATCTGATTATGTTGTCCTTAATATGATTGGTCTACATAACTGTCGCCCACTCAACTGCTTACCAGTCAAAAACGTGTAGATTAATGTTTTTTAAAGTAAAAAACCCGTTCTGACTTCAGATTACATTGAAAATAAATTCATCCCATAGGTCAATGTTCATTCTTACGAGGGTGCATTTGCAATCCCAAAAGGTTTTGGTTCCAAGTCCGCCTTTTTGTAGGTTTTTTGGTTGTGGAATAGTTTGCCAGCTGAATTATCTAGCACTAACAGGTTACCTTCTTCCAAAGTTTCTTTTTTAAGAAGCCCCTTATGGATCGTTTTGTAATCTATAAAGGTATTTTTTAAATATTCTTTGTACAAAAAAGCAAAAAACAAACACACTTAGCCATCAGTACTGTCTGAAAATAGATAAGTGTCATTTAAAGATAATAACATACCTGTTTCAAGTACTTTTTGTAGTGTTAAGAATAACACGCTTACTGATGTGAGAATTCTAGGTTCAAATCCTAGCAAGAAGCCTGTATTTCTTGGAACTTTGATATATGGTAAATGACACGAAAAAGATGTCTAAGTTTATTATTTCACCTTTGTTTGTTGAATACTACCTACGCCGGTACAAAGGGTCATGCTGGGAGAAATGAGCAGGCTTAAAGCAAACCTGTCTGGTCATATTAATATTCCTAATGAAGACGCATATTTTCTGAAGTTGATTATTTAGTTTTTTTTCAATAACACGGTCAAGCTGAGAAAGCTGTTTTTTTTCTTTGACACTTAATTATCGATGACTTGTTCCCTAATCTTACTAGTAACTAATTGCTTATGTTTGTGTTCTCCTTTTGATTATCGGTGCAGAATCTTTCACAATGGGGAATATCTAGATATAAAAATATAAGAAAAGTTAATTCACTTTTCCAGGTTTTTTTTTATTTGTTAACACATGTATATTATAGTATCAGGCAGCATGATTCTAACAGCTTTTAAATGGTCCTCTCACTTTCCTTTGGTTCAACTCAGTTGACCAATAATTAAACATTATTTCTGGAGAGGCGGAACTTAAAGTTTTTGCTAAAGTCTGAAAATACTTGTGAAATTAGCTTACATATCTTCTAATAACTATCAATAAATTTCATTGTCTATGTTTTTAAAGAATTAAGTTTATTACAGATGTTAATATAACCAATATTTTACATTTCTTTGTCTAGTGTAAAGGTTTTTTAGCACTTTGGCTACTCTCTAACAACATGTCACTTGTTTGAGACATTCTAACCATAAATGAACTTGAGATTTAACAAAGAAAAACAGGTATAATCTAGTATTATCATTTATAAATTTATGCCTTATTTTTAAATACGAAAATTCAAAATTTAAAATAAACTTCAATACAAATATTTCACTCACTTATTAAATATCCAAAATATAAAATATAACAAGAAAGTAGCTAATTTTTTTTATAGCATGACACGTGCAAACGTGTCAATTAACTACTCAATAATAAATTGTTTAATTGTTCTCAAGCAAAAACTGCTATAAACATTTATATAATAATGAAATACGGTAAATATATAAATTATCCTTGTTACTTCTGTCAACAAATCCTCCTTACGTAAGAGCTATAAAAAATAAATTCAAATTCTAAATATAATATTGGGCTTTTCCGTTTACAACGGAAAACCAAATACTATTTTAGAATCTCTAAAAATAAAACTTGTTTTTCTGTTAATAAAAAAATTAATTCAAATTCTAAATATAATATTGGGTTTTTCCGTTAACAACGGAAAACCAAAGACTATTTTAGAATCTCTAAAAATAAAACTTGGTTTTTCTGTTAAATAAAAAAAAAAATAACCACTACATTATCTGTAACAACAATGGTATTATGATTTGAAGCCACTATCTATTAACCACGAAATGGATGTTTACCTTGTCTCTGTGCATCAGTGTATTATAGTTTCAAGTTTATAATCTCAATAGGCTATATAAATAACTGATTACCCATATCTATGGAATGATTTTGAGGTGAAAATTACACAATGCCTGCTTGCACTTTCATCACGCTTGTTGACAATTACACACTTCCTGCTTACTGTTACAATTTATTCATTGCCACTGCTATTGTGTTTATAAGTACAGTCATTATGCATGCTTGCACTTTCATCACGCTTGTTGACAATGATACCATGCTTGCTGGAAGTTACAACTTGTTTGGTGTTTAGTCCCTGATGTCTATATGGCTGAATTACAGTGCAATGTAGCGTAATGAAATATTTCAACATGCCGGGACTGAATATAAGCTTTGGTATTTCAACATTGCACAGTTATAATGCTCCTAGAACATTACACACGATGTGACCACACAAAATGAAAGATGCAATCAGCCACTAAGCAAGTTGAAAGTAAGCATAATGTGAATTGCAAATTTGCACAACACATTCTGATACCAGGGGGCGCACGTTCGTAGTTTTCGCGATTATCATTATTATTATTATTATTATTATTATTATTATTATTATTATTATTATTATTATTTGAATGTTATTGTAGAGATTTCTAAATAAGTTTGATTTGTAGTAGTTATAAAAAATCTTTAAAAATAACGTATTTTATTCACAGACAAAAGCGTTAATTAATTGACCTCAGAATGTCACACACGCAAAATCTTATTTAATATTGTAAGTACATGTAATGGCAATGAAAGTCGTTGTATATTGGGCAACAAGCGTGCTAATATGCAATAAGAAAAGGTAAACACAAGTTGTCAATCAATTCAGCCAGAAAAGCCGGGATCGTATTAACATATAGAGATCCCGGAAATTGACCAGTCTAAGAAGATATTTTTCAGATAAGACGGGATCGTATTAAAACATAATAGGGATCCCGGGAATTGACCAGTTCAAGAATATAGTTTTCAGAAAAGCCGGGATCGTATTAAAACATATAGGGATCCCGGGAATTGACCAGTTCAAGAGTATAGTTTTCAGAAAAGCCGGGATCGTATTAAAACATATAGTGATCCCGGGAATCGACCAGTTCAAGAGTATAGTTTTCAGAAAAGCCGGGATCGTATTAAAACATGTAGTGATCCCGGGAATTGACCAGTTCAAGAATATAGTTTTCAGAAAAGCCGGGATCGTATTAAAATATATAAAGATTCCGGGAATTGGCCAGTTCAAGAATATAGTTTTCAGAAAAGCTGGGATCGTATTAAAACATATAGGGATCCCGGGATTTGACCAATTCAAGAATATAGTCTTTCATTTTTCCAATTAATTATAAGTATTGTGATTTCTGCATTTTAAGTTTGTTAATGTATAGCTCTAAATATATCTATATCCTAAGTTAAAATTACCGTTCATTACATACAATAAAAAATAAAAACTTAACTTTTTTAAATCGCCTTTCATTACGACAATAACCATTATACAAATATAGTTTATTAGTTTTCCCTCTACATCTAATACGATCCCGGATCCCGGGATTCCCCCCCCCCCCCCACCTTAATTTGTGGAATTTCAAGCCGCAAGTCCTCCATTTCTAAGAAAAACAATTTAATTTAAGCAAATGAGATGTAGAAGGCGAGCTTAAATTTAATCTGGCCCCTAAATCAAATCAAATTACTTAAATTAGATGTACCATCATCATTACTAGTCACAGTCCTGTGACTAATTCCAGTCCAGTCAAAATTTTGAACAATGAGTCAATGTTAATTGTTATGGCCTATATTTGGACGTTATGTCATGCATACAGAATATATAGTCAATGCTACGGGTAAAAAAAGTGACCGACAGTCTATTTGTAATCTTTTTGCTAAATAAAGTTACGACAAATGGCAAATTGAAAAGAAGGGGAAGTAACTATTAATAGATCTGTCTATACATATTCGGATATCCACGATAATCTTTCCGGCAAATAATTATTCAAATTACGGAAAAACACGACTAGAACATAGCGCCCCCTGTTATCAAAATGTGACATAATTTTGAAATGACATTATGCTTAGTTATATTTTGCCTAGTGCCTGATAACATTTTCCATACTGGTTGATCACTTCGTGTTCATGAATTACAAATAAACCAAGATAACCACTGGCACAGCATGATGAAATAAACCTTTACGCTAGATTGCACTGTCATTCACTCAAATGGAAATATGAAAAAGGCATCAGGGACTAAACACCAAACAAGTTGTAACTTCCAGCAAACATGGTATCATTGTCAACAAGCGTGATGAAAGTGCAAGCATGCATAACGACTGTATCAATAAGCACAATAGCAGTGTCAATGAGTAAATTGTAACAGTAAGCAGGCATTGTGTAATTTTGACCTCAATATCATTCCATACATATCAGTCCTGTCTAATGAAATTACGTCACAATTATTGTTAATATCGTATAAAACCTATCCATTAAAATTTTTTTAGACACAATATCATTTTTATTATTTTCTCCATGTCGCCATGACCAGAAACACATTCTTTACTACCTAAACAATATCATGTAAGACATAAGAAAGAAAGGACCAAGAACCTGAAAGCACTTGTGAATATCATTATGAGAAACCGAAGATCCTGTAACACATTTTTTAATGATTTTAAATCATAAATATGATGCTAAAATTAAAATTTATCAATATCGTATCTTCTAAAAAGCATTATTATACCCCCGAAACGAAGTTTGGGGGAGGGGGGATATAGGATTCACTCGGTGGTCGGTTGGTCGGTCGGTCCAGCGGTCCGTTGCATTTTCCTTGTCCGGAGCATAACTTGAAAACTACTGGTTGGATTTCAATACAACATCATACAATGATCAAGCACATTGAGAGGAAGTGCAGTGCACAAAAACCATAACTCTATCCAGAGTAATTTTAGAGTGATTGTCCTTTGTTACTTTTCCTTGTCGCAGAGTATAACATGAAATCTACCGGTTGGAATTCAATACAAGTTCGTACAATGGTCAAGTATAATGAGAGGTCGCACAGTACACAGAACCATAACTCTTTCTTGACTTATTTTAGAGGTATTGCCCCTTGTTACTTTTCATTGTCCAGTACATAGCTTGAAAATGTATAGTTGGAATTCAATGAAACTTCATGCAATGGTTAAGTGCAGTTAAATGAAGTGCACTGCTCAAGAACCATAACTCTATTTGGACTAATTACATAGATATTGCCCTTTGTTACTTTTTCTTGTCCAGTGCATGACTTGAAAATTAGTAGTTGGAATTCAATACAACCTCATACAATGGTAAAGCACAAAAAGAGGAAGTGCAGTGTACAATAATCATAACTCATTTTCAGAGTTATTGCTCTTTGTCCTTTACCATGTCTGATACGTAACTTCAAAACTAATGTTTGGTTTGGAATTCACTGCAACTTCATACAATGGTCAATCGCAATAAAAGTGTAGTGCTTAAGAACCGTAACTCTATCTGGACTTATTACAGAGTAATTCAATAAAACTTCATCAATGGTCAGCCACAGTGAAAGGAAATGCAATGTACAAGAACCACAACTATCTTTAATGGCCGACAACCATAACTCTATTTAAACTTTTTACAAGGTATTCTGTTACTAGTAACTTCCTCATTTCCGAAGCAGTCTTGCGGGGGTATTAATCACATTCAGTGATAGTTCTAGTTCATAAAGATATTACTGAATTTAACATTTCATGTAAATAAAGGGAGGGTATTAGAAATTTATTACCTATAAAGTTTAAGTCAAATTTTACAATAAGAAATGAAAGCATATATTTTAATGATTACATATTATATGCACAAATATTTGCAGTAAATATTTTACAATTATAGTTCGATGTTTGAAAATTGTTTTATTTACATAATTATGTACATATATATAATTTTACTTTGCCACTTTGATCACAACATACAGAAATGTCAGAAAACTTATCTTGTGCACTGTCTGTGAAGAAGAAGAAGAAGAAAAAGAAGAAGAAGAAGAGAGTTTGTATAAAACAATTAAAGGTATCGGCTGTTATCAAAATATATAAAAACTCATGGTTTTGAGATATTCTGGTATCTTATTTTGCACAAATGGAAAATGATTATTAGAAAATAATGCTCTAGATGATTCATCTAATCTTGAATTCCATTCTTGTACATAAACATCAGACAGGCGTTGTTTAAACAATTCTAAAAACACATTGACATTTGCAACTCCTTGAAATACCCATATATGATAAAAACCATACTGACTTAATAAACGTTTCACCTGGTTAGCCCAATTAAGAGTATTTGGGTGTCTTTCTATTGTATTTCACATATCTTTATAAACTATTTTAACATATTTCCTATCGTTTAAACGTAGAATTTTAAACCAATTTTTAACAATTGAAAGTAAAAATCTTGTTCTGCATGGTAGTCTACGTATTTCACCATAAACAAAATCATTTTGACAGTTCTTCTTAACACCAAGGACCTTCTTACAAAATTGTGTGTGTACACGTTCAAAACAGTTTGCAGATGCAAAACCCCAAACTTCACTGCTATATGATAAAATTGGATAAACTAATTTGTCAAATAGATCTAAGACATGCTTCGGCGATATATCAACACATTTATACAAATACTTTTCTAGCCTATACGTTGCTTTAAGGGCCTGACCAGCTAATAATGTTTGCGTTTCTGTAAATGCACCACCAGTTGTAAAAACAACACCTAAGTATGTGAAACGATTAACTATTTCCAATATATTACCATTATAGTTAAACTCAAAATGACCAGGTAAACGACCGCTTTTTCTAAATACCATAACTTTTGTCTTTTCTGCGTTAACAACAAGTTTATGTATATCATAAATATTAAATAAAAATGCACTAGTATATTTTAATCGACAGTGCTTTTATCTCCATAATTTTAGCATAATTTCATTGAGAATTGAATTTTGGAATCCCATTGTATATCACATGATCTGATACGTATAGCTTTGTGCTACTCAGATTCGGGTTGGTTAATCACGAAAGAAGATAATTATTGCTTTACAGTCACACAATTCTAGAGGCACATTTGAACTGAATGTAAGTTTGAATGTTGTTTTCAAATTCTGTTATTTTCTGTACATATATATTCACTGTAATGTATTTACTTCGTTAAAAATAATATGATAATTACATGAGTTTAGGTTTGTCATTTACAATGTATGTGATGTAATTTATGGTATCAAAATAACCATTAACTCTCTAATCTCAATACTTATACGGTGTTTCATTAGGGCCAGCGCGTTTTCTCTGAAAAAGGAAAGTGCGAAAGATGACAGTCCGATGGTGACAGTACGACGGAGCGACCATCGTGCTGTCGTGCTTCGTCATCATACTGTCGTATTGTCACAATCGTACTGTCCCACTGTCATCATGGTACTGCCGTGTTTCACGCATGTCGTTCTGAAAACGTGCAGGCCCCAACGGAACATCGTACAAAATAAATCGAACATTGGTGTTACGAGGTAAAGTATGAATTTTGAACAACATGTAACTTTAGTCCTGTACGTTTTACTTTTGGGCAAAGCAACGTCATATCGAATATGCTTATAAACCCATAACACGTTCCACAAGAAAATCTTGTTGAACGATAAAATACGTAAGTCAGGGTATAAGTATATTAAAGGGAGCCCACTGAGGTTTTCTGATATGGAGGGTCTGGAAATTATTTTTCGAGAAAAGAGTTCCATTTGATGTTGATCTACATCACTATGTTGCCTGGTCATTCGATATCTACGTTTATCTATAATAAGTATCTTAATTGTGAAATATGACTCAAAATTGAATATTGTACAACCCAAAACGGACTAAGAACATCACACATTTCAATTTTATATTTATTTCTGAATCTATTTCTTTTTTTATCTTTTGCATAACTCCTGTTTATGTGCCCCAGCCAGTTATTCTTTTTAGATTTTTGGACCTAAGTGGAGTTCCTTTAATTTTGAACAGTTCATGAAAAAAATGAAATACCTTTTAACAAAATAATTAAACTGTCACATCCTAAAATTCATGTTTAAATCGTTTTATTTAATTAAATTCCTTATACAGCCGATAAACAAATTGCCGTCAAACAGTGCGCGAAATCTGATCAGCTAATTGAATGCAAGCGTTTAAAGAAGAATGCGAGTCAAACTGTCCAAACGAAATATTTTTGCCCATGCAACGTCATCGGTTACGAATACATTTTTCAGTTCAAAAATTTTGAATCAATCTGTAAAGCGCTTTACTTAACTACGAAAATAGATTATTTTAAATTGACTATTACATTATTTGAGAATCTTCTTTTATGATTGAGCCTAAAATTGAAAGAAAATTTAATAAACTTTTGATTAAAACTTGTGGAATCCGAATAATAACCTACTTTTAGCTTTTCTCCGAAAAATTTAATTTAAGATAACCCATACTGCATAATTAATATTTCAACAAAATGAATGTTTTCGGTATTACCATGCAATAAAAAGAATATCTGTTTGGAAATTCTACCAGCCAAATGCTAGGCATAGTGTCACAATGTAAGACTGAAATGTGTATTCTCATACAAGGCCATATCAACATGATGACCCCCGGGGCGGGGCCAATAATAGTCCCAGGGACATTATTAAAACCAGTTTTGTAAAGGCCAACAAGGCAATGATACATGTCAATATCTACGCTCTAAGCATTGCAGTTCCATACAATAAGACATTACTGAGTTTTCCTATACAAAACTACGTGGACTAAGTGACCCCCGGGGCCATGCCAAGGGGCATGATTAATAGCAATTATTCTTTTGATCCACAAAGTTATGTTACACGCCAAATATTTGTAAAGTGTTGTTTCACTCAATAAATCTTAGATGTGTTTTTCCTACATCAATCAAGTGCCCCATGGGGTGGTGCCAATATTAAACCAAGGGTCATGATTAATAACAGTTTTGTAAAGGTCAATGCTATATGCTAAATATCTAAGCCATAGCCTTTGTAGTTTCACAAAATGCGCTCTATATTAGTCTATGTAAATATAGTAGTGCCCAGGGCGGAGTAAATTTTATTTTCAGAAGCTCAAAACTGTGCTCTACACATCGTCTAATAATAAGTCTGTCAAAATGTTTTAATTTCTTTTCTATCTGTTCAAAAGTATTTTTGAAATTCATACAAAATGTCAACTTGAAAAGCAAAATATTTACATTTGATTTATTAATGAGTTCTTGGTAATATCAACATACTAAGAAACTTCTAGTTATGTCTTTAATCCAATGCAATTTGATTATTGCTGTCCAATGTGGTATCTTGGTCTGTCCCAGTTCCTTTAAAATAAACTTTAAGTAACTCAGAATAATCTGATTATGTTTGTCCTTAATATTGATTGGTCTACATAACTGTCGCTCACTCAACTGCTTACCAGTCAAAAACGTGTAGATTAATGTTTTTAAAGTAAAAAACCCGTTCTGACTTCAGATTACATTGAAAATAAATTCATCCCATAGGTCAATGTTCATTCTTACGAGGGTGCATTTGCAATCCCAAAGGTTTTGGTTCCAAGTCCGCCTTTTTGTAGGTTGTTTGTTGTGGAATAGTTTGCCAGCTGAATTGTCTAGCACTAACAGGTTACCTTCTTCCAAAGTTTCTTTTTTAAGAAGCACCTTATGGATCGTTTGTAATCTATAAAGGTATTTTTAAATATTCTTTGACAAAAAAGAAAAAAACAAACACACTTAGCCATCAGTACTGTCTGAAAATAGATAAGTGTCATTTAAAGATAATAACATACCTGTTTCAAGTACTTTTTGTAGTGTTAAGAATAACACGCTTACTGATGTGAGAATTCTAGGTTCAAATCCTAGCAAGAAGCCTGTATTTCTTGGAACTTATATATATGGTAAATGACACGAAAAATATGTCTAAGTTTGTTATTTCACCTTTGTTTGTTGAATACTACCTACGTCGGTACAAAGGGTCATGCTGGGAGAAATGAGCAGGCTCAAAGCAAACCTGTCTGGTCATATTAATATTCCTATGGAAAACGCATATTTTCCGAGTGGGTTTTTTTTCAATAACACGGTAAAGCTGAGAAAGCTGTTATTTTTTTTTCTTTGACACTTTTTTATCGATGACTTGTTCTCCAATCTTACTAGTAACTAAATTGCTTATGTTTGTGTTCTCCTTTTGATTATCGGTGCAGAATCTTTCACAATGGGGAATTTGTAGATATAAAAATATAAGAAAAGTTATTTCACTTTTCCATTTTTTTTATTTGTTAACACATATATTTTATAGTATCAGGCAGAATGATTCTGACAGCTGCAAAAGGGATCTTTTAAATGGTCCTCTCACTGTCCTTTGTTTAACTCAGTTGACCAATAATTAAACATTATTTCTGGAGAGGCGGAACTTAAAGTTTTGGCTTAAGTCTGAAAATACTTGTGAAATAGCTTACATATTTTCTAATCACTATCAATAAATTTCTTTCTAATCACTATCAATAAATTTCATTGTCTATTTTTTTAAAGAATTAATCTTATTACAGATGTTAATATAACCAATATTTTACATTTCTTTGTCTAGTGTAAAGATTTTTTAGCACTTTGGCTACTCTCTAACAACATGTCACTTGTTTGAGACATTCTAACCATAAATGAACTTGAGATTTAACAAAGAAAAAAACAGGTATAATCTAGTATTATCATTTATAAATGTATGCCTTATTTTTAAATACGAAAATTCAAAATCAAAATTTAAAATAAAATTCAATACAAATATTTCACTCACTTATAAAATATCCACAATATAAAATATAACAAGAAAGTAAGTAATTTTTTATAGCATGACACGTGTAAACGTGTCAATAAACTACTCAATAAACAAGCAAAAACTGCTATAAACGTTTATATAATAATGACATACGGTAAATATATAAATTAGCCTTGTTACTTCTGTCCTCCTTACGTAAGAGCTATAAAAAATAAATTCAAAATCTAAATATAATATTGGTTTTTCCGTTTACAACGGAAAACCAAATACTATTTTAGAATCTCTTGAAATAAAACTTGGTTTTTCTGTTAAATAAAAATAAAAAATAAATTTAAATTCTAAATATAATATTGGGTTTTTCCGTTAACAACGAAAACCAAAGACTATTTTAGAAAATAAATAAAACTAAAAATAACCACTACATTATCTGTAAAAACAATGGTATTATGATATGAAGTCACTATCTATTAACCACGAAATGGATGTTTACCTTGTCTCTGGGCATCAGTGTATTGTAGTTTGAAGTTTATAATCTCAATAGGCTATATAAATAACTGATTACCCATATCAGTCCTGTCTAATAAAATTACGCCACAATTATTGTTAATATAAAACCTATCCATTTACATTTTTTTTCGTAATACATAGACACAATATCATTTTTATTATTTTCTCCATGTCGCCATGACCAAAAACACATTCTTTACTACCTAAACAATATCATGTTAGACATGACAAAGAAAGGACCAAGAACCTGAAAGCACTTGTGAATATCATTACCTGTTTTACACAGTTGTATATAAGATGAAAAACTGAAGTTCTTGTAACACAATTATTTTTATGATTTTAAATCATAAATATGATAATAAAATTAAAATTTATCAATATCGTATGTTCCAAAAAGCATTATTATACCCCCGAAACGAAGTTTGGGGGAGGGGGGATATAGGATTCACTCGGTGGTCGGTTGGTCGGTACAGCGGTCCGTTGCATTTTCCTTGTCCGGAGCATAACTTGAAAACTACAGGTTGGAATTCAATACAACATCATACAATGATCACGCACATTGAGAGGAAGTGCAGGTCACAAAAACCATTATAACTCTATCCAGAGTAATTTGAGATTGATTGTCCTTTGTTACTTTTCCTTGTCGCAGAGTGTAACATGAAATCTACCGGTTGGAATTCAATACAAGTTCGTACAATGGTCAAGTATATTGAGAGGTCGCACAGTACACAGAACCATAACTCTTTCTTGACTTATTTTAGAGTAATTGCCCTTTGTTACTTTTCATTGTCCAGTGCATAGCTTGAAAATTTATGGTTGGAATTCAATGAAACTTCATACAATGGTATAGTGCAGTTAAATGAAGTGCACTGCTCAAGAACCATAACTCTATTTGGACTAATTACATAGATATTGCCCTTTGTTACTTTTTCTTGTCCAGTGCATGACTTGAAAATTAGTAGTTGGAATTCAATACAACCTCATACAATGGTAAAGCACAATAAGAGGAAGTGCAGTGTACAATAATCATAACTCATTTTCAGAGTTATTGCTCTTTGTCCTTTACCTTGTCTGATACGTAACTTCAAAACTAATGTTTTGGATTCACTGCAACTTCATACAATGGTCAATCGCAATAAAAGGAAGTGTAGTGCTTAACTCTATCTGGACTTATTACAGAGTAATTCAATAAAACTTCACCAATGGTCAGCCACAGTGAAAGGAAATGCAACGTACAAGAACCACAACTATCTTTAATGGCCGACAACCATAACTCTATTTAAACTCTTTACAAGGTATTCTGTTACTAGTAACTTCCTCATTTCCGAAGCAGTCTTGCGGGGATATTAATCACATTCAGTGATAGTTCTAGTTCATAAAGATATTACTGAATTTAACATTTCATGTAAATAAAGGGAGGGTATTAGAAATTTATTACCTATAAAGTTTAAGTCAAATTTTACAATAAGAAATGAAAGCATATATTTTAATGATTACATATTATATGCACAAATATTTGCAGTAAATATTTTACAATTATAGTTCGATGTTTGAAAATTGTTTTATTTGCATAATTATGTACATATATATAATTTTACTTTGCCACTTTGATCACAACATACAGAAATGTCAGAAAACTTATCTTGTGCACTGTCTGTGAAGAAGAAGAAGAAGAAAAAGAAGAAGAAGAAGAGAGTTTGTATAAAACAATTAAAGGTATCGGCTGTTATCAAAATATATAAAAACTCATGGTTTTGAGATATTCTGGTATCTTATTTTGCACAAATGGAAAATGATTATTAGAAAATATCGAAGCTGTTATTAAACATGTTGTCGAGGACACTGATATTCATTATTGTTGTATATGTTATGAAAATTTCTTAAATCATTTCGAAACATAATGTATTTGAAATAGATGGTCCTTTAAAAATGTATGACAAAGATAACCATATGATATATGTAAAAGTAAACATACTGCATACTCATACACAACATATACATATTCATACTTTATGAAAGGAAATCATAAAGAATATAACATTAAGTATACTATATGATCATAAGACAAATACATTTTCATCATTACGCTTCTTTAATATAATATTAATATGTTCATTAATGCATTAATTTTTTTTATATATTTGTGAATGACATATATATTAAGATTTTTCACAACTATAGCGTGAACAACATGATAATTATTATATTGAATTCTGGTTCTGATGTACGTCTAGTATACACAGTCTAATATCCCTTTTTACATGCCAATATCTTCTTTATTTATTTTTGAAAAAAAATCTTCTCATTTTTGACGCAATGCATTTTAGATGTCTTTTGATGCTCCGACAAATGAACATGTCACTGACATTATCTCTAGTATTTTATCAATATATCGAATGTCATACATAAAACAAAGTTTTCAAATACAAATTTTTAAAACTTGAAAGAAACTTTAGACCAAAAGCTAAAATATCATGAATTTAATATTGGATTCATTACACCGTTTGAAGTAAAACTTATTATTGAAAATCTGAATATTAAAAAATCTACAAGATTAGATGGAATTGGCAAGATTATATAACACCAATAATTGCATCAATTATCAATAATAGTATTAAAGCTAATATTTTCCAAGATGATTTAAAAAGAGCTAGAGTTGTACCTATTTATAAATCGGGGGATAAAAATGAAGCAAATAACTATCGACCGATATCAATTTTGTCAACTATATCCAAAATATTTGAGCGCCATATTGCCAAACAAATACACTCATTCTTTGAAAAAACCAATATAATTCATAATAAACAATCAGGATTTCGCAAAAATTATTCTTGTAATACTGCACTTATTAGTTTAATAGATACTTGATTAAAAGATGTTGACAGTGGAAAAATTACCGTGACTGTATTCTTAGATTTAAAGACAGCCTTTGATTTGGTTGATCATGAAATACTTTTGCATAAACTTAAGCTTTATCATTTTTCTGAAAATGCCGTAAAGTTTTTTAAGTCATATCTTTCTAACAGAATGCAACTGGTAAGGATATGTAATCTTCAATCTCAGACAATAAAAAAAATTTTCCGGTGTTCCACAAGGTTCAATATTAGGACTTTTATTATTTCTAATATACATATATGACATAGCTTTCATTGGTAATAATATAAAAATTGATTTATACGCAGGCGATTCTACTCTTTATGAGTCCGGAGAAAATATATCAAAAGTAGAAGTAAAACTTCAAGATCATTTAAATAACATTGAGAAATGGTGCAAAATCAATAATAATCCAGATAAATCAAAATGTATGGAAATAGGAACAAGACAAAAAGTAAATATTATGAGAAAATTGTATCCTAAGATAAATGAAATAGTTCTTGAAAATGTAACTGATCAAAAAGTCCTGGGTATTTGCATAGATTACAACTTAAAATGGCACTTGCAAATTGACTGTGTTTGCAAAACACTTAACGGAAAAATTGCTTTATTGAAAAAGATATCGTGTTTTTAAACTTTGATATGAAAATATTGTTTTACAATGCCTATATATTGACCGTTATGGACTATTGTTGTATTATATGGGGTAAAGGAAACACAAACTACATAAATAATGTTTGTAAAATACAAAAACAAATTTCTAAAATCATTTTACAGCAACCACAAAGATCGCCGTCAATGAAGCTATTCGAAACCGTTCCTTGACAGATGTAAATACCACACGGCGGTACTTGTTTTTAAAACTTTAAATAACATGGCACCGACTTATATGACAGAACTGATGACTTTATCCGACAGCAAAACATATAACTTAAGATCTAGGTCACGAAAAGATATTGTATTATGGACAAGACCTAAACAAATTATATTAAAGACACATTTTCTAATTCTGGCATGAACATTTGGAACAATATACCTTTAAATATTCGTAATGTTAATAACCTTAACTGTTTTAAAGAAAAATACGAAACATATCTTGATGTTCATATGAATGAATGAATAAATGCACGAACGAATGATGCAATTTATACGTATATGTTTAAATAAATTGTTGAGTGTCTGTCAAAAGTATATGAGTTGTCTTATTGTAAAAATTACATATTATACATTCATTTTTCTACCTATGCATGTTCTGTTTTTGTTGTTGTTGTTTTCTATTTCAGAAGGCCACATTGGAAATAAGATATATATGATTGATATTGTATGTTCTTAATGTGTAACCTTCTTTAAATAAAGAAATTATTATTATTATCATTATTATTATTATTATTATTATTATTATTATTATTATTATTATTATATAGTTTTAAACAGTTTTTATCTCGAGTTTCATAAAGCTCTATGCTGGTTGAAATAAATATCACTTGATTCAAGATACGTAGATTACTTTCAATAACGGACTATAATTAACTTCGGAAAACCATTTTATTACTTAAAATAACTCTTTGGGAAACCATTTTAATACCAATTATTTATAAAATATTTACAAATATAAGATCTATATAGATTTATACAAAACAATTGACAATGAATATACAGACTTAATTTTTATAATTTCATATTATGCGTACTATTGGCCAAGGTAAATAATTTTAAAAGAATAAGTATTGTATAAGAATCGCCTCTTCTTAAGCTTTGTCAAATAATCTTAAGAAATGCACTGATATAATGTGATTCTCTTAAAAGATATTTTTTTAGTACATCATGAATATTAAACAAAACTGCGCTAGTATATTTTAATCGTCAGTACTTTTATCTCCATAATTTTAGCAATTGTCATTATTGAATAGTTTCATTTGGGTTTTAAACAGCTAAGTACTAAGTCTTTGCAAATATAATTAATCATTGAGAAATGAATTTTGTAATCCCACTGTATAATTGCATGCTCTGATTCGTATAGCTACGTGTTACTCAGATTCGGGTTGGTCAATCACGAAAGAAGATAATTATACTGGTTTCCCAATGTTTCCTTTAAGTCACACAACTCTAAAAGAGGCACCTTTGAGCTGAATGTAAGTTTCAAATTATGTTATTTTCTGTACATATATATTTACTGTCAAGTATTTACTTCGTTTAAAATAACATGATAATTACATGAGTTTAGGTTTGTCATTTACAATGTATGTGATGTTCAACTTTTAATCATTTTGTACACGTCATTTTTTTTCTATTTGCATAATGTCATTAACCATTTCAAATTATTCTCTTTGTTGTTAATAGCTACATGAAATTTGCAGTCAAAAATTAATCAGATAAAATCTAAGGCTCAAACAAGATTTATCATTACAATATTCAATCCTAATATGAAAATAAAGATATCAAATTGAAATGTGAATTGTGTAAAAGGAATCTTACAGCAGCAGAAATCAGTTACTTTATTGTTAATCATATGGTATTTATGTATTATTTTGATTTTGCTCCCCCACTTCCCCGATCGTCAAATCCCCTTCCCCTACTCCCCTTTACTTTTGAAGACCTATTGATGAATCATCTAAATTAAATTCATTGTCGGTTTTTATAATTTCCTATTATGAATTATTATAAGTAATCACCCTTTCCGTGCTTTGACTTGCGTCCTGTCCTGTTTTTGTTTGGGTGTCCTGATTGGCTCCCTGTCGGTGGTCCTGTGTTGCTGGATCCTGTAGGAGTTGCGTTCCAAAAACGCCACCCTTTTTTGATAATCTTGTTTTTCATATATTTAGATTCAATAAAATCCTTTAAAGGAACTTTAACATCTTATAGACTGGATAAATGTCTTAAGCGTTTCCGATTATATTTATTTCGTAAAAACATATACTTTATTTTAATTAATGTCTTATGTACTTTGATGTGTATTCACAATACATAGATAGTTCTTTCTGTAGTCATTTTGTTTACAGAAATATAACTCGTTTACTTATAGTTATGCTTATGATATCAGTGTTGTTTAAACTTTGACAGGTAACTTCTCTTTTACTGAAATTAAGAAGTGTCTAAAAATATGTAATCTTCTTTTACTTGCATGGGCTATTTTTGGACTTTTCTATCAGCGCTGCTAACATAGTAATGACAGTTATTACTTGCGCAACTTCTAAGTTGTTGAATGTCCTTCTTTAGACTTGGAAATTTAATTATTAAAATAGGACATTAATAAATCTTCGTCCTTGCTCATTAATAAATCTTCGTCCTTGCTATACAGATTTTTCGTATGTGTGAATGATATATGTCTTTGCAACGGTTATAATCAAATGCATATGTTAGCAGTTAAATCAATAACATCAGATAGATATAGAATATTTCAAATAAGGAGAAATTACAAATGAATTTATAAAATCAACAAACATTGATGAGGGTTGTGAGGGATGTTGCAATATTTTAATTATCCCTCATGTGCAGACTCCATCAGACCGAGTCTGCAATTTTCATTTTTCATTTTGTTGTGAATAAAGCTTCCGCAGGATTTCACTTTAACTAGACTTTTATAGAGTTAATTTTGTTGAAAAGCAAAATATTCTGAGTTCTGGGATAAAAATAGTGTAAGGTAGCAGTACCATTAAACCGGTCATGTGTTCAAGTTTAGTGGAGAGGACCTCATAAACGTACAGACGTTGATCGACATCCAGTGTAGAAACACACGGTAACACTTCATTACCGCCGCACCACAATAGATTAACAGTCACGCTTTTTAAAGTGATACATTAGTAAGACTATTAATTGTTACTCATGGTCATCCAGACACATTGTGCTAAAACAAGTGATAGCAATGACGTAGCCAGACCTGTCTTTTGACCGAGGCAAATGAGGGGGTCCGGGGGCATGCTCCCTCGAAATTTTGTTTTTTACCTAGAACGTTTCTGATGTGTTTTGGAGCACTCTGGAACCACAAGCTTTTTGTTATTCTGAATCTTATCATCTTTATACCATTTTAGTAAATTTTACATTTGTATTTTAGAAAATAAACAAGAAAATTGTATGTTCCTTACAAGATTTGAAACATATTTTATTCAATTTGTTTTTTAGCTTAGGTTCACAGTCTTGTGAGAATCCAATAACTTTAAAATATTATTATAGTCAAGTAATATTTTTTGTAGGAAAAAGATAAAGATTACGCATAGTAGAAATATAACTTTGTCGAAAATAAATATCTGATATCATTTCTATTCATCTAGCCAATCCTGAGTGTTAAATTACATACCACACGCTAAGCCTTTATAAAAGTATCTTTGTATGATCTAAGTAGTTATACATATATACATATATGATTGGTTTCCCAGATAAATGTATCTATGATGATATATTTTTACACTATGTGTCATTTACCTCAGAAATCGGTTCTTTACGGTAGCCTTAGATGCCCTTTAACATAAACATTTGGACAAATTTTATGAATTTTGTGAAAATATTATCAAAATATACTGAGCTTAGGTGTTGTCAATAAAGATAACTTTAAATGAGCAATTCAAGCGATCAATTAATATAATCTAATCCCTTTCAATTTATGTAACAATTATGTACATATATACGCATAGGGAAAATATAATTATATATATTTGTCGAAAATAAATGTAATATATGTAAAATATTTAAATACGAGTAAATATGTTATAACTAATTAATATATGACAGATATTTAAAGTATTATTTGTCAAAGGAGGAAACCTTCCCATAACTTTTTTTAATAAACCACTTTTTTAAGAAAACCACTCGAGTGTGTTTTTTTAAGTTTATATTTCTTTCTTATTCCGTCTCTATTTTTAATTTCATTCAAGGCAATAGTGACTTTCTTTAAGGATGGGATAGACAAATGGGGTACATAATATTGCTATTTATCCACTCTTTTTAATGTAATATATATAATGTTTAATTTTGGCTCATGTTGTCGACTTGACATTTACACATCTATGGGATGCATGTAAGAAAAGATTTACATGTTGTGTTTCACAGTGATTCAGTGTGTTCTTTTCTTCTAGAAATATAACATTTTCAAACTGCAGATACGCTATCAATTTGCTGTATTAAATTATCTCTGTCATTTACAAATCTGATAACAAATTATTATGTGATTTTAACAATGGTCTATTGTTCTCAAACGGTTTATTTTAAACGAAACAACTGGAAATATCAAAAATACTTTAACATACGCATTGCATATATTGAATCATGTTGGAATTGTTGACTACTTTTTAGTTTCCTTTTTTTCTAATTTTATCGCTTGTCACGAGTTTATGGTAATTTACATGCTATGGGTGTAATTGTAACTATAAACTGAGAATGAAACAAGTTTTATATTATTTTTCAGTCACCATTGCTGTATAAAACCAAGGAATATTTTATTACCACTATTTCATGACAACATATGTAACTGCAAAAGTTGAAAAATATCAACGATTTGAGATTCTGTTATCATTATTAGATTCGACCCGGCAGATTATAACATACTATAAACTTGTACGACTTTACAACTGTAAGTTTATTTTTTGTTTGTTTTGATAACTCAATTATACAATATAAAACACTAAAGTCATCTCTACAAACAATTGTACTTAAATGTCAGCCCTGACACCATATGACAGAGACAAAAAAATAACGTTATCAGTCAGTTATATATTAGATATCTTTTTGGAAACCCAGGTAAACTATAGATCTAACATCTAATGTTTTTGTTGTTTTTTTATTCATATGCCAGATATATTTCTCGTTCATGAACAACATTGCATACATTAAATTATCAAAATTAATGAATTGTTGTTCAAGGTTTACACAGCTAGCATCTTTTCATGAATTTCCTTTTAATGTTTTATCGTACATCCATCATGCGTTTTTTTATTTATTAAAGAAAGAGTTAAAGATAAACACTTTTGTACAAAAACTTAAGGGGCAAAGTGTTATTTTTATATACTACTTATTTCTGGTGTATTTAGATAAGATAAGGCTTTTATTTCAACCTAAGTTTATTCAGTGATCTATGGTGGCTGATTTGTGCCATTAGTGTTTTCGCCCCTCGAAATGTCGAAAATTAAAATGGCGGGGGCGCGGAGCGAAAACACTCCAATTAGTGAGGGTGGGGCGAGATTTTAGAAATAAAAACAGCGGGGTCGCGGGACGAAAACACGCTAATAAGCGGAGGCACGCGGCGAAGTTAATTATATAAAACTTCGCTGAGCGCACCCGCTTGTAAGCGTGAGTTCGTCCCGCGACACCGCCAAGAGAAAAGTCGTGAATAAACAAATTAAAATTAAAGGGGCGCTGAGCGAAATCTCGCAAATAAGTGAGGGCGCGGTGCGAAATTAAATAAACAAAACTTCGCCCCTCAGGGGTGCGGAGTAAGATTTAAGGGGAAAAAAACGCGGGTTTGCGTGAAGAAAACAAGCTAATTAGCGGGGGCGCGGGGTGAAGTTTAATAAATAAAACTTCGCCGCGCCCCGGCCATTTTAACTTGTTAATTCTCGACTTTTCGTTTGGCGGGGGTCTCGGGGCGAAAATACATATGGCACAAATCAGCCACCATAGTGATCCAGGGTTTTGTTATTCAGAAAAAAAACAATGACCGTTTTTCAAACGTATTAGCACTTATGAAAAGTCACGAAAGGAAAAGACTCGTTATTTGGAAAATACGAGGAAAATTATAAATGTAGACAGTGCGTGGGTTTTAAGTTACGTAGTTAATTTCAGTCGAACGCAGTAATCGCGATAGAAATAGCTTGGGTAAACCAATATATGTTACTATATTTAGTGCTAAATTAATTGTAGTCCATTTACCCAGTTTACGTAATTAAAGACTTGAGGAAGACATGCTATACTTGGTTTATCTTTTTGAACAGTGGTAATTTGTATAAAAAATAAAATGTCTTTTTCTCTTGAAAACAAAAACAACTCCTTTAATAATATATAACAAAAACAACTTTTAACAGAGTCATAACAACTAGCGGTTTTAAGTGGAAGGGCGCACACGGAAAACGCTTTTACATTTCCCCCGATCAATATTCATTAATTCAAACCATTTTATTATTTAAAAGAGAATTGAGGAACGCTTAAGTAAGCTGATTGCTTTAGAGCGGGTATACATTTTTATCTGAATTGTCTAAATGACCGACTAGTCAAAATAAATAAATAAATGTAAAAAAATAAAAACCCATTGATTATACATAAAAATTCAAAATACCATGGAAATAATCTAATCGCAACAAACAAATATTTTCTGTGCTATAACAACTTTCTGCGTACTTTGAGAAATATTCCACCACTACTTTGTCTCCAAACTGAAATCCTGGATCCGCCCTGGTTAATTTAGCCAAGCTATCATTTAAATGATGAAATAAATATTGAAGAGTTGAATATAATGATCTATTATCTAATGCCTGAGTAGCCGATATATATTCTACAGTTCTATGGTGTCTTGTTTAAAAAATAATTTTGATTATGACCAAACTAATTTGGGATCATTTGAAATGTGTCAATACTCGACCAGAAATCCAGTGAATGTTTTTTCTGCTGATGATAAAATTTAGTACGTTGAGGAAAAAAGAAGTATACCTAAGAACATAAGAACGTTGTAATTACTGCATCTCCCCAATATGCTACACAATATCGCGATATCACGCCACACCCGCCGCCTAGCTGTGCATGTTCTGTGGACCAAAATGAACCAGTGGTTTGGTTACGGTTAGGTACTCACCATACGCCTAACAGTTCTTTTATTGTATAATCTTCCGACAAATGGCTATAATTAGTAAAACATGTAGTTAATAATCATTAAAACCCTCAAGTGTTGGTTTTGTTAGCGCTTTGCGTATTACAGGTAGCCTCCCCTGAATAGCATACCAACTTAGGTTGGTAAGTATACATATTAGCACGGTAATACGACATCATTTGCAACGACCCTAGCAACTCTGCCACGGACGCCCCTTTCTAAAACCGAGCTTACAATGGTTTATTTTCCTCAGATCCACTTTCAAAATTCCATTTAATTTAGTTCCGCCCATTGTTTTCTCGTTTAAGTCACACGCGTTTTTTTAATTGGTAACCATACGCCGCTTTTCATGGAATGGCATTAAGGTGTCACATTGAAGGTTCCATGATAACTGCCGTATGAACACATCTGTTGATGTTTCTTAATTCAAAATTTCACCATTTTCATATTTAAATGTTGAATTCTGCTTAAGCCAGTGCTACGGTAGTTTGCTTTTGACATTTTTTGACAACTTTTCATTGATTTTTTTTGTAATATGATGCATACTATTTTGTACTTTGAAATGAGATTAATGCAGTGGATTTTAGTATAGAAGGTAATGAGCAATGACATATTTCTTAAGATTTTTCATAGCTGTATCGTAAGCAACATGATGTTAAATTGAATTCTGAATCTGCTGTATTTAGATAATTACACAATCTAGCATACCTTTCTACCAATATTTTCAATACTCTTTTTCTATATAAATTTTTAATATTTCCTTCTCATTTTTACCAGTGCTTTTTAGATTATTATCATTAAATACACCAACAAATATGAAACATGTTACTGACATTATCTCTCGTTTTTAACATCCTTTATTTTGAGTTTCATACAGATTTGCAAATTGTTTTGCATTTTTCCATCACAAATTTTGAATTTTTTCTTCTTTTCTTAAAAGCGTATATGGAATTTTCCGTGTCTCCTGGTATTTTCTTTTGTAAATGTAACCTTATAGTAGCAGAAATCAAGCCGCCTCTGTGGTCGAGGGGTTAGAGTCGATGACTTCTAATCCAGTATCTCTGGCGTGGGTTCGATCCCCAGGAGATGCTTTGGTAGTTTAGCGCAGAGGAAGGTAGTCTAGAACTGGTGTAACTCTCCAGGAACGATGGTTAGGAAACTACCCGCCTACTACTTACTGTTGGAAAAAAAGCGTCAAAAATGAAACAAACAAACGAACAAAAGCAGAAATCAGTATGATTGTATGTAAATCCTATGGTAGTAATTCAATAAATACGTTTGAAGGAAGTTTCATAAACATCTTATAGACTGAATACTTATAAGTTATAGGTGTCTAAAACGTTTCCACTCATTTGTTTTTCATATAACCACATACTTTGTTTTAATGAGTGTATTTGGAACTGCGATTTGTATTCACATTAAATAGACGATTCTTAAGATATTTATTTTGTTCACAGAAATAAATCTCTTTTTCTTATCAGTGACGAGGTATATTGTCTTTTACTTTCAATAAGATGTCTCTTGAAATATATACCCGTCCGAAGTAAACCTTTTTTCCTTGCATAGGTTATTTCGGAGTTTTAATTAGCGGTGCTTGCATAATAACGACAGTTATTACTTGTGCAAACTCTATGTTGCTGCAGGGACTTTTTCAGACTTGGAAATTGAAGTTTATAAAATGATAATAATAAATCTTCCTTGCTTTACATTATTTTCGTATGTGTGAATAATACTTCTCTTTGAAATCATATGCATAATTTGATAGTTATGTCAAGTTCAGATATAAAATATTTCAAATAGGGAGAACATACTAATAGATCTATATATTCAACAAATATTGATGAGAGTTGTGGGGTATATTGCATTTTTATTATCCCTCCAGTGTAGACTCCATCAAACCATATGCAATCTTTATTTTTAATTTTGTTGTGAATAATGCTTTCTAGGGATCACATTTTAATAACGAGATTTTTGTAGAGTTAATTTTATTGAAAACCAAAATATTTACATAATATTCACTTAACGAGGTCTTGGTAAATAAGGAAGAAATATTTTGTAAGGTAGCCATTAAAATGATGGCTCTTGGTGGCCGTATGCTCAAGTTGAGTGGAGAGGACCTCAAAACGTACAAACATTGGTCGACATGCAGTGTAGAAACACACGGTAACACTTCATTACAGAACCAGGAGAGATTAAATGACATTGTTTGAGACCAATACTTAAAAAATGATAAATTGTGTGATTTTTCAATAATATGCTAATGCTTTTATTGACTTTGTCAAAACGTTTATTGTATAACCGAAACTTAATCCTAGATATCTATATTTGATAGTTCAACAATAAAATGCCACCAAACACTTCTACACTGACAATATCTTTTTTGTGCGAAAATGATAAAGGAAATATTGCTTTGTCAATAATAAATATCGGATATCATTTCTATTTATCTAGCCAATCCTGAGTGTCAAATTACATACCACACGCTAAGACTATATAAAAAATAATCTTTGTGTGATCGTAGCATTTGTGTTTAAATACTACTATACAGCAATTATAGTAATAGCTGGTTTCCCAAATACATGTATATTTGACATATTTTTTGCACTAGTTGTCATTTAATCTGTAATAATTGCTTTCGAAATCGATTCTGTAAGGTAGCCTTATATTAGATGCTCATTTACTCATTCTAAGTATATGTTAGTGTTTATCAGTGCTGTTCTACAGACTTAAAAACATCGACGGGGGCGATATTGATTTTTACAATGCAAAAACACATCGTAATGTCCCTATCTTTCTCAAACCGATTTATTATAACTTTCACAATAATTCTTTGCCACAAGTTATCAAACCAAAACACATGTATTACTGATTAAAATTCATGTGGACCCTGGTTGACTGGTTTACCACATACTTCATGTCTTATCTGTTTGTTCAATTGTCGGTTTCCCAAGTTTATATTACCGTTGGTTTGTGACAAATTATAGCATTGCATGTTTATAGGCGTATATATTTAAAACCAAGTAATCTTTTGTTATCTATATCATCATGACAACATCTGTTACTACAGAAAGTCGAAAATACACAAATCTCCGGTAATTTTATGAACAAAACGATTGGACTCATCGTGGGCAAATTATAACAGACATTCAAAAGACAAACTAATAAATTGTACGACTTTACACCTGCTTGAATCTTTTTTAAAAGTTCAGTTGAAACCCATTTTCAACAATACATAAAATACTGAAGTCATCTCTACCAGCAATTATAATTTAATGCCACTTCTGTAACAATATGACAGATACCACAATAAATTTATTACTATGCACCAGGTAAACAATTCATAAATCTTTTGCACACCCAAATACGTTTAAGGTCAATTATAAATGCCACTCAATAAAATGTTTTTTAGAATAAGTTTGTAGAATTGAATGTTTGTTACAAAAAAAAATATTTACGAATGTGCAACCGAAGAGGAAATTAAATATTTCAAAAAAGATACTTTAAAATATGCCATTTCCCCATATTTTGACCACATAGAACATGTTTTACTGTGAAAACAACATACTAATAGTATTTGGTATTTAAAAGATAATACTAAACCTAGATTTCTGAGCTATACAGGGTGATCCAAAATATCTCATACTCTTTCTTTAAGTTGAATAGATAAGTAATTCCTGCTGCAATTATTAAGTGTTGTATAGAATTGTTAAGAGAATGTCATAAGTTTCTCTTATAAGTAATTTACGAGAAGCATTGACGTCACGACATCATAGATGGCGCCATGAAATAATAGTTGTTTTTAAGATGGCGACGTCTAGTCAGACTCTGCAGAAGTAATTAAGCTTAAGATATAGAAAAAACAAGATAAGACAAAACTAGTTATGTTTTCTAAAAGGAAAGTAAATCCAATTCCTTTTTTCGATAATGGTGAAAAACTTGATATTGTTTTAATTATAATGGCAACTTTTCGAAGTCTAAGTCCAAAATAGTTTAGCAGTTTAGCAAGAAAGGATAGCTATTATTTCAGTTATTCTAAATCCCGAAAAATAGGACTATCAATATCTGCTCAACTACATTTGTTTGATTCAATGATTGCTTCTATATTAATGTACGGGTGTGAAGCGTTGGGGAATGAAAACATTGATATATTTTGATGTTTCAGTTAAATTATTGTATAAATTAAGCCTGGGTATTAATCAATCTACACCCAACTGTTTGATTTATGGTGAATTAGGATTAAAGACTATGTCTATACAAATTCACCGAAGATTGCTTTGCTACTGGTCAAAACTTTTGTCATTAAGAAGTGACAAAATATGTAAAATAATCTACTATACTGCACTAGGATTGCATTCTATTAATAAATGTAAATTTCCTTGGATAAACTTTCTCAAGAACGCTCTTGGACTTTATAGAGCATTTTATAAATCAGAATTTTATTAATTTGTTACAATTTCAAAACCAAATTTAATGGTTTGTTCTTGCACGAAAGATACATCTCCTTAATGTTTAGTTTATCGTATGGTTAAAAAGAATGCAAGTTTGAAGAATATTTAGATGAACTACCTGTTGATCTAATGAATTATTTCTGCAAATTAAGAACTACAAATCGTCATTTCCTAATAGAAAAGGGCCACCGTATTGGCATTGAAAGAAATTTTAGAACCTGTACTCATTGTAATAAAAACGTAATTGGTGATGAATTTCATTATTTGCTTGAATGTGATACTTTTAAAGTAATCAGAATGAAGATGTTAAAGAAATACTATTATTGTCACTCAAATGCCTACAAACTGGAAGGACTAATGAACTGTAAAGATCATGCTAAATTAACAAACTAAACTTCTAAAATTCTCTCAGTTGTTCAATAAGATTTTGTCACCTGTCATTCCCTCATGTTGTTATTATCTATATTACAATAGTATAATAATAATTGCATATATCATTATTCATTATAAGTACTCGTAATCGTTTACATGTGTATTACCTCTGTTTGATGAAGTTTTTGTTGTTTTCTTAGCTTTTTATCTTCATATGAAAATGTGTTTTCAATGAATGAAAGAACTGAATTGATTGACTCAGTCTCCAGTTACTGTTATATATACGGTGCATAAAAAATGTTCTGATAATGACAGTTTATATACCACCCCCCCCCACCCGGAAAGAAAAGAAATATATATTTAAAAATAATAAGAAGAAGAATATGAATATTAATATTTTTTGCAATTTTGGCCTCTTCTGTGCTTTTCATAGTGAATTGATATTTAAATACTACTTTGTTTACATTGCTGCATTTACGACAGATTATTGCACTTTCAAGTTGTTTAAACATTATTAAACCCATGTTTGACTTTTCTAAAGAATTAAAAATAATTATTCCTCAGGCATAATGTGTCTTTAAGGTTTATCATTGTAAAATGGCTACGCTTTTCGAAATGGAATTTGGAAGAATTTTCTGCCTGTGATTTGACACAACACAAATAATAACTGAAGAATTTTAAGTAAGCCAAATCGGCAGCATTGAATCGCCTCTTACCAGCTCAATGTCGAAAAATGATAAGTTTGCTATAACTTTAAGTTAATGATAGCAAATCTTCAATATAAATCCTATTATTGAAAAGATAAACAAATGGATGACCACGCGAACAATATTTTTCATAATAGAAATAATGTATTCCCGTAAACTAAAATAAACGTAATAGATTTCTGGTTAATTTAAATGTTATAAAGCTTAATTACTTATTTTATCCTTTTTAAAATATAAAAGTCTATTCTGACTTAGCCCATACTTCTTGTTTTCTTTGTAATTGTCAGTATGCATCACTGGAAATTCGTGTAACTGAGATTGTGCTTGTCAAAACTGTTATTTGCATTATTGATATGAACAGAATGAACTACAGTTATTGATATTCTTATATACCTTCATCTATTACACGAGTTTATTTGCTTTTATACAAGATAGTATAGCAACTTAAATCTTATAATTATTTGGTTGTGATAATTTTGTTATAATTAATATCAATGTACGGTATATTGCTTAAACTCTTGAAATACATATTTAAGCTTTTGAAAATTTATATGGAAGATTAATCATAGGGAAACCCATGACTATTTAAAAAAAGAACCGAATGAATTGCTTTATCAGCATATTATGGTTTCCAAATATTGCGTTATCTTTCGTCTCTCAAACGACATGCGAGTGTATTGAAGGTTAGTAATGCAATTTGTTATTTTGATTATATTTCGTTATTTTTCTTTATGTTTTATGCTTTTTTCATGTATCTTAACTTTATTGAATTTTACACATGAAATATGGTAAAATGGTATTTCCTTATACCAAAATTTAAATTAATGTGTAACATGAATATAAATATGAAAGCGGGCGTGGTCTAAAAGTTTTTTTAAGGACTACTGTCTCTGGTATTTTGCTCTGAGAGTTAATAGCTTTGGTTATTCATTTCATGAACATAAATGTATCATAATTGTAATTCTGGTTATGTTTTAAACATAGTGTAAGATGGCGGCGATAAACGGTATATTGATCCACGTCAGAACCTATAAATAACCAGCTGTACAATGACAGCTGCGTAGCAAGTGATATTTTCTTTTTGTTATTTTAATCTATATCAGGTATCAGAGATCCAAAATGTCTTACATGAAACCTGCACATTTTAATTTACCATTAGATGTTTAAGTAATCTTTATTTTGATAGAATAGCATTTGTGTAAACCTTTATGGACACTAGATCAATTTATAATTTGAATGCCAAGAGTCAAGGTCAGTATGTAAATATCTTAAAAATTGCCTGTCATTTTCACAGGTCAGCGACTATATCTTTGAGCCCGCATGTCTTTGCAACAATATCTTTTGTACGACCCGATTTTAAAAAGAAAAAAAAACAACAACAACAGAATCCCAAAACAACGATCAAAACGGCAAAATTGAAAACGTTTTAGGCTCGATTTGATTGAGCCTGTACATGAACGTTACTGGTATTGCAAAGTACCGTCCATGCACCCTAGCATCGGCCTACGCAAAATTCATATATCAAAGGGGGAAATTGTGAGATTTGGAATTTACAAACATCCGCAGATGTGTTTATACGATACTTTTTATTGTTGTATTGATATAGCTACTTTATAAAGGATTGTATTTATCAATCAAACTTTAAACATGCCTAGACATGGTTAAAAACAGATCATCTATTTATTAATTGAAATAAACTCAAATAAATGGAAAAGTCATTTTAATCTTTATTATCTTTCACCTTGAAAAAAAGTCTCGCAAGCATGAACCATAAACAGTCTACGAGCTTGCACTGTCTTACGGTTAATGAATAATATAGAGTAAAACATTATAGGTCTACCGCGGGTATTTGATGATAGTACATGCATAGAAGATTAGACAGTTAATTGATACCAATTCTGCAATTAATATATTGACGATTCACTGCTGTTTACACTTTTTTATTAACACAGAATGACTTGATAGAGCATTTTGTTTTTTTTGCTACAAAATTATGTAAAATATATGCCGTCGAAGCCTATGTCTTTAAATTTTATTTACTTAACTGAAAATACGAGGGTTTTTTGCGTTTTGTCTTAATTCATTGGCATTTATTCATTGTCTTAGTTAATATCAACGTCTACATTATAATTATGTCACTTTGCCAAGGACGCTGCACCTTATTCAATCTCATGTTTTTAAATCATTCACGTGACTAAGATATATTCAAATCTTCATACTTATTTTGTTCTTGGCTATTTTTCAAGAAATTGATAAATATCTTATTCCATTATGATATAACATATTTTTGATATCATTTTGTCTCATATTTTTCCGCTATCACCCCATAAAATTACTTTAGTATTTCTTAATGTAATTTTAGTCACTAAAATTTGTACCAACTATTTTTGGACTACCCTGACAATTATGTAAAAACAAAGATAAACAAGGGCGTGCCCACTTGAAATGTCTCTGAAGCTCGACTCAGTTAAGGATCCATTACCTTTGTTGCTGGGTCGTGTTGGGGCTGCGTTTATTGAATGCCACCTTTCTTTGTTAATCTCCTTTCCCATTTTTTACATTGAAGGCATGGTCACTGTAGTCTTACAAGTTTTACAAACATTAGAAACATTGAGAAGCATTTATTTATATCATCAGTATTTCTTATTATTTTAAAAAGCATCTATGAATAAATAACAAAGACATAGACACAACCATCAATGACCTATCTAGCTATCAATCTAGCGTTTAAGCATTACAAGTAGTCCTAATGTGCCACAAATTTATGCCTAGTTACGCCAATATCCATCCATTGAATGACAGAATTCATGACCGGACGTGACCTTCAAAATATTTATATGAAATGAAATATGACCTTTAATGTCTGAAATCTTACTTTATGCGATAATTCTTTTCTCACTCAAGACAAATTGTTTCAAAGTACCACGTATCTATTCTTAGCTCTCGCTGAATAACACATATATGGACTGGACATGGCCACCAATGCACTCTCATATCATGACTTTTGAAATACAAGTGTGACCTTGGAACTTTTGTCCGCTACATGTCGTCTTTCAAAGAGCCGCCATATTTATTCAAAAATGATTTTTAATTCAGCCATGAATGACAAAATCGTTAACCAGACTTTTTAGAGACTTTAAGGAAATATTTTGTTCGAAGGGAAAGTATGATTTTGGTCTTTGATTAACATCATCAGCTGAGTTTTACATGTGACTCATTGTCCCAATGTGCCATGCATTTTTTTTATTATTTATGAATTATTTCAAAAGGCATCAATTAATGAGAAAGTTATAGATCGGACACAAACATTTTACGTTTACGTTTTTATCATGATTTATGATATAGAAATTTAACTGAAGACATAACCCTGCTTGCTGCTTGTGCATGACATCGACCTTTTCAAATTACACATTTGCGCAAAGTTATTGTCGTTCCAGGACGGCGACATATACAATTAACAAGATTCAAATAATTTTACACGAACTCCGCCTGCTCTAGGCCAATTAAAACAGATAATTTAATATGACATGATAACAAAATAGACGAAAAAAAGTCCTAACACAGGGGCCTCAACCACCATGTTCTTGTCGGGTTACATATAAGCAAATGCAATACTATCCACATGCACGAAGCTCGGCACTAGTATGTAGAGGCTTCTATGGGATAAACACCATATGAAATATTTCCCTTACAAGAAGAAACTTTAACTCTTTTATTCAGGAAAGTAGTCTATTTCATGAAAAAAATATTTGTCGAATGCTAGCCTGGATGGCGATTCCTATAATTACTTTTGGAAATGCTAAGACTTTTTTTTAAATATCAGGTCGTGCATGAAAACACTGTTGACCGGGTTCCCCGCTTATGAACTTTTACAAAAATTGCCTTTCTTGATAGACATGACCTGATCTTTGGACTGTTTGAATTGGCTCTCAAGCATTACACGTCCCAGTACATGTTCTTGCGCAATTGACATTGACATAAGCAATAAACAAACAATTTTCATGGTATCCCTGTTTGAAGATTAAGTAATAATATAAAGTATATCATTTCCTAATCAGTTATAGGCCGTATATTTATGCTTAACTATTTCAAAATTCATCTCTAAATGACAGGATACTAAAATGCACATCTTTATTCAAGCACTTTCAAGTCTAAGAGGAGTTGAGCTTCACAACTGGGTCTTTCTTGTGCCACACATTAATGCAATTTATTTCAAAATCTATCCAAAAATGACAGATATGGACGGGATTAAAAACGGACAGACAGAAACAAGCTCTTACTGGGAGATTTGTGAAGATGACTGTTATCTTCATGTTTGTTTCTTACTCCAAAAGCAGCATTTTGCCTCCCATAATCAATGATTAATCCTATAGGTCGGGGATATACGGAATTAATCTAAAAGCCAAATTGTGATCGCAAATACCCCTAACTGACACAAGAGGACGCTCGGATAGATAGACAGACGGACAGATATTTGAGCAGGTCCCCCCCCCCCCCCTCAGGACGATATTTTTAAGAACATGCATTGTATTCTTAGAAGTATAAAAAAACATCTAAATGACAAAAGTGAACGCAAATATGACTCTCATTTACGTTGTATTAGGGTATAAATTGTGACCTTTTACACCATCAAGTTTGTAGTTTTAATGGATGTTTTTCAAAGTCTTCGCTTGGAAGTCTTAATTAGTATCACTGCACTTCTAATAAAAGAAAACATGCCTAGTAAAATGCCTTCTTGTGCTTGTTTACTTTAATTATAATACAGTGTATAAAACATAGGAAATTGTCCGCCATTTTAAAATCCAAGATGGCTGCCGCAATAAATTTTATTGTTTTTGCATTTATTCTTCTCATCCACACTTCAGTAGACTTAAATTAACAAAGCCTTTAATTAAAATGCCACAAAATGTGTATTTACCTCGCCCATGGGAGAATTAATGTAAAATTAAAAAAATCAATGGCGGCCATTTTGAAATTGATTTTTAAAGGTCAATGACTAAAAATACAGCCTTGGTAGAGCAAAAAATGAATTCAGCGTACTCAAAATAGGTAAGTAAGCCCAACTACCTGCTTGTACTAAAAAATGCCGTTAGCATGAACATTTTCCCAAAATCAAACCAGTCTAAATTCAGAACGATTAATAATTGCTTTCAGAATTACAGATTTTTTTCACTTTTAAATTATTGTTTAACAACCTGATTTTATGAAGTAGCCGAATATAAATAATTCTCGCTATCTTGTTATCACGCTATTTTATTTTAAGAAAAACATTACAATTTACATACGGTTTTATTTTCCAAAGATGCTTAAGTAAACAAATGATTCAAATGACTCTCCCGAGACCTTCAACTCAGTCGATTCTGTATAAAATAATTTTGATAGGGAACGTGTATACATATGACATTGTGAAGGAAAGTAAAATTATGTTATTTGCATGTGAAAATGATAAGATAGGGCAACTTGTAAAGTATATTGTGTATGGTTCTTGAAAACTATTATTTTTTTTGTCATTAACTGGCCCAATAAATTCTGGGGAGAGGTAAATTTACTGAGATCCAAAATAAAAATAGGTATCCCTTAATTTTTTTAATCTTTCACAATAGTTATTAATTATTTTTAAATGATGGGAATTGATTGTTTTATTGATAAGTTGTGAAATATAAATAGATCTGTATACTGTATATTTATCATTATTTATTATGGTACTTATATACAAACACCGTGAGTGTTTTTGTGACAATAAAAGTGATAAAGCACATCTTTGTTATCTAAACATACATGATTTATTTTTACATCGCGTCATGATATGACAAAGAATTACAAATAGAAATAGTCAAATATTATAATAATTTATTATAATGTTAGAATTAGGAAACTATTGTAATATTAGTGTAAGATAATTATTTTTTCTTTCATAATGTACACGTAATAGGATTTGATTACCTTGTGCTATTCACACCACCATTCTACAAATATATGATGATATGATGTTCCTCCTCTATTCTTTATTTCAGTCTCATCTTTACATGTACGAGGGGTAATCCAAAAGTTCGTGGACTTTCTTTGTTGCGTAAAATTAATTTGAGATATTGATTTGAAATTCTTACACTGCTGAGAAGAATTAATAACAAATAAACACAGAAAATTCATGTAAGTAGCTTCTCATTTTACAACAATATTTAATTTTTCATAAACACATGTGGGCGACAGCGGCGCACTCCAAAATAGTATTTAGGTCAACGTCATAATATTAAACGTACTAATTATGCTTCAACGTTTCGCAGTCAATTACCACTACTGCTTCACAAAGTAATATCTATCTCTAAATTTTTTATGTCACTTAAACAAGTATGATATTAAAATTTTATTTTCTTTGTTCGCCTGCTGTTGGTTTTTTTTTTCAAATGTTTTTGTTGGTGTCATTCCCAAATTACAACAAAATTGTATGATCACGCTATTTTCTAATTTCTGCGTGTCCGTCATTTTCCCGTTGTAAACAATAGCGTCGTCTGGCGTTTCAGGCGATTTCAACAAAAATTAACATTAATAACGTCCATAATTTTAATGAATTACTTAAATGACATCATAGAAGAAATATACGATGTTTAGCGGGTTTTCCTATGTTAATTAGTAGTTTTTTAGCAAAAAAAAATACGATGACTAACTGCGTTTTTTTCTACCGTGCGCCGGGTGCCGTGTATGTGCTTATTTAAAAGCAATATAAAACCATTATTTATTGACGCATTTAATTGTTCCTTTCAAAACGTGTGGATATTCTACAATGTATGCTGATAAAATTTCATTACATAAAACGTTGACGTTCAAGAGATAATTAAAAAGTCCACGAATTGTTGGATAACCCCTCGTATACATAAAATTACATAATTATAAAACGTAAAACACAAGCGTAAAATACATGAAAAGCCATTCTCAAAGAGTTACAAGAGACTATTTATTTTTGCCTCTAAGGGAGACAATTCCACAGACCATATCACAGCAGTTTACTGTTTTATGCACTGAGGAATTGTCCCCCACAGCTACACAAATTTCGTATAATCATTATCATTCATTTAAAGGTTAAATTGTATTTTAAAAACATGACCTCAATATATTGAAACTATTGCATGTTTTTCCTACAGAAGTTTACATTGCGGTACAATGAATAAAACGATACTAAAATGTTTAATGCAAATTGTAAGAAAAATTGACCATTATATATCATTTAACCTTGGAAAGCATGTCATTTATTATACTTGATACTTTACATTCTCAAAGTATTACTAACTTCAATATATTTGTATCTTTCAACATAATTTGCATGAAAATCTGTTTTATCCATACAACATTGGCTTAGTCAATGGATGTTTTATACAGAAGCAACATATATTTGTTCAATATGAAATAAATATGGCCATTAACACTTATTGAATTATCTTTATTTCATAATTCGAGACACAGGTAATGATGAGTAAATAAATTACTTTATTTACTTATGTTTACGGGCTGTTCATAAAGTCGATAAACGCCTGACCGTATTCTTTTCTACATGCGTTTTCTTTTCCTTGCGCTTCGTGACAGATAAGAAGTTGCTGTTTTGTATTTCCTTATTAGGCTTTTCATTTTGTAATTTTAATATCATTCAATATAATAACACAATTATTGGCTAGAAGACCATTAGATATATTATGTGAATTCAATGTCAGCGGCATGTCTGTTTTATCGACATTCTGCCTGTAAATATCATATCATATTTAACGGCTCACTCGTCAATATTTGAGCCATGTCACGACAAAACCAACATAGTGCGTTAGCGACCAGCATGAATCCAGACCAGCCTGCGCATCCGCGCAGTCTGATCAGGATCCATGCTGTTCGCTATCGGTTTCTCTAATTGTTATAGAGTTGGTAAGCGAACAACATGGATCCTGATCAGACTGCGCGGATCAAACGCACTATGTTGGTTTTGTCGTGACGCGGCTCATTTGTACAATAAAATGTCTTTGTTATAAGCTTCTTCAAAACAAATGACATTATAAAGTTTATTGAGTGGATCATAGAAAATATTAAAGAACGCAAAAGATAAAATTTTGCAGGATTGGTTTGATTTCCGTTCATCAAGCAACCTAACCAAACCAAACAAAAATCTTATGAATTTAATTTTGTTGCATACAATTTTGAAGTCTGAAAAATATTGCTTTCGATTGCAGAGGCCAAACATTATTTTGAAGCTTAAATTTAAACAACTGATAGAGCTTTCTAAAACATGTTCCCAAGAGGAGGAAGACAGACGCACGAAGTTCAATCCAGAAAAAAGAAAACCAGTAAAGACAAAGCAATGAACTGTAAAGACTGCATGAAAAATAGAATAAATTTCAGCTATGAACTGAAAGCGAAAAGAATGAAAGGACATCGGCAGAGGAAATTTCAAGCTCGTAGAAAAGAAACAATAATTACTAATACAAAGGTAATAATAATTGATGAAATAAGTTGGCAATCTTGTAAAGATACGGATCATAATACAGTGTTCGCAGTTGGTCAAAACTACTCAAGTTCTTACAGCTTTAAAAATAAAACATGAACAATTGAAACAATAATTTCATTTCATCTTTCAATTAGTCAAGTATGGTAGTTTGCTAACCATAAATGCTGATCTGTGGATGTATTATAATTTTTGAATCGACTCTACAGAGTAGTGGCTACATACAGGGATCACTTCTACATCGTCTGTCTGTCCGCTTGTACGTCCGTCACAACACTTGTCTGAACTACTCCTCAAACACTTTTGGTGCATTTTCAACCAAAATTTGCGGTTTTGGTTCAATATATTTTTAATGTTTGTCCGGACTACTTCTGTTATAACACTAATTCAATTTCAGGATTGATCTGAAATTCAAGTACTTTGGCATATTACATGGGTTTACCGATTAAATGATTTTGGGCTGAGTTATTGTCCTATAATACAACGCTGTTTGGCTTGTTAATGATTTTGTGTCTCTTGCTACACAGTAGCTGCAACATGCAATTGGCTATCATTAGGCGACACATATGATCACTGATCGCTCTTGTTAATGATAATGAGCTTTTATTTAAATCACAAACGATGGAATGATGCGTTTCATTATCAATTTATAAGCACATATAATTATCTATGCAAATTTGAATAATTGAAGGCGAACATACATTTCTTTATTATATATTCATATTTCAGACTAAAATAAAAAGAGACATTCCAACAAGCATCACAAAATCGACAATGAAATCATTTGAAAGTAAGAACACACTTGATGAAATATCGAATACAACACAATGGCAGGTGTCTGAGTCTAAAGGTAAAGCGCAAAATTTGAAATATGAATCTAATATGAACACAATGGCTTACCAAGAAAACAAGTGTCATCATATGCAGAAGGAGAAACTTGTATCAAGAAACAACGTTAAACTATTGAACGATAGTAAAACGTTTCAGTACACTGCCGGGATCAATCAGGTAAAGTCGAACATGTTTTATGCATTTTATGTACCCACAGTTAATATCCCCAGTCTGTTGAATACAATTTTATATAAAATTAAGAATTTCTGGTTATGCATTTTGAACCCATATATAATGTCAAAAGCCAAAATTTGATATCTGTTGACAATTATAAAACACTAAATTCAGGTATTATGGCATTTATTCGATAGATATTCGATATAATAGATTGAACAGATGGACTGTAATAAATGTATCAAATTTATTAAGTTAATATCATCACAATTTATTGAAATTCTTCACACAGAGATCCTTTTGCAAAAACGGATATATTTTGATCTATGTTGATTTTTTTGAAATGCTTATAATAACTTATCTGTAAATGTCGTTTTTTATTTCGAAGCTCCAACAGCAGTGTGAACCGACAATTGCAAAGACAAAATGTGTTAAAGATGATAACATGATAGCTCAACATGATGCTATTTCGCATATACAAAGTGGTTTGTATTCATTATTCTGTTTGTTCATAATTCAGTCGGAAGCATTCCATGATTGATAATACTGTATTTCTTTTTATGATATATAATAATAAGATTTTAAAAGGTAAAAACATTAAATTTTCATTTATTTTTCATTTTCATCTTCAATAGAATGTCCAAAATGGATCACGGATGTTCAAAGGTCACGTGATCATACATCAATGGCAATATCAAAACAAATACAGTTCGTGCCTGACATTGAATCAAAAGTGTGGAATGATCATATAGATAGCACAGAATCTCCCCAGTCAAGCCAGTATCAAACAGGGAACCATATCCAATTAAAGAAATCGCACAGTTCAACTAATATTAGTCTAAGATACACGGCCGCATATGATACAATAGATTTAAAGTCACGACCAAACTTTAAAATATCCGCAAAAAGTGACCCAAAATGTGACAAAAAGACACATGTTAAAGAAAATATACTTAAAGATGTTATAAATGGTGCTATGTCAGAACTTGATACGAAGGTTCGAATCACTGTTGCCCCTGTCTCTAGACATGAAAACGAAGCGGAGAGAAGTCAAGAAGATCAATCTGAACCAACGAGATCTGAAATTGATAGGGGGGAAATTATCGAAGCATGCTCACCTGAAGTTAGGACACATGTTGATTTAGCTATTGTACAAAATCAAAAGCATCTCCCTGTCGATCTACCTGAGTCAGAGTCTGAAAGGGCACTTCAAGATTGTGCAATTGGGGGCCAAGTTGTAATGGATGGTGGTTCTTCTTATGAAATGTCCATAAAATGTCCATGTGACATTGTTCACCCCAAAACCCTACATTGTAAATATAGTGCTATGTCTACACATACACAAAACGATAATTGCAGTGAAGTTACCAATAGAACAGAAGCATCGTGTCCAACATTACAAATCCCTATGCAGCCAAGTAACTTACCTGATCCTGAAGTTAATCAAGCTGATCTTCAAAGGTTTGAACCATTAATACATATAATTGACAAAATAGCAGGTGGAGAGAGAGTCCCTCCTCAAATAACAATGCGTTATGAATTACTCCGATTTTGCACTTTAAGATCATTTCCCAAACACAATAAGCCATATATAACAAGAATAGCTCAGGCAGGTTTTTATTTTGCAAACACAGATGATGAAGTTGTTTGTTATTGCTGTGCTCGTAGAAAAAGCAATTGGTGTGAAACTGATATTCCCATAGAAATACATCGAGAGTTAAATCCTAATTGCAGTTTCCTTCTCAGGAATTTAGAGGTGAATGTGCCTGTAAGAATGTCAGAATTATTAATCCAAGAAAATAATAGATCTACACGTTCTCAAAGTCTTGAAAATGCCTACCAAACTAGCTCAGCTTCTACCAGTGACACAATATCATGTAATACAAGCGGATCGACAAGCTCCTCTAGTACAACAGCAAATACATCTGCACCAAATGTGACACAGGCTTTATCATCACCGGTTGTTTCAACAAACAGTGAACTATCTCAAAATAGACTGCAGTCAAGAGCTCATGGTAATTTTGTAATGACCTCATCAGCGAGTTCATTTGTACAGGAGCACCGAATACAGTGGAGCTGTATATATGTTACAAAGAACCGGCTGATGAGGATTAAAATTAAACACACTTCTTACGATTAATAAAATGTTGTTCTCATAGTGGATTCTAGTAGTCATTTGTTAGAAGTTTAACATACTGAAGAAGATTAGTTTGAATGTACAGGTATTGCTTATTGATGTAGCTATATTTTAATGTGAAAAATAGTGAATTGTGAAGCAAAGGAAGCAAAGAGTTTTTTTTGAAGGAAATGGATATAGTATGTGGAAACTGTAACAAATAGTGTCATAGAGTTGAAGTCACACCTGGTTAAGATCTAGACGACTGGGAGGGCAGTTCATGGTATTTTTGATTGGATGATTTATTTGTGAGTATATCTTGTTCTGATCTTTATAGAGAGATTGTTTTCTTTATGTGATAAACTATTTTACCTAGCTCTTATCATTCATTTAGGATTTCTCTATCTGATAAGCACTTCAAATGCCTTAGTCTTAGTAAGGAAATTGAATGATGAAAACACGTAATCTAGAGTTCTGTATTGAATTTAATTCCTTAAACGACAGGATAATTTGTATTTTATTATAATGTTTACTTCCTTCACCAAGATAGATTCTTCTCTAGTTTGTTCTAGACATCAATATTAACGTTGAAGTTGTTTAACTGAAATCTATACGCTTTATTGTATAAGAAGGAAGAGCTTTGTCTAGTACAAGCAGAGTTATTTTGATGGAATAGTTTATAATTTTGATAATGTTTGGTGGATAATATTTTGAGAATTGATTTCGTACTCAGCGTAAGCTGATAAAGTCATGCATACTTCCAAATAGTCCTCAATTATTGGAGGCAAATACTGAGTGGTGACTAACTACAATGATGTGGTTGAATATTTGTGATATGATTCCACCTAGATAGTATTTATGCTACCTTTCGGGATTTTTTATGCTGGCTTGTGTGACTGTGTTGAGTGGCTTTTCAATGTGGGGTTGTAACGTATTTTCAGCTAGCTTTTGGCATAATATAGAAGGGAAAAAAAGAAAAGCAGTTTTTTCTTGGAAAATGTCGTTAACAACTACATAAGACACATACAAGCCTGTCGCTTTCGTTGAGCTCTAGAAATTTGAGTGCCAGCTTTCTCTTCCTCTTTTTTTTGCATACATGTGCAAGCGCTTAGATCAGTTGCGTCGACTGATTAGGTCTTCATTTCCTCAACCTTTGTATTCAATTATGTCAGGGAAAAGACTATGGAAGCGTATCCAGATCTAGCTTACAGAACATTCGGTGGTTCTACCTTCAGGTGCCATTTGTGCCTGAAATTATAAGATAAAGGAAAGTCTAATAAGAGGTCTTCCTCCAGTAAGTATAAGTAATGCTAAACGACTCGTTGTTCTGTCCTTATGTATTCATTCGAATACCTTATCCTACCAGAATGTAGTTTAATTGATCGGATTGTGATTTAGGGTAAGAAGACCGAGATTTATTACTTATTATAGTGGCTAGCTATCTTCATTTATTTGATGGTTTTCTTGTGATTTTGATTTTCTATGAATCTGATTCCTTTTGATTGTTTTTTTATGGTCTGTTGGCGTCATTGGTCCAGTAAGAAAGTATTCGATCCTTGGATCGAAGAGATGGATTCAAAGGAGTTGTTATTTGGTTCCAAGCAGTGTGAGTGATCAAGATGTTATTGTTGATTAGTGGTTTCGACTATGTGCTGTTTATAAGGTTTCAGAAGGTGGATTATATTGTTCTTAATATCTCTCTGGACATTGTTTTTGTTGATGCTTGTGGTGGAGAGCACTTCAGTTGATTCTTGGTTTGACAAAAAGACTTGATATTAAGTATAGATACTATGATGACCTGTCAACTTAGTTTGAACAGAGCTATTCTGATCTGCATTGTTACTAGTTGATTGAGAGGATTTTTATATCATTATTGTTGTGCATTGGTTAAATAATGTTTATGTCATTTAGTATATCCGCTTTGATTATTTACGAGAACAGATACAGCTATCATGATCCTAAGTTCTCGAGATCATGTACGCTAATTGCGTAAGAGATAATACTTATAGAGCTGTTAATACCTGAGTATATTTATATGTTATATTAGCACACTATATGGATACGACCTTCATTTATCTCACCAGTTGGAAGTCCTACACCGGTAAGAAATTTGTTTTTTTCGGTTTATGTAAAGTTATTAATAAAAGCACAATGAGAGTTGCAATACAATGAAAATATATCTAAATCCAACCATATCATCAGTGTATAGGCTTGCTGACCGCTAAATGACCATACATTCCGAACAGATTGATGGAACAGCAACAAAAGTATGTGTTTTAATTCCAGTTTATATCCATTTATATCATTGATACTCCTCAAACTCACATATATTAGTCATTACAATTCACGAATTTCTTATCAAAAAGACACTTTTGTGGAGTGAGTTTGATAGATACTAGGAAATGAAATGGAACAAAAATTATAAAAAATACTATCTTTTTTGATTGTTTGTATATTATCGACTCCTTTTGTAACACAAAATGGGGTTGTATTTCTTGTGCTTGAGGCAATATGTCTAGTGCAGGTTTCGACGTTGGTACGGTTGCTGCGTCTGGAGACGCAACATGCGTAAAGCCTAAAGATTAATTACTGCTTAAACATAAATCTGTACAGTTTATTAAGTCACTATAAATGTAACACATATGTCAATTCATTCCATAAGAAAGATTCAAAGGCTCAATAACTAGTAGATGACCCCATGTTTTTAGATTCCTGTTGTTTAGCAACAAGAGATAATGTGTTTCAAGGTCGACAGAGGTGCCTTAATGTTCACGAATATTGATTTCTTTGCTATATGAATTATTTGAAAATAAATTTTATTATCAAAATGTCTATACATTATGATCAAAACCATACTTTGAATTTTGGTACAATGTCATACACTATGGTTAGCAAATGACCCTTTCTTTTTGATGTAGTGGAGTCATCGTTAATGATTCCATGGAGTCAAGAGTCATAGGAGATTCATATAATGACCAGAAGTGAGAGATTCCACTTAATTATCTAACTGTTTATACATTAATAAGTTCGATATTTTCACTAATATTAGATTGGTAGAATTAACTAGGATACATACGTAACCCTAGGTTGAACATTGCGAGATACATACTAATGTTCAAAGGTTATAGGGTACAGCGCTGGGCTTTGAGAATATGCAATCAGAAAATTATTCATGCTTATTATTTGTTGAAAACTCGTTCGAGGATATGCTTGTCCGCAGGCCAAATAACTTAAGAATCGCCCACTTTGACCACAAGTACTTCAATATTGGACTGAGAGATTGGTCATTGTAGATTTTATGTAGATGTTACCCCTATTAAAAAGGATCACTTGTTTAATTGTATAGGTCAATATTGATTACAGGGCAACCTTAGATGGTATAGTAATAATATTAAGGCTTGCCATGCTGTGATTTAACCACTTGTTTTAAAACTTTAATGATCACAACACTCGTCCCTTATATTATCACACATATTTGAGTTTAAGTCATAATGGGGTCACTCAGAGTTCCAAATTGGTCTCGAGGTTCTTGTATTATGGGTTTCACAGTTGTCGATTATTAGAGTCTAGTAGGTTTTTCATTATATTTTTTTCCTTATACTGAACTTCTACCTAATGTGTACTCTTCAATATTAGAGGAGTTCTTTATAACAATAGATTACAATAATTATAATGAGTCAACTGCAAATACGAGGGCATATAGTGGTTCTAGTCGATAGGCTTGTTATTTATAAGTGTTAAGTAGGTATATGTTATGAATTTTCAATAATTACACTGACAGTTTTTTATCAATACAGGGTCTTCTGAGGTCTATATAGAATTCGCTTAATGTGCGGATACAGATTCTGCTTAAGGTAACTAGTATGTGGGTCTGAGCATGTCCACATGTCATATGTTGATCGAAGGGCCTTTTACTTGTAAGCATTTGTTGAGGAAAGACCTTGATTATGGTAACTCACATTTAAAATTTTAACATTAACATTGATATTTATGAATTTGTTATGTTTGTGATTGATTATGCTATATTATGTATACATAGCCGTGTTTGTATCGACATAACACAACTTATATGTTAACATTATACTTGAGTTAATTATTTGAGCACATTATCATAGTGTGCGCAGAAAAACACTCTTGCACTTCTATCGAGTGATAGTGGAATATTATTACTATGTTCTGTATCATTCTTAAAAGATTGAGCGAACTTTTAAACGCCTACGCTTATTGAGGAGAAATCTTCGAGAGAAGATTGAAGCTATTCGAAGCGTTCATGGTGATGGAAAATAATCTCTAAACCTGGCTCCAAGAGATCTGCCACGAGCTAGTCTCAGTCAGAGATCTTAACTTGTGGCTTCATGCGACCATGAATTAGCGTTAAGCAACCTAACACCACAAGTCCAAATGTATGTTATTCGATACTAGCACGCGGTTGTGAAGTTTCTAGCACTATCAATCACATTCTGACAAGTGCAGACTCAGTCACGAGAACTCACTCATGTATGTGGGAATTAAACTCTCGCCGAGATGTACATCCTTACACAACACTACAACATGTGAAGTAACTCAGGACCTAAACAAAGATTGTACTATTGTGAAATAATCAGGAACTACATATAAAAATTTGCTGGTTTTTGATCACTCCCTTTGAGTGTTGATCAATAACTTATAATATAGATAGAGATGGTTATAGTTGTATTAGGCTCAAAGAATGAATAAATGTTCGACAGATGAAATAGAGATTAAATGTACTAAGAAGAGGAGCTAAAGCTCTGCAGTATATGTATTGTTTTTTGTAGGATTGTGAGATAGGATAAGGCACCAGTATTACTGTTACCATCGTTAATGTTTACCATAATGACGATAAAAGTGGGACCTACACCACCCATGCCTGGTTGTCATATTGGTTAAATTGTATTCAGTATGTTTAATAATGGCAGTCATAAAACGGTGGATAGGTGATTTAATGGTGTTTTTTTATATCTTAATAATTGGTAACAAATTAATATGTATCATGAGTTCACTTATAATTAGTGGCATTAAACAGTTGATGACCGACTTGCGCCTCAATAAAGGTAGTTATATATGAATTTTTGGTGATGGTTATTTAGAATGCCCGCCAGTGAAGGACTTTTTTTCGTCTTATTCGGCTATGTATGTGTTTTAATTGTCGAGAGATAGTTCTAGCTTTAATTCTGTTACTTATTATTTTATGGATTAAAAGTCCACAGAATTCTTATTTTCCGGAAGGAAAATGCTCATAGAACACCACTATATAATGAACAGATGAATCACAACAATTCAATATTAGGTACCTAAATGTAATACACAAATTATATTGTGATTGCAATCTGTTTTTTACGTACACATTGTAGGACTATTTGTATGTTTTCTCACTATCGAGCTATAGCAATTGTTGTTTCACAATCCTCATGCCAGATACTCGTCTCGCTATGATACTGTTTGTCGAGAAAATATTTCCTAGTAAATCATCGGCAGCACGAGTTTCTGGTACTTATTTCAACCTATTTTCACTAAAATAGAGATGAGGTTCTTTTACTCGTTTTTTCATTGCGTTCTTATGGTCTAATTTTTACCTTTAGTGATGATTTTCCGTTTTAATAATATTTTCTTTTTGCTTGAGGAAAATTGGTACTTATCGGTGGGCTGTACTTGTGAGTACGTAAACAGATATCACCTTCTCTTATCTGTGTCGAGTGTAGAATGTACTAGGAGATGCTTGTATTCTTAAACATGGTTTATGTGATTTAAAATGCTTCAAGAATTAATGTTTGGCCTCTGAACTATCAGTAGCGATGTAACGATATTACTAGCGATAATATATTTTATTCTAGTCGAAGTCTCATCTTTCAATATATAATTGCAAACACACTATAAATATATTCATATAAGATAATTTGACTGAGAGGTTGTATTTAGGCGTGATATTATATGATGTGACACGGTTCTGCGATTGAGAGATGTAGAATAAAATCGAATCTCTATATGTCTACGATAGAACTGAAAAGGATGTCCATTACACTCAGTTTATATGCGCTAGTTTTATGAGTGATTGTGACAATGAAAGTCATTATCATTGTGACGCTACGGTATCACCACGTACAGTTTTGTATATAGAATTGATTGGCTCGGGTTTGTTGGTAATCACAGAGAATACACTTTCGACAAAAAGGTACTCTTATGAATACTAGTGACAAGTCAGGAGCTAAGGCCGTCCAGACAACTGCAAATTATCGCAATTGACAAATAGAAGGCCAAGTCAGAGCCATTATACAAGGCTGACGTGTCATATCCTTGAATTTTCCGTTTTGTTCTCAATGAAAGTTCATGTCATGGTTAATCCGCATGACTCTAATGACACGACTTCGTCTGCTGGTTAACATTAATTGATGAGAACTCAAGGCCTCTCTTTGGATAGTAAGAAGTAATAGATAGGAGATCCGGTAAGACATCAGAATACACGAGCGCCGTGTCTGACCGTTTCGCTACCCGAGGGGGGCGCAGCCCTCACCTGAGTAGGTTGATTACTCAATAGGTGTTGCGCGAGGTTGCCGCTTATGGATGGTTCTTTCTTATGTGTATCATGAGTCACAGACAATAAAGGAACGAGAGTTCCCTGTTTCACTAATTATTAACCAGCAAGCTGCGTGAAAAAGTATATCACATGATAATGTATTAGCGAGCAGGTGCCTGATTGATGATTGATTTTATGCCGAGCCTATTCTCGCGCTTGCGTCATTATTCGACTGTCTCACACACTAAATGTATGAGAGTTGTAGATACTCTCAGCAAAAATAGGTCCAATTCAGTTGGGCTATATTTGATCTTTAGTAGGTGCGGGTAATCATAATACATGCACTCTAGAATTACGCACTCTGGCATGTATACTGTAATTAGGAGCCCGAATATTAACTCTGACATAGTTTATCTAACAGAAAGGTCCCAAACATACGCTAGATTCTACATTAACTTTCACGAGAATCTGAATGAGTAGTCATGGAGAAAGATAGCTCCCGACTGAGGTATGTAACAAGTGGATATGAAATTGCATTAATCCAAGTGGCCGTTTTCGAGTAGCTTTTAAATTAAAATGGAAAACACTATGGATCTCGGTTTTATGACTCTATAAATTATACTATCTGATACCCCATATATGTTTTTAAATATAAGAATAGATGCAACTTTAATTAACCATTTCAATTATAATGTTATGAATTCTTTTCATAGATTCATATTAGTGACGAGTGATTTGTCGGCTTGCAGTTCACATGAAAGTGAATGATGATGAAGAAGTGTTCTCAATGATTGTATTGAATGACACTCAGTGTTAGGAGCTTAGTCACATATTGAACTAAGGTATTACAGAGTTCTTTTGTTACGCGGGCGTTGCTTGATACTGGTCTGGGAGACTATCTGTTTTCCAACGTTTGTTAAGGTATTAATCGAGGTTATTGTTATTTCGTAATTGGTCTGTATATTTTGTAGCCTTAATATCAGATATCACATCTGTAGGAAATAAAGACATGGCATAGATGGAGGCGTTCAATAGCAAGTACATCAATTGTCCTTAAGAGTTGTTATAATATGTTTTATACAAGTGATAAGTGACTTCAAAGTTATCGGAGCATGTAATTGGTCCTCTGCTTTCTTTCTGAACAATTCTATACACCTTATTAATTTGAGTTATGCCTAAATAAGATTTTTGTTCATCGATGAACTGAAAAGCGGTTAAAAGGTGTACTACACCTAGTTCGCAAGAATAAGGAATACATGAGATTTAATTTGCTCTCATATTTAGATATATCTTTCCTTTGAAGAAAGAGAATTACAAAAGACATTAGCTGTTTTATATCTTATTTTTATAAATGCTCTTGTCAAAGTTGTTTTCAATGTACCATTTGTAAGAAAAAAAAATGATTGAGAGGGTCTTTTCTGTAGTGAATATGTTGAACGATTTGTAGATAGTCTCTGAATGGTAGATGAATGCTACACCTTTCAAGAGATTTGGACCAACGATTTCATTATAGGACGCATGGCTTATGTCTCGTTTGGTAGAGGCTTTTGTATTGTAGTTCAAGTCGATACTGCTCTGTACTTTGTTTATGTCATTTAACGTTTTGTATTGTTTGATTAATGATAACTTCTTATCTTGCGAAGTGGGTAATATATCCAACATTATTTCCGAGGATGAAATATGAACTACATACTTAAACAGTCCACCCATTAGTGCGTGCTTATGTGATATTATAGGTGATTTTTCTATATACCCACAAACAAGCAACATGGATGTAACTATTTGTCACATTCAGCTTCTTTATTATGGGTATAATGATTATTCATGGAAATCTTGTATATAATCTGCTCAAATTTCCTTGAGTTTATACTAAATTTATATTATGACTCCTCATAATCTTAATCAGAGAACTGAGAGGCTTACTGACGGTAGCAACCTGGTGTAGCACGCATAGTCATTCCGTTTTTCACATTAATGGACTTGAGGAATATATATTAAGAGATATACACGACAGGAGAGAGCAATAGATCGTTCGCTAATTAGCATCGGAGAGACTTTGTTAACTTTACTTCTGGTCTATGTTTTATTACAAAGTGATCATAGTCGGCTATTGTTATGAATGGCAACCGCTGTAATCTGATTGATCCTAGATTCAGTTTAATTCATTTTTGTATATGGACTATCAAGCTCGCTAGAAGAACACAGATACAACAAAAGAAAACGACTAGGGTAGTGTAATAACCAAACTGAAGTGAAGAGCCATCTGGCAACACTTTGTTACATGTTATTTAAAGATCCAAGTAAAATTAAGTGCGTGCATATTATCTAATGTATTAGTTAAGATAATCACATAATTAAATTGATTGGAAATGACTCCATATATAGACCTAAACTGAAATTTTCAGCACGCGACAGGTATAAATATTTACAGAACGGCAGTAACTTGTAAGTAAGTAATATAATTTCAATAGAATTATAGACTCATATTAAATCTATTGACAGGCGAAACACTAGTCGGTCACACACTTAGACGAGGTATTTGATATCCATGCATTATTACAAGTTTACTGGTATATGATATTTCAGTAGAACTTTGCTAATGATTTTGAGTAAGTGCGAGCCGACCCAGCGGCTAGTCGACTCACCTGTGTTTGAAAAGATATAAAACTTTATTATTTTCTAGATATCTACCAGAGAGCTACTTAATACAAGAATTGATTTACACTGAGTCTCTGTTATTGTGAGATATAGTCTAATTTCGCATAATACAATCGCAGTGAGAGATATTAGTAAGTAAAAATCAATATACACATCTGATAAATTAAATTTTTTGAGCTCGCAGTATATCAAATAGAAGTAAAAGTAAATGCTCACTGGATATCGTTTATAATAGTTGTGCATTTACTCTTGTAAATAAAGTTATTTGTTAAACTCATTCATCTATCGAGTGATTAGTACGATTAATCACTTAGAGTCCGTATTGTACGTGAGTTGCGCACGCCAATTATGTATATGTTATGATCTATTCGGGTTTATTAGGTTTTAAGGTTGGAAACTGAGTATAGGTATATTGTATATAAGTGTTTTCCTTGTTTGTTAAATTTTGTGACAGACAATTGTTTTATTTAATATATATGTATCATATATTCATGTCTAGGTTGTTTATACCTTTATTGTCGGTTAGGTGAAGGATATCAACTTATTACTTCACTCAACTCGCATTTCAATTGAAGGTCTCTCAGACTTTAGGATTCTACTTAATTATTGATATATGATAACTCTTATTATATTTGTTTGGTGAGAATGTTCCTTTTGTGCACGTCCTTTTATTATTGAGGTAATCATCGTGTGGTAAACGTTACCTGTGGGTAATATCTATTTATCACTTGTGTTTGGCATTTTTGATTAAAATGTTAATATTATTGTTTACAATGTGGTAGGAATACATAATTAATTAGTTATTCATTCATAATACAAAGTGGTAAACCACCAAATGATTTATGTTTGCTTATAATTTCTCTTTCTGTCCTATATTGTAAATCTATATTAATTTACTACGTGTTGGTAGAGTATCACGTGACACGTATTTATTATTGAGTATGTAGATGTCTCCAATGCAAACTAGAACTGCCAAGAGAAGCAGTGAGGTCGATATGATAGTTATAAGGTAATGTCAGTCATTATTTGTTGAAGGTCCTATACGCACCGCAACTTAGCCCTGGATCATAAGGTTCAAATTAGCATTTTCATTCATAAATATGTATTTCTACTTGGTTGGAAGATATACCTATGGGGAATTCTCTTATTATCTTATATACTGTACTGAGCATACTTAGGATAGGTAGGTACCACGTAGCTGCGTCAATGAGACTGTGGAGAGTATACCCTTTAAAGCTTCTATAGATTCCCATGTAAAATACATACATAATTATATGTGAACTCTACAAATATTAACCATATTGAGATTTTTCCCCCAGCTATTTTGCTTACATAAGAATTTATCGTTTCAAGCTTTAGATAAACGTTGATAAAATAGAATAATAAAAAAACGACGTATCAATAGGAAGATAAACACTAATGCTTGATAAGTACTTTATGGGATGAACTATTTTCAGTTTTCTTCCAAGTATTTCCGGATCTTTCCTAAGTAGTAAAACAAGCTTTTATTTGGTCCATATGTGGTCTCTATGTGATCGATGCATTTAAAGACATTTTCTACAGTTTTATGAAAAATTAATCCTTTCATAGAATTTTCTAAATTTTTTGTATGATTAGTAAAATTTAATGACGAATTTAAAAATAAAAAGAAAAATATATGTTGACGTGTTGGATTTCTTGTAAAATGGCAGTTTCCATGGTAACCGTATATCTAAAAACTGTCAAAATAGCCTAACTGTGTTATAACGAATAGAAAATGTATAAGATAGCTTAAAACACACAACGAGCATTGTTTTATGCAAAGATAATCTTATCTAATGATTCTGTATGAAACAAATGATAATCTGAACATATTTCTTTAAAAAATGAGTTCTCCATGTTCCTCAACCGAACAAAAAATGAGAAAAATAAACATGAATTCTGAGAATAATTAGAGATATTGAAAAAAGTGTTTCATAGGATTTTCTAATTTTTTTGTATGTTGTGTAAAATTTAATGACAAATTCAAAAAGAAAAAGAAAAATATATGTTGGCGTGTTGGATTTTTTGAAAAATGGCAGTTTCCATGGTAACCGTATATCTCAAAATAGTCAAAATAGCCAAACTGTGTTATAATAATGTATGAAATAGCTTATTACACTCACAATAAACATAATTTTATACAAAGCTTGCTTTATCTTAGGGTTCTGTATAAAACAAACGATAATTGGAACATATTTCTTTAAAAAATAAGTTTTCATGCTTTTTAACTAAACAAAAAAATGAGAAAAATAAACATGAATTCTGTAAAAAATTAAAGCTATCAAGAAATTTCTTTCATAGAATTTTCTACATTATTGATATATCAAGTAACATTTGATGGTGGATTCAAAAATAGAAATAAAATATATATGTTGACGTGTTAGTTTTTTTGTAAACGGGCAGTTTCCATGGTTACCGCATATGCCAACTGTCAAAATTACCACGCTTTCTTAAGAAATATCAGTGTTATACTAAATGTATTGTCAAATATACAACAAAAACATGTTGTAATAAAAATTTCTTTTTCTTTTGATGTTATATTAAGTAAATGATACTGAATATCTTTTTAAAACATATCTAGGGCCATATTATTTTTTTCACTCGACTAACATACCCGAACAGTAAGCAAGTATTCAGAAATTTACAACGAAAATAATGAAATTCGGAACATTTCTTAGATATTAATTTTGTTTTTTTATTCAACACTTTTAAAATATATCATTTTAAACTTCTTTGCCCAGTTGTCTGCCAGTAATCAAGTCGCGACGCACTTTCGTCACTATACCACAAGTGGGTGGGGTAACGCGCGCAGAATTATCATCAATGCTGTCGTACTAATGCTTGGAGAAATCCTTTATGTGATGTTGTTTAAACGACCTCTTATTCTTTTGAACCGATCTCCTTTTGAACATTTAAAAATATCTATTCTGTATTATTTACTCATTATTTGCTTATAGCCGAAATTCAAACACTTATCCGAATACTATTCAACTTGACCTTCATTTGAAGAGTAATTATCCGTGATTATCTTTCTTGGAAGCGCATAACGATGCGCACAGAAAACTACCGAAAACGTCTTTAAGAAAGGTCAATATCATTAGAGCGGCCAATATTGTTCAAACGTTTTCATAGAGACCGTCACCTTGAGTCTTTCAATCCGAATAGGTACTACATGATGAGTTTATAACCACATAAAAATATGATATGTGTGATTCACGCACGTCAGAACACATTTTTCCAGGACACAATAGAAATTAAACTAAAAAAATGGAAAGGGAAGTAGAGACATAGCATTGACCAACAATGCCTTGTGCTTGCGTAAATTTGTCTCGCTTCTGTACATTAAATATTAAACTTTTCGAAAAATATAACTTTTTTGCAGAGAAAGGTATGTGACACGCACTTGCTCAGAAATATTTGTTTTGCGATTGAACTCATATATTTGTCGAATTCACACATACACATCTTTAAATTGATATAACGGTGTCCTTGATCTCGATCACGCGCACTTTTGCAATGTTAGGCTAAAGTCCAAATTTGGAATATACGAGCATATCAAAAACACTTCAAAGTTTAATGTAATAGTCATATACACAGTGACCTTCTCTGCAAGAAAATTCAATTTTATCATTCATACATCAGCGTATCCATTAATTACGATAATTTATTACGAAATTTTAAAATAATTGTGGCAATAAGATTGAGTTTAAATTAAGCGTGTTTTTATTATTTCTAGTAAACTGTTTTTCACATGTAATAAATTATACTACCCTGTATTATAATGGAAAACCTATAAATATCACATTAAACATTGCCTCTTTTAATTCACGAAATCGTGTTTTAAGTTATTGTTCTTATGTTGACAAAGCACTGCACATAAATATTCAATGAGAACTATATACCTACGAAGTTTCTTGTGGTTTCAGAGTTATGTCTCGGACAAAGTTCAAAATGTATAAATGAGAAAAGGGGGCATTAATTTGAATCTAAGGAAAGGCAGAAGTAAGTTTTTTTGCATTGCATATCTACTCAAAAAGATCTATTAGTGTACAAAGTTTCTGGTTGATATTTCTTGTGGTTTCAGAGTTATGTCCCGGACAAAGTTCAAAGTGTAAAATTGAAGAAAGGGGATCTATCAAAAAACATGTCCCGGATAAGAAAATGCGGACGGACATACGGCGCACATACTGACGAACAGACAAAACAGCAACTTTACGCTCAACGGTTGTTTTTAAGTGCACATTAAATTTTACCCAATGAGAGCTATGTGACACCAAAGTTTCTTGTTGATAACTCCTATAGTTTCAGAGATATGTCTCGGACACTGTTCAAAGTGTAAAAGGACAATAACTCCAAAATTAGGCAAGAATGAGTTACGGTTCTTTTGCACTGCACTTCTACTCAATAAGATCTATCTACTTATTAAAGTTCTTCTTGATAACTCTTGTAGTTTCAGAGTTATGTCCCGGACAAGAAAAGGTGACGGATGGACGCCTGGACAGACATGGCGGCGACTATATGCTCTCCCTTTGGGGAGCATAAAAATGACACTGAAATACCAAGAGAATACTCGAAGCACAACAAGAAAATCTTGTTTAATATTTTTCTCTTTATTATATTTAACAAGATTTCGTTTATCGTCACACAGATTGTATATAGAAAATTATTCATTTATTATTCACATATTTACAGCACAAAGCTTTACAGAGTTATTTTGTTTGACAAAGCAAACTTTATTTTCATTATTCAAACCAAAAACAGATAGTATATAAAAGGGCTCATGACATATGTTTTCATGAAATACAATTGTCACACACTCAAATAATGATATAAAACAAATAGTCATGATCAAAACAAATAAAACAGTTAGATATTCAATCGTGAATAATATGGTACATTGTTAAATGGTTAGAATAAATGCGAAATGCACTTGAGATCTTTCGGCACTTAGATTACAATTTCCTTCCTTATTAGATCAGATTACACACACTATCGTTATTGTGAATTTTTCTTAGTTTTTAAAAGGTACATACAACGATTTGTTTCATAACATATATAACATTCACTGTTAATTGAAAGGGACAGGCAGGACGAGCAGCATAGTCGACACTCATCCTGTCGGCATTGGTCATAGCTTCAACGTGAATGTTTTTACAACATTGTATATCATTCACTATTTAATGAAACAAAACCTGTCAAAAAAGTCCTTGATACATAAAGGATACAAGAAAATAAAACAATGTGAGTAAAATGTGTAAATGTAATTCATATCTCCATATTACTATGTACATGTAAATGTACAGTTAAAGCACGTCCGCTGAATTAATATAACTCGATCGCTGTAAAATATCAATCTCAGAATATGAGAGAAACTTGTGTTTACTTAAAATTAAACAAAAGCCATAACATTAAGCCATGTCAAGTGAAAAAGCTTTTGAAATAAATAAATTAATAAGTTTTTTTTTCTTTGTTTTTGGCAATTCTAATTTTAATTTATACAATTAAATACAATTTAAGCGAGGTAGCTTTACTTGTACGATTAGGCTTGGGGTAGGTATTGTTCTGAAAAAGAAAATGGCTGATGAAAAGTTATGAATGGAATGTTACTCTTACATGCACAAATGCCCGTATATTAAATCTAAATCATTTCCTTATAGCAAAAAAATCATAAATCAGGACATGCAAGGTTCAAGATTATATTAAGGCACGAACATAATGTGTATTGCCATAAACAATAATGGCGTGTATACATTACTTATAAACATATAAAACAAATGCATAAAACATCTAAATACAAGAAAACGTATATTACATATATAATATCACAGTCATGAAATAAATACTTAGAATAAAATTATCGATGTTTAAAATTTGTTGGAATTATATAGCTACCAGTTGTTTCTCTAGCTTCAGTTGCATAGAATATAAATTTTAAACAATTTCTTTATGTTATTCTGTTATGAGTTATTCATTTACCCTTAAAATTTATGTACATTTGGCCAAAAGAAGTAGTTTTTTGGCAAAATTTTTATATTCTTTTTGTAGGACAAGCTATGGAAAAATGATATCCAGTTTTCACTTCATAATGAATTTTAAACCAACTCGTTGATTTCTTTCAATATTTCTAAACCTTTCTCCTCCAGTCAATATTTTATGAACAAAACATCTTAAACACGAATGACTATTCTGAATTTAGTACTTATTATACAATTAAGATACTTCTCTTTTCCAAACGTACTTTTGATAATACTATACGTATCGAGCTTACTAGAATTATTAATTTCAAAGATTCTTTGTTGATAATAGTAATCAATACATACGTTGGATTACAGACTTATGAAAAATAATAAGTATTGAGTATTAATTCTATACAAAAAAGCTTTAAAAGCAGAATAACAATTTACAATCTCATTAAAGTAGTACATTGTAGTATGTGACGAGCATTTTTTCCTTAACATATTAACATTCATTGTTACATTTATTACAATTCAATAAACCAATTGTTAAGTTTGTTTTTAAATTAACAAAAGGCCATGACTAAAATACTATTGTTGGATTTAGGTAAGTTCATTTGTGCTTTCATCACAACTTAATGTATATTTGTTTTACTACTGACAAATGTATTCCAAGATATAAATAAATAAATAAATAAATAGGACGGACGAAGTGACATATATCGCTATTTGAATACCCTCTTTCTAATTTTATCTGCAGATAAATTATATTTCATAACACACTATATGTTCAATATGACCAAAAGACAAAAACTGACAGAAATATTGCAAGATAAGCAGACTATACATTGAAAATACCTCTCATGTTATGTTATATCAATAAAGGAATCATTAAAAAACCTTAAAAACGAGTATTCATTTTTATTTATGGCTAGACTCTAAAAAGTCAACAAAAAGTTGGTCATATAATAAATGTGAACTTAATATTTATGTTCTCTCATCAACTTAATTTCACAGATAAAACCCACTATTGACTGGTGGGAATAAACAAGTATGCTTTAACTTTTTTTAAGTTATATAATTATGTAAATTTGCGTTTTAAATAACATGCTACTCGGAATGTTTTTGCTCTTATTATACGTACGTGTGGCTAATGAATTACATCTTTCTCGAGTATTGTATTCTAGTTATGATTTGATCAACAAGCATATCAATGTAGCTTTGCGCAAGTCATATTTAGGTACACATTTAATCTATGATACAAATTCTACAAAAAGTCAAAACATAAAACAAAATACAAAAATAAATAAAACCTGAACACATCTATAATCACAGAAAAGAAGTTGGGTTAAAGGTAGTCAGTCTAATTTACAAATTGTTATATTATCTTTAAATATATTACAAAACCATACAATTTTACTCTGAGATACATAACGAGTATCATAAATCTGAAGTATTATGCATTTTACGTAATTTTTTCATTGTTTTAATTTTTTCAATTAATGAAACGCAATAATCTTAGTCCTATTACGTTTTGAACAACCCTCGTATTTTAGAGCTGTTTTCAAGACAAGTAAATGTAGAAATGGTGTGAGTTTATTTTTTCCTTTTAACCACATATTTATTTTTAAGTTCAAATAAATACTTTGAAAAGTTTAGGAGATATACTACTGCTAGGAACTTATTTCATTGGTTCGTTAATGAGAAATTAAAAAGGCTGACAACCTTTATCCCTGGAATCACATTTTAGTGAAAGGCAATATTTGTATATAAATTTAATTAAATATGAAAGTAAATATTAAATATGAACACATCAAAAAATAATGTTGTAAAGTTTAAAAATATATGTTTGTGAACACATAATGGGCAAATATTACAAGCTTGAAAATAATCCACTTTGTCATAAATGTTACATAATATTTAAAACACATATTTCACATTCGCACTGAATAAAAAAGAACTTCGTAAACAGCTCAAAATAAAACTATTATCTATATACCCATATAATTATATTAACATCAACATTCTATCTTAAAATATATCACATTTATAACATGATAATACGAGCATGTAATAAACCAATATTAGGGTAACATTATACAGCAGTTAATAAGTATATTCTCTGCGATATATTTATGTCCTCTCGAATTACTTGCTACATCTATGATTTGTAACTAATCTAAATTAACTTTAAATACAAAAACTAACATTAAATCACATGTTTTCATTTCTGTCTTGTTTTTGTTTTGTTAGCACAGACACATTTATGCAAAATATTACATTATTCATAACGATTGTTTTTTTTTAATTTTTTCATTAAAAATATTTTAATGTCCCGAAAATATAAATTTCAAGACACTATTCGAACACATTGTTGAGCACATTGTAATGAAGTATATAGTTGTAAAAGCGCAGTGCAAATGTATATCAGTTGAGAACATACATTATATTTATTAAGAGTTAAACCAATATATGTAACAACAATAACTGATTTGAGATTACTACAATAAAAAGGTTTTATCCCAAAGTTAGTTATACTGAAAGTATTTAAAACTATATTTACAAATGAAAGATGATTATTGATGCAGGTAAAATAATAATAAAAAAAGAAACCTGAAAAGAATAATACAATAAGAAACATGAAAAGAATAATACAAAAAGGTTTCATCCCAAAGTTAGTTATACTGAAAGTATTTAAAACTATATTTACAAATGAAAGATGATTATTGATGCAGGTAAAATAATAATAATAAAAAGAAACCTGAAAAGAATGTGAAATGAGTTATATACTGTAGTATGCTGTAGGTAAAAGTGTGATAGAAATTCAACCTTAATTCACAATGGATTGAAGATTTGTATAAGAAGAAAATCATAGAATATATTTCAAAAAGAATGAATACATTTTAGGCAGTAAATTTTTGAATGATATCAAATCTCTTATCTCATTCTTATCACTCACTTGGAAGAAACAGAAGATCTTTAATTACCGTATTGCATATTGGGCATCTGTCGTAATGATTGGCACAGGATTGGCAAGTTAAAAGGTGTGGATATAAGCAACTCATGAATACAACGCTGCGGACTTCCTCTCTACAGCGTATGCAGTAATGACGATATTTCAACCTTTCGTTTTCTTCACGCAGAAGTCGAGTGTAGTAGTCTATGAAGTTTTCAATGCTTTCGTTCACTGGTACTGAAAAAACAAGAAATAAAACGCATGTTTTTGAAATCTATGGAACATTTAGGGAAATGAAGAAAGAGTGGAATATGTGTTTGGAAACGGAAATAGTAATGTATTTACGAATGCATATTGAAAATACGGAAAGGATAAATGTTCAGTTTGTTCAGTCTCTGCTAGAATTTCGGGAGATAAGAAAATACTGTCACAATCGTTGAAACACTCTGCTCACTCTTTCGTAAAAGCATAGTTTGAACAATTTTTTTTTTCATAACAGTTCTGTGCTGTTCTAAAAGGTCAAAGGCTGAAATAAATATGTAAAGCATATTATATGAAATCATTGACATGTTGATATTTATCAAAATTGATCATATATTTGGTAGGATATTTATAAATCATGTTTCTTTTAAAATTATCATTTAAACTAATCAAAAATATAATATACCTGCAAACACAGAGGTGGGTCTGTTTCCTGAAACCTCATATTGAGGTTGAGTATCGTCATCATTTTCCGGTACCGCTGTCATGCTGTTAACAAAATGACACTCTCGACGTCTTGCCTCTACGCCTATGCAATTGATTTGCTCTACTCTATTAAGTTGAAATGGTGTCATTACGGATCGGTGATCGCTGTTCGAATGGGCATTAGCATACACCAATGCAGGGCGTGGAAGAGACATTCTAATTCGGTTCAAGAGGTTGAAGGTCTCCAGTTGACTGGCATGCACCAATGCAGGGCGTGGAAGAGACATTCTAATTTGTTCTCCAGATGAAAAGACTATTCTAGACTGTTTCTAATCTGTAAAAACAAGTTAATATTGTGAAGAATGATTAATTTGTAATAACCTATTCAAGGATTTATTAAGACTGCCAAAAAACTAATACGAGGAAATATGGCTATATTTAAGGTAAACGTTTACATCTCTCTTTGGACAAATTGTTCAGTGTTTTTAATGGCATTTTTTAAATAAACACAGATATCTTCTAAGCAGTCGCACAGAAGATATCTTTATAAATACAATGTATAGTGTTTTCAGCATTTCTGAAATCTGAGTATGCAAAACACATAACCAAATCATGGCAATTTGACGAATTTCAAAAGAATTGCGTTAGAAATTGAGCAATTGGCAATGCATAAAATGTTAAAATAATAAACCCCTGCACATTTTAACTGGACTGAAAATAGGAAAGGCACACATATTTTAGTCGATTTAATTGTGTATGTTCCTTTATATCATAACAATGCCTCGTATATGATATCAATATCATTAGTAACATATCAGTTTAACATTTATCAATGTTATTGCCCTAATAAATACATATCTACAAGCTTACGTAATGTACGATATTCTATATTTAGAAAAATGTAGTCATAATTATTTAATAACCATGGTCCAAGCGCGTGTACGTCCTAACGTATTTATATCATTATGTAAAATTTGAATATTGAACATTATTTTAAAAATAAATAAACAAGCTGTACCCCAGTTGTAGGTACGAATCTCTGTAGCTTTTAAGTACGGTATAACATATTATATTATTTTATAGTTATAATGGCAGTACCCATTGATTGAGGCAAACTTTATTCTCTTGGTATTAATATGAACATACTTGGAATAGAAAAACACTAGAAAATATTTCAAGTATCATCTAATCTCTAGGCAATGTGGTTCCGGAGTAGAATATCTTTAAATTTGTACTTTTAAAATCTATTTTTAGCTTACATAAAATATTTAAATATCAACACAGCTTTTGTAGAGGCTCATTTAAATCATTTCAATCGTGTGAAATATGGTCCAAATCCACATTGTGTTTAAAAAAAGTGTTTAAATAAAATGTAGATAGCGACGCACGACGTACGGTAAACTATCTCAAAAAGCTCAACTTAAAGTACTTTGTGCTCAGGTGAATGAAAGAAAACGTGTCCAGATTTTGATAAAATCTTAAAAATTCATTTCAATTATTGTAAATGTAATTTTGCTGCAATTTCGCATTGGATTTAATATAAGCTTTTCGTGACTTATATCAATAAATATAAAACTTTCGTTATAGATTATAACTGAAATCCTGATATTTCTAATTTAAGATATAACAAGGTTAGCTTTTAAAAAAGCTAGTAGCGACTCGCTTCGTAATTTTTTTCCAGGGGTGCGTTTAAATGCAAAAATGATAGTTCTGTTAGCTGAAGTCTTAGCTGAAGAGACTTCAGCGAACATCAAAATAAAAGTGAAAAAAGTTATGGAAGCCAGTTCTCTAAGTTTAACAAAGAGGAATATGAGTATATATGAAGATGCATGTAAACAGATAGAATGAAGTCCCTATGTCTATGCACATTTACTGTATGGCCTGTTGACCTTGACCAAAAAAATCTTAGATAGGTAGAATTCATAAAGACGTCTGTTTATACGAAGTTAAGTTGTAATATGTTATTTAGTATCGGAATGAGTGACAGACACAAGTCCTAAAGTAAACACAAGTTGTCAGAAAAGCCGGAATACTATTAAAAAAAATATAGGGATCCCGGATTTTGACCAGTCTAAGATGTTTTTCAGATAAGCCGGGATCCTATTAAAACATATAGGGATCCTGGGAATTGACCAGTTCAAGAATATAGTTTTCAGAAAAGCCGGGATCGTATTTAAATATAAAGAGATCCAAGGAATTGGCCAGTTCAAGAATATAGTTTTCAGAAAAGCTGGGATCGCAAGAATGTAGTCTTTGTTTTTTTCCAATTAATTAGGCATATAATTATAAGTATTGGGATTTCCGCATTTTAAGTTTGTTAATAAATACCTCTAAATATATTTTTATCCTAAGTTTGATTAATTTAACGTTCATTACATACAATAAAAAAACTTAATGTTTAATGTCCCTTCATTACGACAATAATCAACACAAATATAGTTTATTAGTTTTTCCTCTTTATCTTATACGATCCCGGATCCCGGCCAGTCCGGGCCTCCCGGACCCCGGCCAGTAAATATATACACTAAATACCGATAAAGGATAAAATGACCGGAAAAAAGGAAAAAGAAAAAAATGCACAGAACCAGATGTACACTTATGTTAATTAACCAAACGAAAACTTACTACAGAGGAACAGGTGAGATCGCTAAAACAAAAGTCAGTGTAAATATGATTTTTTGAAAAGAATTCATGAAAACAAACATTTTAATCATCATTATATCTTTGCGCTCAAAATAATACTTGCTGCTTTTTAAAAATGGCGTGAAAATTGAAGGTTTTTTGACGCTATGTAAGATTAAATTTGATTGGCTAAATAGTTTTGGATCCTAGCCCTGATAGATAAATTCTGTAGAAAGCTGGAAGCCAAGCTTCGATTAAATTTTTGGATGGATTCGGAGTTTTAGGTTGTTTTTCAGTAAAATCCTAACGTAATACCGGCTCGCCGTGGCGAGCCGGCATAACACTTAAATTATAGTAAAATGCATGACTCTTGAAGATATTGATAAACGGTTACTATGATCGAAGGCGTTTCTGACTCCATTTAGCTATAAAGGAAGTAAAATTCATTCAGTACAATGTAAACATTGGAGCTATTCATGAATAAAGCGGTTAGTCGGCCAAGGGTAAGATCGTAAGACATTGAATCGTTTACGGAAGTACGTCAGCGTGTTGAATTACATTATTTATTGCCACCTATGTTAAAAATTGTCTGCTCATCAATGCTGCCATTAGAGAGACCCGCAGACAAAAGACAGAGTCAGGTATCTACCTCCCATCAAGCCGAGGCTTTATGGATGACCTCACGTTGACGACACCAACACACGTCCAGGCTAGATGGATGTTGACAGCACTGACAGACGTCGCGTCATGGGCCCGAATGAAATTCAAGGCCGTAAAGTCCAGGTCCCTCATAATCAAGAAAGGCAAGACGACAGACAGATTCGTGCTCCGAGTACAGAACGAGGAGATCCCATCCATCACGAAGAACCCTATCAAGTGCCTTGGTAAGTGGTTTGATGCCAGCCTAGTAGACAAGGACAACGTCAAGAAGCTAGAGAACCAGGTAGAAGACGGGCTGAAGAAGATAGACCGGATCAACCTACCTGGGAAGTTCAAGGCCTGGCTGTACCAGCATGCCTTACTACCAAGGCTGATCTGGCCAATGATGCTGTACGAGGTACCCAGCTCAACAATAGAAGCCTTAGAGAGAATCACCAGCCGACATCTTCGCAAGTGGCTTGGAATCTCACCCAGTTTCTCCAGTATTGGACTGTATGGGAAAACCAACAAACTGCAACTCCCACTATCTTCACTGGTAGAAGAATTCAAGACGGCGAAGACAAGACTGGTGCTTACCCTAAGAGACTCCCCAGACGAGCAGATCCGGGAAGCAGGGATCGTTACCCGTACTGGAAGAAAGTGGTCAGCGACAGAGACTGTCAGCCAGGCGGAGAGCTCTCTCATGCACAAGGACATCGTCGGTGTAACGGCTGTCGGACGACAAGGTATTGGTGCAACCAAAACACTCCTATGGAGCCAAGCCAACCAGACTGAGAGGCGAGCCCTGATACAGTCAGAAGTACGGAAGGAAGAGGAGAACAAGAGACAGGCCAGAGCGGTAGAGATGGGTGCGCAGGGTGCATGGACAACGTGGGAAACCATGGAAAGGAAGCTGACCTGGGAAGACATCTGGATGTATGAACCACTTCGTCTATCCTTCCTCCTCAGGTCAGTTCATGACCTCCTGCCATCTCCAGCTAACCTCTGCCGATGGGGACTAATCACAGACCCAACATGCAGTCTGTGCAAGAAACCAGGCACTCTGGAACATGTTTTATCTTCCTGCTCCACAGCACTGACACAGGGCAGATATCGCTGGCGACACGACAACGTCCTCAGAGAGGTTGCCGATTGGCTGGAAGGGGAGAAGAAGAAGCCACGCAGAAGTAACTCACAGGCAGGCCACATCAACTTTGTGAGACCGGCTGAAACTGCGAAGACAGAAGCTTCACAGAAGAAATCGATCCTTGACGGCACCTCAGGATGGAATATGTCAGTCGATCTAGGAAAGAAGCTTGTGTTCCCGGGAATCGTCCAGACCAACTTGACGGTCCGGACGGTAACTTGCACTTTCCAGTACCGTCCATGAACAGGCTCAATCAAACCGAGCCTGCAACATTTTCAATTTTGCCGTGTTGGGCTTTCTTTAGGGATTTTGTATTTATCTAATTTATTGAGACCAGACATTGTACTGTGGTCCGAGACAGGGAAGAAGCTCGTTGTCATCGAGTTGACAGTACCTTGGGAGACGAGATGTGAAGATGCCTATGAGAGGAAGAAGGCCAAGTACACTGAACTACTTGAGCAGTGCCGACACCGAGGTTGGCGGACTTGGCTATTCCCCATCGAAGTAGGCGCTAGAGGGTTCTGTGCGCAATCTGTATGTAGACTGATGACAGCTGTTGGCACCACTGGCAGAGACAGGCGCCGGGCAATCCAGAAGCTGAGCCAGGCTGCAGAGCGGGCGCTTAGCTGGCTGTGGCTACGACGCGAGGAGACAAGCTGGATGCGATCAACCTCCACACCGTAAGACGGTGGGCCCAACCGCCATTACAGATGTACTTGGATAAGAGCCGAAACATCTGGCGGGCACCAAGCCGACGATGGAGGAAGATCCGCAGTCGAGAACCAGACCTCAGAAAGGTGCGTTTAAGACTGTATTATCCACATTGATCATCTGGTTTACCAGTGACTTCTAGGAAAGACTGGATGGCAACCAGGAATAGATTGGTGACACTGGAGAGACAGTTGACCCCAGGAACAGACTGGAACCGGGGCACTAGGGGTAGCATCCCGACGTGCAGTCTTCGTGAGAAGACACCCACAGACAAGCTACAGACTCCACTAATGAAAGACACCCCAGAGTCTTCCGAGAGGGGGGGAGGATGAAAGACTCACATGGACGGATTTTATGGAATCGACACGGCCTGCCCAATCGACTACGAACTCAGCACCAGGGACAGTAACTTGCCCGTGTGGCATTATATTTCTTTTCGAAATCAGTTGACAATTGAAAATGTATTATCTTTATCATACAAACTATGGTATTATATTTTGTGTTGTACTGATTGTTAATTAGTCAAGCATACCAATATAATTATTCGCTCACAACCTGGAGCTAATAACACCATGTTTAATACCGTAAAAAGGAGAAAAACTGGATCCTCAAAAATGACGAAATTGAAAATGCTGCAAGCTTGGTTTGATTGAGGCTGTTAATAAACAGTACTGTAGTTGTAAACCATACATGCCAATTGCACCGATATAAGTAGACGTCAACGTTTAATATGAAAAAGAAATACGAACAAAAATGACATTTTTGGCAGTTCATTTATCAAAGGACATGAACTTGACAAATGGCTGCCAATATACAAAAAGGATGAAGATTAATTTTAGTCCCTAGACATAAATCATAGCAAACAAAACAATAAGATCATACTGTTGATCTTTAAGAATGAGCGATAAAATATCCCTGATTGAATGCAAAAAACATACATAGCTTTGAAAATAATACAGACATAACAATTAACAACTCCGGAAGGACAAAATGCGCTTTTTTATTTAGTCCTTTATGAACAGTGGTATAATTAGTCAATTTTGAACGCCTTTAACACCGTTTCAAACAGATCAATTTAAAAGTATCACCAGGTGATGTAATAAGTCTGCCTTACACAGAAAAAATACAAACACACAAAGAGGCAAACCTAAAACTTAAAATGTCAATACAACAACGGTTTGACAATCGTATCGAAGACAATTTTATGCAATACCTTACTATATAAATAGTACAATATAACATAATACGAGCGTGTGTAATATGACACCCCATATCCAGAAAAATATTCATGTGCCAATAATAACCCTTCGTCAACCACAAATATTTCCTCTTGTAACATGTCATTATCACCAAATAAAGAGCAAAAAATATATCTAATAATGGCACTTCAAATCTACTTTTTAGTTTATGCTACCTTCTTATGCGAAGACGTAAACCATTTACCCAATTTCTGAAGAGGTTCACCTAAAGATCAATCCTTTCAGTTATGACCAGTCTAAACAATGCGGTAAAGAAGGGGATGTTAAAGAATAACGACAGATAACCAAGAGGATCAACAGGACACATTATTATCTCAAAGACTCAACTTTAAGCACCCATTGGTCTGTTTTTTCTTCCATCTTTATGTGGATTTTTCACATTACTCAGTAACAAGTGTTGCTTTAACCGGCGAATTATGTTGTTTACCCCTCTCTGAACGGAATGTATTCATGTTGGCCCGGACAGATTGACAAACGGAAATATGCACTTTATATATTCGCATTTCAACTTCATTGGAGGGGGGATAATGCATTATAGCATGATATGGGTTGTTAATTCGTATTAGGAAGCCAACTTTTGACTGTTACAGTAATTGAGTTGAAGAAATTGAATCGTGACCATATATAGAAATAATCTTACGTTAAAGATTACAGCTAAAATCCCATGTATTCTACTTTAAGATATTATTACGCATAAATAAAAATGCATTACTCTTAAACACATTCATAAATAGATGCTCCGTTTCGGGCGTTTTAAGGGATTTCGTTGTTTTCTATTTTTTAAGCCACATCAGTGTTATTTGTGACATGTTGAGGCCGTAATAAGTCCCCCCTTAAATTAAAGAAGCTATATTTTCGATCCTTTAAGATTGTCCAGCACAACATTATTATTGTGTATACATGTTATGGGGTATTTAAGTTTCTTCTATTTGGCCTTTTTCATCACGGCTTGCTCCACTTGTGGCACTTTCACCGTTACAGAATGCAATTAATCGATGTAGATTATTGTCTTGCGTGAGTTTGACTAAACTGCTTGACATATATAAAAGCTATATTACAGTCTGGACACGCTAAACAAAGCGTTTTTTCACAGTTTTTGGTATATGAAGGTAGAATAATAAATGTCCTTCATATTTATCTCAACAAAAGAACTTTATGCTAAGCTTGCCTTGTTAAGCTATGAAAGTCAAAGACATGATAAGTTTTCATAGTTTTGACTATTTCGAATACTACACTTTTTGACACAATACTTTTATTTCTAAATAACAGCAATAACTTTATTCAGGATTGAAGATATAATAGAACGGACAACACATAGTTCCGTTGCAATGTTAGAGAAACGCCCGAAAGAACACGATGATTTTTAGCCTTTTAATAGATCAATGTATTGTCACCGCCTTATATTTTTGCACTGCTAAACTTCTGTCTTTAAAAATAGCATACACAAGGAAACCAAAGATGTATAACTATAAATAAATGGGTTTTCCAATCTAATTAAAGACTGGAAATTCCAACTCATCTACGTAATAACTTACTATATAAATAGCGAAATTGTACTCGCAGTGCATGAAAAGGCGGATGGAGCCTTTTAAGCATAGACAACAACAAAATATGCGAGCGTATGTATTTATCAACATTTTGATCTCAGGTAGATCGAATCTGCGTCCGCACATTGTCTAATTATAAATAATACTTCTGCCAAATGATTTTGATTTTTCCTATCGGTTCAGTAGAAACAGCGTGGGCAAGAAATTTTGAATTCTTAAAAAATAATTAGGTGTGGCATTGATGTTGGCCTGGGGAAAATATTAAAACTATTTAAATACTAAAAAAATAAACGAACGGCCACTCATTAATTAAGTACTTGACTGATGTCTTTGATAGCAAGTATTTCCTGAACAAAGTCTAATTGCATTGTTCACATAAATTCATTGTTTCAAAAACAGGAAAAAAAACGAAAATGTTGCCGATTCTAGTTCATTGAGCCTGTCCATGCAAGTTACTTTCCACGTCATTTTATCTAAGCATTCACCAATTCTGGCCCTAAAATGGAATAAAGGGTTTATAGAAAATGGCCCTAGCTAGCGATTACTATGACCAACAATTGAGAAATCGGTTCCAATTCCTCATATGTAAATGGCATGATACACAGCCTCTTTTAACGGACATCATAAAAGACATAAAATAAACAGGAATAACATTATTTCGAATTTTCAGTACAACAACCTCATGAGACATAAGTGTACTATCTACATGCACATTTTGCCTAATGTGCATATTGTTAAAAATGTATATGGCCTATTTGAGATTTTTGAAAAGCATTTTTGCTGTTTGACTTCATTATTCGTGAAGCTTTTAATTGTTATGTATCAACTGAAATATTGTATTGACTTAGGCAATGCTGTTTGATTACTTGATTTATAGAACAACAATAAATAAAAATATCTTTTTGATATATCTACGGACATACTTTACCACGTTTTAAGCGGTCCTTTTTGCTAGCTCAATTCAATTTCCCTTTAGGTGAAAATAGTCAAATCCAGCTTGCACTTATAAAAATAATCTGGATAGGACATTGATGTCGATAAACCGGTAAGACGTATAATGGGTTATGCAAAGATTTTAGTACGATATCCTACTATGTATGTTATGTAATATGTTGCGTCGGGTTATCTTTAGAAGTAGAAATAGCTTCATCGTCTTATCCTGTCTGTCTCAACATAATCTCCATTGTTAAGCATGCGTTTACAAAGAACAAGCTCTTTTTGTCAAACAATATACCTCTAAGTTTAAAAAAATACAATGAGTTTACTATAGATACATCGTATAAGTTTTTCAATCACATATAAAAAAATCTTGTTAGGTACATCTTCCAAGCTTTATGGAATCAATACATAATTCTCACATTAAAAACAACTAACGGTAAGTATTTTATTTTTATTAAGAATATTTCTTAAAATTCGGAAGTTTTATACTATCAAAATCTCCCAACACAGATTTAACAAACTCAGCTAACGTCTTCCCACAGCAAAGAAACGGCGATAACAAGGTAAATATAAGTCAGGATTAGGCAGTACGAGGGCTGTTAGAAATAATAGAAAAGTATCCGGAAAGGTTTCATAACTTTTTTTATTTACAAACATAACTAGATAAAATATTCAACGTTTTTTCCATGGAGAATTTTGCCTATGATCCACTTAAAAAATCGCCATTTGCGCTAATGCACATTATACAGTATATTTGAAAACGAAGGGTTGGGATGAGCGGTGCAACTTACTTCTGGATTAGATATAGCGTCAGGAAAATCGGTCCCACGCATAAAAATCACACCTTTTCTAAATATTCTCCACTTCATGATACGCACCTCTCCAATCTATAAATCCACTTGTCAAAGCAGGACTTAAACTGATCTTGGGGAGTTTTACGAATCGTTCCTCGAACAACAATTGGCAAATTATGAACGTCATCAAATCTTTTGTCACGTAGCTCATTTCAACGCCAGAAAGAGCCAGAAATCACATCTTGGGAATATGCAGGATGTTTCAAGGTGTCAATTCCTTATTGTCTCAGCGTTGTCTTGGTGACAACAGAGGAGTGGGGAGGTGTATTGTCATGATGTTATACGAAATTGCCATCAAATTGTCGACTGTTCTTCCATACAGAACACACCAGATCACGCTTGATAACGCGTAGACTTGTTTTTAAATATGTTGTATCACTCATAAATGTTTGATTTCTTCATAGAACTTTTACGGCAGGTATTCTTTATCATAGAGATCGTCTCTGATGCCATGTTTCATATTAGCACGCAAATGTTTATTAAATACCGCTGCTCTAGTGATATAATAGCAATAGAGTGATGTGTTAAATTTCTGTTGTTTACGGAAATGACGTCATATTAAAGTCAATGGTGTAACGTTGGTCAATACAAAAGTGTGCAAGAACGTCACTTGCAATTTGGTCATCTTTTGACGTCGGAAATACAATTTTTGATCTCTTTAGAAACAGGTAAATATGTATTCGTTAATCCAATTTATCTTAGTTGCCCAGCTCGACATCACCAGACGTTGCCTTAGTGACTGTAGAAAATACATAACTATAAATATTTTACTTTTTCAACTGGACTATAAGCATAATTCCTGAAAGTGTCTGTGTTGAAAATTTCATCACGATAGTTGCACAAATAAAAAAATGAAACAATTCCGAATACTTTTCTAAAGCCCTCGTATTAAAATAATAAACAATAAATATCTGTTCACGTGTAAATAAAAGGAACACACTTCCATATACGTGCAAATGATTCTATTCTTTTTGCAAATACTTGACACCAGTAACTTAATGCTCAGTGAAAAGTACAGAAATACGGGTTTCATAAATTCAAAAATTGGCACAAATTAATTTTCAAGGTGCCTGTAATTCTGGTAGAAGACCCTCCATAGTTACTGACAAAACAAATCATAAAATCAAGCTTGTATTTGACAAAGGTGCAAGACTTTCATTTACTCAGATTGCACAGGTAAAACTGCTCAAATCTTGTAAATTGCATATATCGCTGCCCACAATGCTCTAAAAACCATACCATTTGTTGTTATATTTGGTTTTCCAATCTTTTTAAAGAATTGATTTTCCAACCAGTTTGAACATTATAAATACTACTCTGGGAAACTGAAACATGACCTGTAAATACGAAAACTTAACATAAAGTCAAAGGTTTTACTCGAGTCTTTCATTAGCCTAATAAAAAGTAAATGCAAAAGTAAACAACCCGATCCTAATAAAAAATCTGTTTAAAAAGTAGGTCAAATTATGACAATTGGCTAAAATGTAACCATAGCATATTTCAACTTTATCACCAACGATTAGCTTATTTCAAAATAATTTAATCTGAGTAGGGTTATTTCACACACCTTTTATTGTGGATTTGAAAGTTTAAATAAGATGCATAGCCTATCCGCAATAACTATTGTATAAGGGAGATTGATTCAAAATAAAATATCAATACAGTTTTTCATAAATTACGATTTACGTGTTATGAGTTTAATCTAACGACAAAATTGTATCTATGCTAGTTATAAATTAAAATTATAAAAAATAAGAATGCTCTGCCAGGAAAGACTTTGTGCGTAGTATACACCCGAACAAAGGTCAATCCGTTTGTCCACCCGTCTGTTAGCAATTTCGTGTCCGTTCTGGATCTTTTGAACCAGTAGAAGGGAATTGATACTAATCGGCAAATTGTTAACCATAAAAAAGACGATGTGCAGAGTGCAAATTAAGTCAGGGTCAAGATCACACTTAGTTATTGTGTATACATTTCAAAATTTCGTGTCCGCTTTGTATCAAATATCTTTTAAATGATGGGAGGGAAGTAAAACTATTCTTCCACAGAAATTTTACTGATAGTAAGACGATGTGCAAGACCTATAGGATTGGACTTCCTCAGATCAAAATTGCTCCTGCCCCGGGAGTCACTTGTGTTATATAGATATATTTCAAATACGATTAAGTCTTATTCAGTTAAAACTACTGTGATCAGAGCTTAAATAATTGACATGTAGCAATGCCATGTTGACGCCCACAAAATTGATATTTATCATGCCCAAGCGTTAATATCTGTCTAACGCCTAGGATCACCTAATACAGATAGACTTGTTTTGGAAAATGACAATTAAGTCTTATTCTGTAAAACACTGACATATATCAATTCCTTTGGTCAATTATTTTAAAAATATTTACTCCTTAACTATGTCAGCCGAGAAAAACGAAATATATTTACCACGACCCCCGAGGTAACCATTGGTCACATGCCTTATATAGATTGCTGTATTAGAAAACACATCAAAATGTTTATATAAAAACAAACTACAGTGCCAACATTTACATTTGGTATGTATCATCGCCTAGTACACCTCTGTAACAGTTTGATGATTCATGCACCTAGGGATAAAAAATGCTCCCACCCTGCGGGATATTTAATATTATGAGGATAATTCAGATAAAACACCTTTTGTTAAGTTTTATGAATGAGTCTTTTCTTTCACTGAAAGGTAGTTTTGACCCCTCAAACACATTTTCGGGCGTTAATTTCTCCACCATTGTTGAACTCTTTTTTTTTTAAAAAAAACTTGATTTGCTGCCATCTGTTTCAATACCCGAAATATAGAAAGATTGTTTTATACGACCTTGATTGCCAAAGATTTCTCAAGATTTAAAGATTTTCTTATTGTATAAATCATTTACATTCTGTATTTATACATATATAATATGTAATGTTAGATTCATAAACACCTAGCATTGAAAAAAAGTATTTGAAACAAATTGTTTGTCTTTGTTGCCAGAAATAAAGAAAAAAGTTGTCATAGAGTTATGATCATGCTTGCCCTAGCATAGAATTTAGCTTTTCATATCCAGGAAAACTCATGATCTCTTTTTCTTGTTTATTCAAGGATTGGTAACTAAAACATACTATGTCTCGCAAACGAATAATTTCCGTTATGATAAAAGGGCAAATATGTTTTGTGTTTTTTTAATTGCTGTAATAATGGATTTGAAAAAAAGACGTAAAATGCTTATCGCTAGAAGGAAATTTAGATGTAAACAAAGCAAAGATGGTTGAGCTATATGCCTTATGTGTAACTTATGTTTTCTACAACACTAATTAACAACAATATCATTTTTTATTCCTGTATGACGCATTTAAGTACTTATAGCCAGCCCATTTATGAATTAATCTTTTTACAGGTCAAGGTCAATTGATTTTTTTTCTTTAGTATATAAGGTTAACATTTTGAATATACAACTTGTGCTCCAAAACACCCATTGCTTTCATTTTTTCTCAATATCAGTCCTGTTAAAATTCAAATAATCTAATAATGTCGATAAAGCGGTGGGTCGTATAGTGGGACATGTTGACATTGAACTACAATCTTATCTAGGTTTCTCATGTACTGCGTTGACGTTTAGCTTACATTATTCCTTAAAAGTACAAATAACCTTGTTGTTACAATCTATCTAAAATCTATGTCTTTACCTTATCCACAAAGTTTACCATGTCTTTCAATAGTCTACAAACCTTACAGTTTATTAAAAAGAAATAAAAGCCCCTCTTCATCAATAAATAAATTTCCTTGTCTCGAAAATAGAAAGATTAAAATAAAAATAAAGAAATCGACGAATTAACTATACTTTTAAATATTTTCAAGTTATTTTAAAAATCACTTTTTAAGATCTCATTTACAAATTTTAAATGTCAACAAAATATTCTAAACTTCAAAAATATAGGTTTATCTAAATTGTTTTAGTTGATAACAATAACTTACTTGATCATCCGAGAACAATCAAAACACGACCAGCTGCTGTCTTTTCCCGAGCGAAATTAAACAACTAGTAGACAAATGATAAGACAATAACAGTAAACATGTATCAGGGCCCTTCAAGGTTACCTAAAAGGTAGACGCATCTATTTTAAGATTTCCGCATTGGTAAATAATCAGCTTTTTAATTGCGTCTATTTAAGACTTCCGCATTGGCACCCCCGTCTAATAAATTCAAATAATCTAAGTATAATTTTTATGTCAATAAAGCGGTTAGTCGTATAATGGGTCATATTGACATTGAACTTACTAGCCTTGAATCACTAGCTCACGTACTGCGTCGGTGTTAAGAAAAGTACAAATAACCTCATTTATGTTACACAATCTGTCCAAAATCTATATCTTTACCTTATACCCATAGTTTCCCATGCCTATCCATAGTCTACAAACCTTATATTAAAAGGAAATATAAGCTCCTTTTCATCAATAAATAAATCTCCTTGTCTCCAAAATAGACAGTTAAAGATAAAATTAAAGAAACCGATGATTTGACGTCATCGTTTAATTAAACAAATCATTTTTCCAAATGTATATGTAAACCAAATATGATTTTTACATATACAATATAGGTTTATTAAAACAATTGGTTTAAATGAAAACATTAAGTGGATAACAATTTACTTACTTAATCCTTCGACATCAATCAAAACAAGACCAGCCACTATCTTCTCCCAAAAAAAATTGAAACAGCAATAAGGCCAAACAAATGTTTGTTTCTGGTAACCCGATCGACCCTCAATTTTTAATGTCGGCCGTAACATTTTTACAGACTTAAAAAAAATTCACCCTCAAGACCAATTTCATAAATAAGTCAATGTCAATTTTAGTTTAATGTACATGAAGGTCCTGACCTAAAAGATGTTGTATCAAAATATGAAGTTAATCCATTTATAAATAAGAAGGTTATAGCCAGTTACAGAATTTCATTAATTTTACCTTGATGGTCAAGGTCAATTAAAGGTCAATGCCATATCTTGAATATTCAATATGTTTGTTCGGAACCAATTCTTCTTCTGTCAGGGTTGAATCAAATCCTTACAAATTATGACAATTTAACCAAAATTCAATACTTTAAAATTGTCAGTCAAGATCATTTAAAGCTCAAGGGCACGGTAATTTCAATCTTTTAGAAGATCTTGTCCAAAAGGTTGTTTAGTTAAATTATGACGATAATTTGATTATCAATTACGATGTTTAAGTCAATCATAGCACAAATCAGTGAAATTTTAACAATTTAACTTTCAATGCCAACTTCACAAATGAGCCAAGATCAACTTGAGCTTAAAATACATGGATGTCCTAAAGATTATTGTATCTTCATATAAAGTAAATCCATCTATTAATAACAAAGTTTCAGCCAGTTACATAAAAAAAGAAAGTTTCAATACTTCAAGGTCAAGGTAATTTATGGGTGAAGGTCAAGGTCTGTCTGATTAACTTGAAGGTCTATCCTAGAAGATTAAAATGACAAAGTTATAGCCACTAGTAGCAAAAATCAGCAAAATGCAAGCAAACATTAGTCATTCAACCTTAAAGATCAAGGTCATTTTTGAATGAAAGTCAAGTTAAGTCTTGTCTACTTGAAGGTTTTGTTCCAAGGGTTGCTATGGCCAAGTATGAAGACAATACACTAAGAACCTTTTAAGTAATGATTAAGGTACAGGTTTGCGAACGCAAACGCAACGGCAACGATAACGGGAAAGCCGACATGACTGTTACAATACTTTTATTTATTTTTAAAGTCGAGCTAAAAATGATTTACTTGGAAAGAGCACATGATAAATGACATCAAAATGTGTGTTTCTTAAAATCGGAAGACTTCCTTTAATATGTATGTCTAGTAAATGTCCAAAAGAGACATGGTTTGATAAAAGTAGTAAGTTGATAAATTATCTTTAAAATCTATTTTTGAAAATTCGCTGTCTAAAATCAAAACTTTATACAATTTTATGAAAACAGCAGCAAACAGAAATTGTTTTAAATCCACATGCCTTGATGTTGTATCCTGCCTTACCCATTAAAAATGCCTACCTATCTAGGAGACATTACCAGAAAAAAACTTATTGCTTCGGCCTAAACACGACACTAACTACAGTAGACAGTACACTTGTCTGGGTAAGATAAAATGAACTACATGTTTACATAAACAACCGTTCAAGGTCATTTGTAAAAGGTTAACACTTTAGAATACTTTTTCGCACACTTTAGGTATATATGAAGTTCAAATAAGTTAATTTTTACCCTGATAGTCATTTTTCTGAGTTTCGTCATATAACTGAGCCGCCCTTTACAATCAGTTGTGCTTGATACAAAATTTATAAATTGAAGCAGGCCTCTATTATGGTAAATGGTAAAGGTAGGTACCGGCTTATCATGTTTGTAATTTGAAACAGTTTTGAACTTTATTTAATTTGAATGATATATTCTGACAAATAAACTGTTAAGTCAATATTAACCCAGAAAAAAGAAATTATGCTTAAGTTACTTCGTTTTAGGGATTTCCATTTAAAAAGTAAGCACCCAGTTTTATTATTTGCGAAAAGTCAGATATTAAATAACCTTATAACAGTTTATTTCTGTATCGTTAAGTGTTTGCAAGGAAAGTAGTGTATAAAAAAAATGTGTTCGTCATATTCACTTTTTTGTTTTCATAATTAAAATCGTCAGATTTCATAGTAGAGAAATATAACAAATACGGACCGAATAACATTGATGAACCCGATCTGTACTATATTTCCTTTCTTCTTTTAATTTTCTTTGGTTAAATATTAAATACTTGTCCGAAATGTGGTGATTTCAACTCTTTAGGTGCATATTATTTATATTTCGTTGATAGTTGTCATGTACCTGTATGTTCTAAAGGAAACCTTTTTAGTACGATTCATTCTAAACCCGAATAAAGAATCAGACCAGACGAGCTGGTCATAACTTACGCAGATATATACCATAAGTAAAGTTAAATACACATTCATAATTTTTCACAACGTCATAATGTCAATGTTCAATAAAAGATATCAATAATAAATATATTCATTTTGAAAACAAATGTTTTATTGACCACGTAACGCATCATGTAGATGAATATCTTACGCATTTGTATTGTTTTGCGGATTTCAATGTTTCTGTATATACAAGCCACATAATGGTGTCACATATATTAATCGTATTCAAAGATGTATCATTACACCCCTTGCCTTGCCCGATTTATTCCCGTATCGGCCCCTTTTAGTTATTATCATTTCACTTATTGCATGTCTCTCTCCCAATCTTTTTATTTCATATGGAATTTTATTAAAAATAACTTTCAGTGCGTGTTTAAGAAACATGGTTATCTGTTTCGTAGAAAACCATACCATTTATTTTTAAGTTGGGGTTTCCAATCTATTTAAAGAATGGAATTTCCAATCAAATTGAAAACGCAATAAATTACAGTATAAATATCTTAAACCGAAACTTTGACCTGTAAATATGATATAAAGTCAACTGAATATGTAGTCGAACTTTATACTTATAGGCCTCGTCTTATATATTGTATAGGCCTTATAAAAAGCAAAAGTATCTGATCATATTAAAAAATCTGTTTACAAAGTAGTTCAAACTATGCATTTTGGCTAAAATGTAAACATAACAATTTTCAACTTACTCACTTACGATTAGCTTGTTGTTCGAGTTTGTTTCAAAATAATTTGAGCCGCGTCATAACAAAACCAACATAATGGGTATCAGTTTCTCTATTTGTTATAGAGTTTATAAGCGAACAGCATGGATCCTGATCAGACTGCGCGGATGCGCAGGCTGGTCTGGATCCATGCTGGTCGCAAACCCATTATGTTGGTTATGTCATGACGTGGCTCATTTGTCAGAGAAGGTTTATTTTACGCACTTTTAATTTTTGGATTGACAGTTTAACTCACACAGATTTTTAGATACATAGCCGATCCGCAGTCACAATCACAATTATATAAGGGGGATTAATTCAAAATAAAATATCCCGACAGTTTCTTCATAAATTACCTGCTATCAGTGTTTATTTTACTGATTATGAGTTAAATCTAATGACAAAACTTTATTTATGTAAGTTAATAAGTTCAATTTTTAGGAATTTTGAAGAAAAGAAAGGAAGCCTTATTTTCTAAATCTTACTTAAATCTGAAAACAATAGCAGTAAATATTATATGCCAATTTTGTAAGACATTCATGTGAATTGGTGTTTGTGAGTTCTATACCGTCACTCCAGTAATTTCCAATATAATGTAATTTAATACATACATGCCATGTTTGTTATTATGTAACATTTGTCATTTATGGCATTCAATAAATGCCCTATTTAATTCAACCTAAGTGTTGTGTTTTACCTCATAACAAACAAGTTTGTCTTGCCAGTTATATTTGCTTGACCTGGACAATCCATAAAATGTAATTGTTTCACAAAAATGTCGAGAGACATTTCGTGTTACATTTCATGCATTTTGCTTTATACGTTTCTAGTGATGTTTCAAAGCTTCTATATACTTTTTCTTCACTTTATGACAACATAGTTCTATAGTGAATAAAGACTATACAGCGTCATATAACAGACCGGATATTGATGTAGCCAATGAACATCTGCGATAGCTTCAATCATGCACTGACTAATGAATTTTGAGACTAATGCCAACAGTAACAATATGAATAGAAGTAATACTCATTGACCAACGAATCTTTCTTTATGAATTAAAGATACTATGCTCAAATTTGATATTTGCAAATATTGATAATTGATACACAGTCTCTTTGTAAACAAAGTTTTTAACTTCATACAAAGTAAATATGTTATATCTTAAATTCTACAAATAACAGGTGGTCACAATATAAATACGAGTATACTGGAAGATTTTTAAAGAAAAGACCAACTTTACTATAGTTATTCATTCTTTAATTCAAGTTAGACGTATTTAGTTAGAATTTCATAGATTTCCACTAATTTCTGTGATTAAATTTTTTTCACTAAAAGTTGAGCATAATATATCTTTAATTTTACAAATAATCAGCATTGATTAGCAGCATGTCTTAATTAAACACTTTACACGCCCATATAATCATGCATAAATGCTAATATTTGCCAAACCCCAGGGGTCACCTGATATAAATAGAGTTGTTATGGAAAAAGACAATGATGTCTTATTTTGTAAAACTAAATATTTTGAATGTAGCATCGCCTCGTGGGACTCAACAAAACTGACACATATCATTCCCCTTGGGTCAATATTTGGCCTGACCGCGGTTGATACTTATTTGCTAGACTTTTATAGGATAAAATATGTAAGTTTTATTTATTAAAAGTGCTAAGATAGCTGGCATTGCATTATTGATCTCTACAAAACTGACATGAATCATTAGTATGGGGTAAACATTGGCCTCAGCCTAGGGTCACCTGTTTTTTGTAGATTTATAAACATCTTTAAGTAATTTACTCATTTACTATAAACGCACGCCCAGAACTACAAAAGTTATAAATACCACGACCCTCGTGGTCAACATTTGTCACATGCCTTATATAGTTTAATGTTTTAGAAAATACATCAGATATATTTTTATATAAAAAAAACTACAGTATTTTACGTTTATACATTTGACATGTAGCATTGCCTGGTATACCTCTATAAACTATAAAGTTTGTAAAATCGTGCACCTAGCATAAAAAAATGCTCCAATCCTGGGGGTTAATTAGAATTATAACATGAATTCAGATAAAAAAATGGTTTAGTTTTGTGAATGATTCTCTTCTCTAACTTAAAGATAATTTTGATTACTCATACACATTTTCGGGCGTATATAACCCCGCCTTTGCGGAACTCTTGTTTTTTTACACTTGATTTGTAACCGTTCCTTTTAAATACCCGAAATATAGAAAACATTGTTTTAAACGTCTTCGGTTGCCAGAGATTTTTCAAGATTTCTAAAAAAAATAGTGTATGAATCATCTTCATCTGTATTATAATGTATACATATATAATATGTAATGTAATATTTATAAACATTTACAATTGAAAAAGTATTTGATTCAAGTTGTTTGTCTCGTTGACAAAAAAAAGATAGAGAAAAGTTGTAATAGAGTTATGCTCACGCTTGCCCTAGCAAAGAAGTTAGCTTTTCATATCCAGAAAAACTCATGATCTCTACCTCTAGTTTATTCACGAAAAAAACTCAAAAACATATTAAGTCTCGCAAACGAATAATTGTCATTATGGCGAAAGTTCAATTATGTTTTTTTTTAAATTGTGCAATAAAGGATTTAAAAATAGATGTAAGATGCTGATCACTAGTAGGAAATTAAGATGTTTAATATTTGTGAAAAGGTAAGCAACATGTAAACAAGGTGATATATTTGTCTTCAATACATACTGCTACTTCACAATATTTGTACTTTTGTTATAACGCAAAACAAAGATGGTTCACCTATATACCTTATGTGTAACTTAGGGAAACTATCAGAGAACACAAACAAATAAAAAAGCTTTTGTAAAATAAAGTCCAAAGAATATTGAGGGGTAAATAATCTCTTAATCCAAACACAAACACACATTAAAAAGTAATACCCTTTTATTTGATAACTTTGATAAACATTTGTTAACAAGTTGATGTTCATTACGAAAATCATTCAATAAATAGAATCAATGTTGCCTAAGTATAAACAAGGTCGCTTCAGCCAATGTTTGTAAGATATATAATCTACAATATGAAAAACAAGATCAAGAAGGAAGGGCGGCATTCAATCAACGCATCCCCTAAGTAAAATATATTTTTAGAAAATTATTATCTTAATAATGAACACTTTGCAAACAAAAGTTCAAATATGGAATGATCCTCGCAAAATGTATAAAAAACAACAATAAAAGATACTACTTTGTCAATATAACATGTTCATTTTACAGTACAGAAACTGATTAAGTTAACATCGATTTATACTATTTATACTATTAACGTGCTACTATAATAATGATTTCAGTAAGTTAACATTGTTATTATGCCAAAAAGTATCAAGAAACCGTCAGCATATTTTTATAATTTGTTGTATACACCGTACAATGGAATTCATAAAGATGTTTGCAACATAGTCAATACACATAATGTATAATCTATAATAAGGCGCCCGCTGAGGCGTCTTCCAGAATATTTTTGTGTAGGCATACATAACATTCAAGCAAATAATCATTATTTTAACAACAGTAACGAATATATTTTTAAGTAACATTGCTGTAGTTAAATTTGATTAGTCATTGTTTATTAACCTAGACTTCATCAATAGTATTTCAACTCTTTCATTATGTAACAAACGAGTTCATGTAAGTTGAAATAACATCGCAAACAATAATGGTCATAAATTTCAACAGTCTGTTACAGCAAGGTAGTTAATAAAACCTTTGTTTAAAATCAACAACAATATTTTATCTTTGCTGTTCTATCTGGTATGCAATCTACAGAAATGTTATAATTAAAAAAAAGTTAATTTAAACATATCACGAAATTGAATGCCTTGTTAGCCGCAAACTGTTTATACTGCAAACACTTATCACATTACATTTAAAATGTAAACAAGTCAATTCACTGTCACTTTATGCAAGGAAGAATAACACTCTGTAATTAAAACCGCATTTTGACACCAATTAATATAAATTAATATAACATATCTGATTGAAAAACACTAAGTCTGTGCAGTTTCCATGCCATTACCTATAGTTCGTAGATGAGTCTTGTAAATGGCAGTGTTTTTCCCCACACATTTGGGACAGAAGGCAGATTTAAAGATCCTGTATGCTGTAATTTAGGTTGTAACCACACTTAGGTGAAATTTTGTATATTTTTTATGCGTTCAATTATGCTTCTAAAGCAATTTTCAAACATCGGAGAATATGTAAAATTCATACTGCAAATATTTGTTCACATTATATGTACTCATTAAAATACGCATTTATTTCTTACCGAAGAATTTGACTTAGAATTTATAGAAAATAAGTTTTTTTACTACCCCACCCCGCCTTTATACCACATTTGTTACCACCTTACATTCATCAATGCTTTGACTAGAGTGTTACACACTGGACAAATATCGTAAAATAAGTAACAATCATTGCAGAACAAAAGATGTGGACATGGGCAACTTAGAAACACAACTTCACGAACTTTGTTCTTGCAATGGCGGCAAAATAGTATGTTTCTCAGTCTTTGGTTTTCGTTGTTCAGCTCCAATGTTTCATCAATTCCATCACATGAAATATCAAGTGAAGCTGTAAAATATTAAACAAACTACTGAATATTTCTTAGTAAAAACACAAAATGATACACAACAAAATAAGGGCCACACAATTTTAAATTTATGAACGAAATTGTTGAACAAACTTGAAAGGGTTACAAGCGTTGCAAACAACATAGCACTACACTCTATAAAATGTATCGTTGCAGTGTTTTCCTTAAATAAGACATGATATCATAAAACGCGTTGCAGGTGTGAATAATCTAGACTTAAATTTTGGAAAACAATAGTTTATTTTATTGTGGAACAAATAGTAACGACATGAACTGATGAAGACGGTCATCGTCTATCATATGAATCTATAAGTGAACATCACATTTACACCAAGGTTAAAGCAAATGATATTAATATTAAATGAGAGGAAAAAAACGAAAGGGACACATAATCTAACGATTTAGAATATTTATGAAATGGTAAGTGATTATTTAAATATCAGTGTAAAACTTATTGTAGAGGTGATGCACTTTCAGCACTAATACATACATTTATAAAAAATACTTGACCTATAGCCACGCTCTAAATAGATTAATTGAATCTAAAGGCCAATTGTTTCTAATGTGTGATACTTCTGGCTTTTTTTATTCATGTTAATTAAATGGCCCGTAAGTAGCGACATATTGATCCGCGGACCGCGAGTTGAACAAATTTGAAAGAAATACACAAAGAAATTTTTCTTTTTAACTAACATAACCATTTTACCTTTACTTAAAATTTGCAATGTCTATTTGCCCCAGCCAGTTCTATATATACTCTAAATCAAATGCCTATGACAACCGACGTACGTAATGTTAGTAGTTCCATACACTGTATTATCAATGGGACAATTTATAAATGAAATGCACTACATACGTGTTTGAGTTCTGAATGATTTCGTTAGTCCACTGTCTGATTTTTTCGCTGGAGCCATATCGCACATACCGACTGATTCAATGCAATCGCTTTTTGATGACGCTGAACCATAATTATTTATGCTAATCTGGTTCTCTGGTGTCCCTTGGACTGAGGCGGATTCTTCATCTTCTAAGTCTAAGATTTTCTCAATCAACATTCTGGTACTTAATGTCCGTCCATCTTAAATATTAATAAGATATTTTTAATCTGCATGCATTGCAATGTTTTATATGACTGTTTAATACTATTTTGTTATGGCTTTTTTACTCTATTAAGAAGATATCAACCTGATATTTTGAATTTTCAAAACTTGAATCTAATCTTTTTATTAACCAAAGGAACATTATTGCCTTCTAAGTCACTTCTCCAGTTTTATATAAAGATATCTATCAGTCCCTGTTTAAAAATTGGAACACATATATTTGCCTTGATATTTTATGGGGTTTCCCATATCTATCCAAAACCATTAGAGTAACAACAGAAACCGAATTTGACTGTCCGCCGCAACGCAACAAGGTCTCAAAATTTATTGGCTATCGACATGTAAAATGTCTTTGGCCATAACAATGAATCAATTTTCGAAACGGTACAATTATCTTAATGTGTGATTGTACACCAGAATTTTATTATTTTCATAAATCTACTTATAAACAATGGAAAGCACCAGTAAATACCAGCATTACTGCAGACAAATTTAGTACACGTTTACCTAAGTTCAAAAGTACTCTGTCAAGCTCCTTACACATTGTACATTCCCATATCACTACCGAATAATTAAGCATTCATCAAACAAAAGGGTCAGAAATAACATTTTCTCAAAATGTAATGAGACATTGTGAATGTAAAATCCGTTAGAGTCATATACTACCTTGAAGTTATTAAAGTGCTTTACTTTTTCGAGTTAAGTGACACAATACGACCACTGTTCATTTTTTAAAATCACCCCGCTTTCTTAAAACCATCATTTTCTTATTTTCCGTGTTGATAGTTTATTACCATTTATCGCAATACGTCTTTTGAATTATGAAGCTCCGTTGCATCGTTATATCTTCCATTAAAATAACGTCGGCAGTATACTGAACTCAAATTTAAAATCAAGGCCACTGTCTATGAAATACAGTTCTTAAATTGCTTTAAAATTAGCCCCTACTATCTTAACATACAAGTGTAATAATCCAGTCTAATATTATGATGTTCCATGAATTTCTCGGCCAGAATTTTCTATTTGCTATAAAAGTCCAGTTTTATCGTCGTACGTATGAACTCTTAGTTATCATTTCTAGAACGGATCATTAAGGTTATAAATTAAAATGTCTCCTTAAGATTTCAAAATATGATATGGTAAGAAACAAATAGTTGGAAGTTTAATATTATCTGTGTGTGTGCACTCATTTCTTAATTCTTCCATATGGCTGGAATCTAGGGGAAAGTAAAAAAATCAGATTATCTGATAACGTGATATTACAGTTACGTTAATTAAAAATAAAAACTTAAATCATTTACCATCTCTATTTCTTATCGCACGTAGAGCATTCCGTATAACATCTTGACTGTAGCCCATCTCTAGCACACTTTGGACAGCATCTGTATGCATCTCAGCATTGGCAGAGTACTCTGTGGTTGATGCTTTTAAATACATAAAAGTCTGATCACAATAAAGTGTTAAAATATGTATTTTTTAAATTTCTAGTTTCTAGTTATATAATATATTTTTTATACATTTTCATTGCATTTCAATATGTGGTCATTAATTTCAAAGTCTTTGAATAATATATTTTTTGCCCACTGACTACTAGTACTTCCAAAAAAGTAAGAATTGTTACAAATAACGTTTTTGAACAGAAACAAAAAATGCTCGTGGAAATCCGCATAGACTACCACAAAGTATACAACAAGGCTTTTATGGTACCAATTTTAATATGTTTCATATATTATAATTTTAAACTGATCTCACCAGCTGTAATGGTGACTGAAGCCTGGCTGTTTCCATTTGTCTGTTAAAGTAAATAAGAAGATGTATGTATCTTATTATAATAAAAACACTTTAAAATATATACATTTTTTAGTCATTTTTTAAACCTGAAATGTTTATTGGATGAATATTTATTCAAGTACACAAATCTATTATTCTACTCTGTGCTGTGTAAGGCAGACTCTCACTTCTAATAATATCTAGTAAGTAATATCGGTCTGGGTGGTATAAATCGGCTTGTTAATACAGTTTGCGATGAGGAACTGAACACCAAGGTCATATGCCCGAGTGGCTGTTATCTTTGCGTCAAGTCGACATCCTATTGTGATCCCAAAATGACGAATATGGAAATTTGCATAGGTTACTTTTCAAGTATTGATTGCCGATATGCACATTTCGCATCCTACGCTTAGGTAAAATATAAAAAATAAGGAAATGAAGAAATCTTTTGCATCTTAAAGAGAGTGGGTTTCTTTTTTTTTCAAGTATAACTTGATTGACCAATCAAATAAAAATGTCAATCTGCGACTGAATTATCTTCACATCGGTGCTTGATAAACTCAACTTCACACCACATGAAAAGTGAGTCGTGACGTCATGCTAGCACTTTTACTGACTGATTAGTTTGACTATGAATGGTGTAATATTCTTGTTATACTTTATCAATTGAAACAGGTTAAGATGAAATTCAACATACGGCGCATTAATTGTTTGTGAAGTATTATTTAGTATGAAATGAAACGAAAAAATAATAAGTAGAAAATACAAAAGCAAAGCATTTTAAATGTTGCTTTAGAATGTTAATATGTATGAAAAGAACAAGCGAATATATTTCTTCATTTAGTTGGTTGTATGTGAGCGGGTTTCATTGACAGATACTAAAACCGGTTACTCTCTTCTTTGTTGAATATGACAATATCTTAATATCAGGAATTTTATATAAACAAGAACAAAAATTACTAGTTATGATAGAATTTTTATAAACTTTAAGATTGATTAATTTGTTTTAATGTTAAATAGTTTTACTAAGCGTAACATTTCCGTGATGATATAAGAAACTTACATTCTGATAATATTGCACAGCCATTTGTACAAGATTCACGAACTCTTGACCTCTCACTTGTTTAACAAATAAACAATCCTTTGACCATCTACTATGCTCGATCCAAGGATCATCTTCTTCTGACCAATGACGAAGACCTGAAAATCAAGTTTATTTACAATCAAATTGATATTATATTAATATGAAAAGCACTTATTCCGTAAGTTATAAAAGATGCGTTTAAACCGAATTCAATAAGCCCCTAAAGACTTGAAAATATAATATGTATATTACCAGTATCTATCTTAGTAAGTGTACAAACTTGTATTTTATTTAAAAACAAAAGAAATTTAAAAAACATGTTTTCTTATTAAATCAGATAAGCAACACAATTAAAGCTATGCCAACATGATTATTTTGATGTTATATTAGGCAGGTTTTTATACATAAATATCTACGCTATCTTGTATTCATAGCTATTAACTCAATCTTCATATGGTGCGTTCCTGTTTATGCATGTGATAAAATACTTCAGCTTACTAGCAAGTTTCTTCTTCCCTACAGTAAAGTACTCACCAACGCCACACTGGAAGCACCTAACACAGTCACCAAAGCCTGCATAGAAAAATCCTGAGGTAGCCAAACTATCTGGTGGTATCACAATGTATCCACAATCATTGTAGCTTGACACCCTGGCAGTTTTGCTGGCATACTTGGGATATTTTGGAGGAGTAGATCTGTCAGTGCCTTAAATAATATGCATTTATATTATTGTTAAATATATTCCCTTGTTCTTAAAACTACATCATGTTAATTAATTTACCCGTAGAGATGATTGTGTTAAAGAGCTTCAAACCCATTCAGTTTACAATCACTGCTCCAATATTTGTAAATCTGATTTTCTCTTTTAAATTTACACAGTACAACGCACTGCATAAAATGTGCAACATTTACAAGCAAGTTATTCTATAATACAATTTCATGAGGTTTGCTTGACAAACTTTAATGGTCAGGTATGCCTTTAAAAATCTGGAGGCTTTTTAAATTTTGTGTTAGTTTGTTTTAAACTATACGCACAAAATTAGCTCGGGTATCATTTATAACCAAGGTTACTATGTCGATCTTTAGTCATTATTACAAATAAAAACATTATATGTGTAAACAAGAGCACTGGTATGTTAGTTAATAAAGAAGAGAAGAACTATATATGATTTCATAATGAATGTATATTATTTACTGTGTATTATTATGAATAAAATATCTTTAAACTAAACTCATATAATTAGTTAGTAGAAAATGTTAAATATCAAGTCGTTTATAACGTTTTGTAGTTCTCCTTTGATAACATAGACACCTAAAATGTTCTTACAACAGTTCAAGTTGAACTTGGGAGGAATATGCTCAGTCAACACTGTAACTGAAACTGACTTTGATATCAGAAGTTAACAAAAGTACCGTATGTTGTGGGCAATATGCCCCGACTTTTTTAATTTAAAATGAGTTTTTAAAGTATCGTATAGGCCGTTCAGGCACATTACGCCGGATTAATATACAAGTGTTATAGGATGGGTATTACGGTCATATAAGTTAACAGTTAATCAAAGTATGTTATAAGTTATTATCTGTCATACTTATTGCATGGTATATACAATATTATAGTCAACCAATCATATTGTTGCAGTGATAATTGAATGGTATAAATAAGCTGAATTTGGCAATGTTAGTTAGGATAAAATTTGGTACCTATTATGGTCAGTACTACAAGGCTTACCCTTGAAATTCTTAACTAGACTTAGTCCAAAAAAGCAAAAGTTTACGTTTTTTATTGTCAACATCATATAAAATATCTCATTGATATAATCTAAATTAAATAATAAGTAGAGTTGTTCTTAATAGAAATAAATATCATTTCCTTATTATACTTCTAAAATTTGTAAGAACTTCTCAAATAATAAAAGCATTGATTGAAATTATTAGTTGTTGTTGCTTAGTCCATCATCTTTATATAGTGACACATATAAGTCTACTGAGTCCAGAGAATTTACTCCTGTTATAAAAAATTGTGATCGTTTGGTCTCCTCCACATATCCTTTAACTTAAAAGTCCGACGGCAAGTTATTTCATATACGGTGAAACGGGAGGCATGCCATTGTCTGTAGATATCGGAAAAAGAGTAGTTTAATTTCGGGAACGAAAATGGTTTAATACCAATTGTCATACATACTATGTATATACTTATATACTAAAAAATTCAATACAGTAAGTATTAAATGATAATGATTTTGAACATAACTATCCGTTGATTTATGATTCTAAATAAATAAAATGCGGTTTCAACAATATTTGAAATTATATTTATTTTCCCGATACAAAATGGTTGGAATTAACAGTAAGACAAAAAATAAATACACATTATTTCATGTAGTTTGAAATAAATTTTAATTACTAATAACTGATTTCTTAAATATCATTAACATTTTGGTTAATTAATACTTACAAGAGCAAAAATCCTGTAGAACTTGTTCTGTCTGTTCAATTTCCATCGCCATCTGTTGCAAGGACTGTAGTGAGCACAGATCATTATTAATTAACATTATTTTTCTATTCTTCCTCAGTTGTATCTATTTTGGAATATTTTTTTAAAAGACGTTTTAAGATAAAATTATTTGATTTTAGTAAAGTCCATTCACATAGTGTTCAGGTACCTTTACTGCAAAGGTGGTAAGGCTATCGTGCATTATCAAGAAAATATTTTGTGTTTTGGTTTGACACCACCGTACATATGCGTTTCACAAATGAAGGAGTATTTTAGGCGACCCTTCCGTTAATTCGATCCTCCAGAAATATTTAAGTCCCATAAGAAGGCACTAGAGTAGAACCACCTACCTTTCATATTCTCCTTAACAATAAAGTGTCCAAATGTGCCTGGCAGGATTATACTTTACATTTGATTCAAAGTTAAAAATCTTAAAACCTTCTCCGTCATGAAGGCAATCTTGTATAATAAATATCTTTTCGAAACATTTTGTTTTATCAGTTTCATGCTCGCATATCTGTCACCAATTTCTTTACTGGCCAATTTCTCTAACATTTCATTCAAAACTATTACCTTTTGCAATGATTGTATCCTTCTTGCTGATTTTTCTATACCTTCCTGTAATTCAATCAGCTTTTTCTTAAACGTTTCATGCGCCATTTTTACAGTCTTTTCTCACTCTTAGGAACAATAACTGAAATAAGAAGTTTGGAATTTTTCGAACATCAACTATTCAATAAATAATTGATTAACGGAATTAAGTTCAACTATTTCTGTTATCGGACGAACAAATGGCAAAAAAAGACAATATTAACTATTCAAGAATGAAAATGAAACAGAAATTTATGTACATTCAAACAAAAATAACAAAAATACATTATAGGGCGCATTATCCGTGTGGAGTAGCTCCTCCTAAAAGTTGAGACTGGTCAATTATGAAGCTGTGCCAGTTAAAGAAAGAATATGTTTTAATTGTAGTAATAACATTGGAGATGAGCTACATGTCCTTGTTATATGTCCACTTTATTTGCACCAAAAAGAGGCGCTTTTCCGACATATATAAAACAAAGGACAGATTTCTAACGAATAGTGATAATAAGAAATTCATATATTTGCTATCAAATGAAAATATTGTAAAATATTCTGCTAAAGCCTGCTTTGATATATTATGTGTAAAGCGCTAGTTATTATATAATGTATTTCTCTGTATACATGTCTCATAGTCAAAAGTTGAAAACTAGTTAGTAAGCCTTTGTTTTATTTGTGTAATATAAGTTTCATTGCTGTCACATATTTCAGCTTTTAACAATAATTTGATATATTTATTTTGTTTAAAATGGGTTTTTATTTAATATCACGTTCTTAGTCTCTAATAACTCTATAAGAGTGGTTTTGTACAAGTATTTCTTTTATAACTGTTATATTCTGTTGATGTATGTACAAAGGTGAGACTTAAATAAACATATTGTCTTGTCGGTTCAAATGAGGAAGGTTCAAATAATCTTTAAAATAACCCCTTTTCTGACATAAAGCCTTGGACCAATATATTTGAAGAGTATTACTACCTTGTAGACTTTTCACAAATCAAAATACGCCCTTTAACTATCACTTTAATATTTTCATAGAAACATAGAGAAAGAGTTTTTAAGTTGTACTTGGTTACCTAAAAATAAGCTATGTTGGTGTAAAGCATTGTTTATATATTTGCTCAGGTCATGACAATGGGCTCAAAATTGGCCCCGGACTATAGTTGACCTGATTCTACAAGGGTTAAAATCAATTGATTTTACAGTCTGAACTTTTTCAGAGCTTCAAAACCCAAATACTTAGAGCTATTCGGAGGATTAACAACTACCATGTTTGTGTTATGAGCCTGTGAGCTCACTTGATCTCGCGTAAAGCTATCATTATTTGCTTATCCAAACCTGGAATATCTAGAGTTGAGGTATTTGAATTGTTTATTCATGATTATATGGTAAAAGTAAGCCGCCATATGCAGTCAATTGATTTTACATTATATTTAAAGTTTTTTGTTTTGTTTGTTTGTTTTGGGTTTTACGTCACATCGACACAGTATAGGTCATATCGCGACGTTCAAGCTTTATTGATGGAGGAAGACCTCAGGTGCCCTTCCGTGCATTATTTCAGGCACGAACGGGCACCTGAGTAGAACCACCGACGTACCGTAAGCTAGCTGGATAGCTTCATCACATAAAAGAATCCAAAGTCCCTGTCAGGATTCGAACCCTCAGCGGTGAGGGGCAAGTGGTTTGAAGTCAACGACCTTAACCACTCGGCCACGGACGCCCCTTATATTTAAAGACTTTGAAAAATGTCTTCCCTCTAATTGCAGAATTTAGAGCTTTATTAGTTTGTGTATAACTGTAAAATATATAATTACAACGTTGAATCAGATCATAAGGTCCTATTAGTGATCTATTTTGAACGGGCCGATGCTCAAGAGGGTTTACGGTACTTTGAGCTATAACCTTAAAAAGTTGACCACATAGCTACCATGGCATCAATTGACCTATATTCTAACATTGTTACTGCATTTTTGTTATAATTGTCAGCATAATGTAGATTCTTTTAAGAGATAGGTGAGTTATGTCCCTTTGGTTTATTTTTATTATAAATTATTATAAAATAAGGTTTTAATTACTATTTCTTTACATAATCAAGTTAATTTAAGTCACTAATTTTAAATATCATGGGTAAAGTTTATTTCACAAGTATCAGTTAAAATTGTTTTATGTCCTCGTTGATTAAATTCTCTTGAGCATGCGCACAAGAAACTTGTGACTCATTTAGCAACCAAGGACTATATAAACTACCATGTTCATGCATATCTATTTTTAAACAGAAAATGTTCAGTAAAGAAAATTATGATTATAACACATTAATTTTTTTTATAAAAAATACCTTTTCATAGAAAAGTTTAAGTAAGACAATTTATGTAAACAAATATTTTTTAAAGCAAATACTTTAATTCTGGATACAAAGCGATATGAAATGAATGGATTAATAGTAACTTGTGTGACAAAAATATAATTAAAATCGGATTTTACGAAGGTTAGTTTTATTTTATTTATGTTTGTTTCTTTTTCTTTATATTTTATGTAAAACAAAAGAAAAAAACATATACAATTGCAAATAAGTAAATTTATAGTTACACAATCTGTTGGAATCCCTGTATCGCGCTGTTTTCTGAAAATTGTAAAGGCTAAAATTAGAAATTACGAATTTTCTAAAAATACCATTTTGATATCGTAGCAAATTCTAAATATAGCTAAAAATCTGGTGAGTGAGTGGTTTTAATTTTATCTGACATCGGGTCGTATAGGAAGTATATGAATGAAACGCTTGACATGATGTAAACGGTCATAGGAACTCGAGAACGGGACCGCAGATTGCGGCGCATATTTTCGATCGTGTAACGGTTTTTAAAAACGTTTCTGTTACATCTAAATATCTTTTAGTATTATCCGAGTATATGGCCTCAAAAAATATATTATCAATTGAACCCAATCTGTCTCTTTTAAAATTGGTCAAATTTTCGGTATTATAAAAAAAGACAAGGAGTGACATCCGCCATTCGCCGCAACGTTTTCGGCATGAGTTTTTCCCCTTTGGCTACAATTGATTACTATTTTTTCAGAATTTTGTTCCCGGTATTTTTGTCAACTATCAGGTATCGTCCAGATATGACGTTCACGGTTTATTGATTACACCACAGGGGGCCCACACAGTGTTTGGATTGTATATACTGCTTGATAGTGACCTTAAAATGAGATTTTAGTCATAACCTTATAATATGTATATAAATATAGACAAGGGTCATTACTCGCTAAATAGAGAATTTTCGATCACCCTCAAATTCATGCGAGATTTTCCACTAATTTAATAAAAAAATCCAAAAACTATACTGCGTTGCATAGCTTATATAATCCACAATTGATAAACACTAACTCTATTCTGATTCCCTTAGCCCATTTTAAGAAATTTATTCAAAACCGTTCACTTCTGTCAGTCGTACGAGATGTCGCAACACCAAATTCCACGGGTAAAATATCAATTTTAAAAGGGGTAGGTACAAATAAACGCATGCAAACAATAACACAACATAGTTTCTATTACCTACCTGCGCAAATAGTCGTGAAGCGCTCTATATTCGTCTGTTTCGAACGAAATCTTCAAATCAGTGCAGAAATCTGCTTCTGCGAATACATGTTGGAAATTCTGGTCATGGTGTATGGAAACCTTTCATTGGTTGTCGTTATAAACAAAGTTCCTACCGAACTAATGAAAGGTCTCGATACACCGGCTGCTCACGTGACCGGGGTTTCCCCAAGATGTCTACGTCGAAGCAGATTTCTGCTCTGATTTGAAGATTTCGTTCGAAACAGACGAATATAGAGCGCTTCACGACTATTTGCGCAGGTAGGTAATAGAAACTATGTTGTGTTATTGTTTGCATGCGTTTATTTGTACCTACCCCTTTTAAAATTGATATTTTACCCGTGGAATTTGGTGTTGCGACATCTCGTACGACTAAGCAATTTTGTGACAGAAGTGAACGGTTTTGAATAAATTTCTTAAAATGGGCTGAGGGAATTAGAATAGAGTTAGCGTTTATCAATTGTGGATTATATAAGCTATGCAACGCAGTATAGTTTTTGGAATTTTTTTATTAAATTAGTGGAAAATCTCGCATGAATTTGAGGGTGATCGAAAATTCTCTATTTAGCGAGTAATGCCCCTTGTCTATATTTATATACATATTATAAGGTTATGACTAAAATCTCATTTTAAGGTCACTATCAAGCAGTATATACCATCCAAACACTGTGTGGTCCCCCTGTGGATTACACGTGTTGACATGTATAGGCGGCATTATAACGGGCGTATTCGTGTTTTAATTTGTTAACATGGAGAAAACAGACACTTTAGTAATATAGTCCAACTGATTTTGCCTAACTGAAAAAAGGAATATCAAAACAAGATCAATGGATAAATTTTTTAGGCACTCATCTGGTATTCATTACTAGAAAAATTAAAACAAAAATCAAGCATATCCAGAGAACGTTGCGGTAAATGGCGGATGTCACTCCTTTTCTTTTTTCAATATACCGTAAATTTGACTGATTTTTAAACAAGCAGATTATATTGAATTGAGATTAGATAATTAAAGACCACCCGCTCGCATAATAAGAAAAGATATTCAAAGGTCGGACAAACAATATGTAAAGCCGGTATGGATTCGGATTTATGCGCCGCAATATGCGGTCCTGTTCCAGAGTTCCTATGGTAAACGGTATCTGTTTACCCACTCAATCAAAATTTAACATTTTTCATGAATCCGAAGGTATTCTATATTGAAAGAGTATTTTTATAGATCCCTACATTTCCCATATTTGTCTCAATATAATTATCATATCAGTGGATTACAGTATAAATTTCACTTAAACATAATTGTTCACAAATAGAACACATGTCAATGATTGTGATTGAATTTATTGTTATTCCAATATGAGATCTATCAATCGTCGCTGGATATCAAATCCAAACTATTTAGTTCTTGTAAAAACCACGTTTACTCATAAGCCCCTCATCGTCTATGTCTTTAGGCAAACTGCAGTGCTCTAAGTTGCTAGGAAAGCGTAGTATAACACCAGATAAACGCGATGTTTAACCTTTTACCCCATAAGCATATTGCGAAAAATGGCCGTTTTCATTGAGAATTCTCCTGTAACAAGTTCCAACTGCTATGAAACTATGAAAAATGCTTCAATACTGATGAAACTTGGCATAAATGTTGACTAGACCATAGCCTCAGTAACAGCATGCTCAATCGTAAATTTCCTATTACCATGGCAACGGGGGGACGTCTCAAAATTGCCAAAAATCGCTATTTTGCATTGTCTTTTTTTTTTTCATCAAAACTGATTTCAAAGTGCTGCAACTTCTAAATCAATTGAGATAGAGTAAAAGGCTTTTCAGCGTCGGTTACTAGTTACCTTAAGATCGACCTGAGGCCATTTTTAGCCTGTCACATGTCCAAAATTTTCTTGGCGATAAAACCCCCCCAAACAGGGCACATCCCCCTTCTGGCAACCCCCTGATGTAACATTTGGATGGGGGTTGCGCCGAAAAAGTGGTAACTTTTTTTTAACAACATTTCTTAAACGAAAAACAGTGTTTGGGGCCTAAATAGGACATTTTTTTCACTGTTTGAGGCCTCAAAAAATTGGGGGGGGCAAAAAGCCGTCGAAACACGCTTATATAAGGGAAAAGGTTATTTTAAATGAATGGTTAAGTAAACAACTAATTTAGGCGTTCTCATTTTAAGAAAACGTTTGAGCAAAGACTAACATTATTTTAGGAAAACACAATTTTGTATCTATTTTGCTATAAAGTTATTTATAGATGCATCTAGAACATTCCCATAGTAATGTTATAATGACTGAGTGTTGTAACTATAAGTTCTGCCAGGTTATTAAACATGAACCGGGTTTATGTCAGTAAAGTTACTTTATCCTAACGTTACATCTGAAACAAACTTGAATTTTTTAATCTTTAGCATTTGAGAAATGAACGTTTATAGAAAATGGGGTGTACAGCATATAATAAGTTCCGGATATGACATAAAATTAATAATTTAGATATTTACGTGAAAAGAAACAGACAAAATGATATTTTAAGAAAAGTCCGCTGGTAAGTTAACACTTTTTTCTTATAGTCCAAGAAATTTGTGAAAAAATTGTGCACCTTCTGTGAAAAGCATGAAACTTGGCATGGTGTCAGGGAATGGTATTTCAAGTTATTTCAGCCTGGGATCCACTTTTTAAAAATCCAAGATGGCCGCCGAAATCCAAGATGGCCGCCAAAAGTAAAATGTACACAGGGCATGTCAAAATGAAGATATTTATGACTAGAAAATAATATCAATTGACATTATAGGTCAAAAATATTAATTTCTTGGAAAAATGCTGAAGTAGTATTGGTAGAAAATTCAAAATGGCGTCAAAATCCAATATGGCTGCCGTTAAATGATAATATTTTGACAAATTTCTATAATAAAGGTAATTTGTATCATCAACACTTTTCATACATATAATAAACTAAAAAAAGTGGCAATCTTGCATAAAAACTGCATACACAGATGTACATTTACAGAGAAAAAAAACTTGCATTTATGGATAAAACCATGCGAGCACATTATTTAGCTTGATATTTAAATGAATAGGGAGCAACTGATAGTGTACACCAAAGGCGTCAGCTTTACAATTTGGCTAAGTTTTTCATGCAAGTTGGTTTTGTTGGAATATGTTAAACCCTAATAGACTTATTGTTTAGCATTATAGAAGGTCACCATTAAAGTTCAATAACTCTTTCATGGATTTTTACATTAAATATAGAGAATTCTTCATAATCTAGGTTCTTGATTAGCTTTAAAGCACCGAGAACAGTCGAGCGCTCTATGATGTCCTACCGATAGCTCTTGTCGATGTGCATGATTCTGATACCATGCAAAGCCACTGATTTTAATAATGATCCCCAGTTACCTTATTATCAAAACATAACACGCAAAATTTAAGTTAAAATCAATACAAAACCAGTTTCTTTATGCGGAAAACAACATATCGTAAAATCACCGAAACAGAATGACTAATACATTATTTTGTGCATCAACATCTACAGAAATTGAATCCTGAGCCCATAGAAGGAGGGCTCAGAATGCGTCCTCGCGCTTCTGTAGATGTTAATGTATGAAAAGGGTGAAATAATACTCTATTGTATTTTATATTTTAGTGCGCACAATTCCTTAGCTTATTCGAACCAAATGTTCAGTATGATTTATACTAGTTAGTGTCGGTGATGTAAGGGTTTTCTTCTCCTGTCAATTCTTTTAAATAAATTTAGTTTACATCATCCTTGTGATCGTCTTACTGCAGCTGTGAGTTCTTTTTTATTAGTAATTTAAGCAGCATATATTTTGTGTTATAGATAACGGAATCAGACTCTTATTATTTTATTATTTTGGCAAAGTCTTTTGAATAAACAAGAAAAGCAGAATGATATTGAACAAAATATCTTGGGTTTTTCTGTAATCAAACTTAAGTGTTTGGCATTATGAAGATTAGTAATTCGTGGCTTTATATAAGATCAAGTTTAGACTTTTGCAGCTCTTTCTATCTGACAATTTTGATATGAGATTATAATTGTAAGATTGAGATGCTAACTTACTGATTTACTGCGAATTTCGGGGCTGCATTCCAGGGGCAACGCTCTTAAATTTCTTGTTAATTTTTCCCTTTTATATTCTAAAGCAGTTGAAATGTCTGATTAAGCCTTACATAAGCATATGTCTTTTTTTATAAACTCAGTTGTTTTTGGTTTTTTTTTTGTATTTCAAAATCAATGGAAAAACTTTAACAAATTATAAATTGTTTACTTAGATTAAATTACTTCTGTTTGGTTTCCACAACTGTCATAAAAGGACTGTACACAAGAACTAGTGAAATCATGCCACATTTAGCTTAATTCATGAGGTTGTCATTTGTTCAGCTTATTTTTATTTCATTTTATTTTTTATTTACTCCTTCTAGAATCACAATAACAATGAACATTGACCTTAACTTGACAGACTTTCAGTACTAGATCAATAGGTGTTAATTATAAATAATTGACTAAAGTTTTCTTGTTTATACTGATTAGTATTAGTTGAAAACACTTTAAACATTACCTTGCTTAAGTTAGTATAAAACAACCTGATGTACAACTGTTGAAATATCATTTTTTCTAACATTTTCAGCAATTTACCAGCCTATAGTATCCACAATTTTTTTAAGAACTGGTCAATTTTGACTCTGAACATAAACTACCTCAAGTAGTCTTGAGTTACGTTTAATTTTTTATTCTTATCAAAATACAAATTACATAGTCTAGAATTCTCTGAAATTATTATGATGAAGAGTTTTCTTTTTAGGGAAAATTACATAGCTGTTGGTAAAAATATAAAAAAGTTTCTACACCATTCCTTTAGCCCTTGCACAATGACCCAATAGGAGGTCAGCTTCATATTTTATCATGGAATAAGGCTCAGCTTAGTTTGTTTGCAAGTTACTTGCCCTTGAAATTACCTAAAATTAGCAAAGAGATTTTTATTCAAGGGCAGGGCTGCGTTTCATGGAGAGTCCTAAGTTAATCCTAAATCCTAGGACTTATGAAATTATGAGATGGTTTAACTTCCAGTTTTTGTTTTAAATATTCTTTTGTTTCTTTTGAGTTTTCGTTAATCAAGTAAAATGCTTTTAAAAAATAAATCTGAGCAATTTAATTATGAGCATGTTTCAATATGAATCGGATGCTTTAAAACAGTTTCATAACTAAATGGGTTTTTGTCACAAAAACATATGTCTCCCAAAACTATGCATGGTCAATCATGTGAAGTTTCATTGAAATCCCACCAGTAACTTGACCTGTGAAAGCCGGACAATATTTTTTTATTAATAGCTCAGACGACCATTTTTTGCAGCGAAGCGAAACGTGCTGGTGATGTGTGTGCACAAATAGGGATGGTACTGCTCTCTCCTGTAAAGTTTGGTTGATATTCAACCAGTAGTTTGACCAGTGAAGACCGGGCAAGATATTTCTGTTTTTAGCTCTGGCGGCCATTTTGTGCAGCGAAGCGGAACGTGGCGGTGATGTCCACAACTTGGGATGGTACTGATTACTCGATTGTCGGATACCCACGGCCGAACCATTAACATTTATCAGTTATGTGACATGTTTATCAATCGTGGGTATCTGACGATGTGATTACTCCTGTAAAGTTTAGTTGAAATCCCACCTGTAGTTAGACCTGTGAAGGATGGACAAGCTTAATGCGGACGAACGGACAGACAGACGGCAAGGCAAATACAATACGTCTCCCAAAAATTTTCTTCATACTGATATGTTTAAGAAACATGTAATATAATGTATTTGTGCTATTTTATACTAATTTTAAAATGATTACAGCTGGTAAGCTAACATAATCTGAAAATTTCAACATGGTGGCCATCTTGAATTTTGGAAAGCATGTTGGATATGCAAAACCTAGATCCGAGGCTTGAATATAAATATATATGCAATACCAAAATTTTAAATTGGTGTTATTTTATACTGTTCTGTAATGACGACAACAGCTGAAAACTATTACATTCTGAAAATTTTAATATGGCGGCCATCTTGGATTTCGGCAGCCATCTTGGATTTGCACAACCTGGATCCGAGGCTTGAATATATATAAATGTGTAATAAAATAAAGTGGTGCTATATACTGACTTGTAAAGAATACAGCTTAAAAACTTTAATATTTTGAAAAAAATTATAAGTGGCGGCCATCTTGGATTTTGGCGGCCATTTTGGATTTGCACAACCTGGATCAGAGGCTTGAATATAAATTAATCTGTAGTTAGACCTGTGAAGGATGGACAAGCTTAATGCGGACGAACGGACAGACAGACGGCAAGGCAAATACAATACGTCTCCCAAAAATTTTCTTCATACTGATATGTTTAAGAAACATGTAATATAATGTATTTGTGCTATTTTATACTAATTTTAAAATGATTACAGCTGGTAAGCTAACATAATCTGAAAATTTCAACATGGTGGCCATCTTGAATTTTGGAAAGCATGTTGGATATGCAAAACCTAGATCCGAGGCTTGAATATAAATATATATGCAATACCAAAATTTTAAATTGGTGTTATTTTATACTGTTCTGTAATGACGACAACAGCTGAAAACTATTACATTCTGAAAATTTTAATATGGCGGCCATCTTGGATTTCGGCAGCCATCTTGGATTTGCACAACCTGGATCCGAGGCTTGAATATATATAAATGTGTAATAAAATAAAGTGGTGCTATATACTGACTTGTAAAGAATACAGCTTAAAAACTTTAATATTTTGAAAAAAATTATAAGTGGCGGCCATCTTGGATTTTGGCGGCCATTTTGGATTTGCACAACCTGGATCAGAGGCTTGAATATAAATTAATCTGTAATATAATGAACTGATGCTTTCTTTTTATACTATTCTAGGTATGACTACAGCTGAAATATCCAAATATTCTGAAAATTTAAATATATGGCGGCCATCTTGGATTTTGGCGGCCATATTGGATTTTTAAAAAGTGGATCCCAGGCTTAAATGAATTGAAATACTATTTCCTGCCACCATGCCAAGTTTCATGCTTTTTACAAGAGGTGCACAATTCACCCTATTTTATGCACGGATTTCTTGCACTATTATGGCCAACATTAAGAAGTAAAATTATAGAAAAATATATGAAAAAAAATCTTGAATACCATTTTTTTTTAATTTTCTCCAATTAGAACGGGTATTGCTAAAACCTACAACTTTTCAGAAAATATCATCTTTCGTTTCACATCCCAATATTACTGATTGATACTGAGATAGACTCATTAAACTGATGATAATTGAAAGATAATTGAATTTGTAATACAAAAAAGACTGAACAAATAAGTTAAATTCTAATAAGGTGGACAACGGCAAAAGTGATGACAATTTAGGTGAAATAGTGAAATTCAAAGCATCACCCTAATGTGATAGTACACTTCTAGAAAAAACGAAACGTATCATTTAAGTAATGAACTCAAATAATAAACGCGTCGGACTAGTAATCTAAGGATTGCTGACCACGTGGGTTCAAACCCTCTCAAGGGCAAGCCGTTGTTTCCTTGAGCAAGAAACTTTACATTCATTGCTTAGTACTAGTTGGTTCCAGTAACGGATTCAAGAGTGTTTCAATAAGCTTATATATAGCTTCTAACACAATGGAATTTAAATGAATTTGTATACAGTCCTATTACTTTTTGAACAACCCTCGTAAGCTAAATAATATACTATAAATACCAATTTTGAAATAATAATTCCAATTTATACGGAAAGTTTACCCAATGATCACACAAGATAGAATAAAGAAATACTTATGATTGTATTGCATGCTTGGTTTCCCTCGTCAAACTAAATTTAGAAGTATTACTAAAGATTACTTCATACATCAAAATGAAAAATATTTTTATCTTAATTATTATTTTATCTTTGATGTTTTGGATTTTTTATGTATGAAAAAAAAAACAGGATCTTTGAATGTCTTATTCTTGCCAGACTTAGTCATGATCATCCACTCGACGCTATTTATAAGATATGGGAAATTAATATTGGAATCCCATTATTATGACAAAAAAATTCAATGTCGATTTAATATCTAAAAATTGGTATAAAATTTTGATTTTCAAATAACATGTAACTCTTAACATTTAAGTTCTTCAAATTTTGACTTACATCATAAAGGTACTCAATATAAAATAGATATAAACAAAATAAACAAACAAATGCATATAATTACGTAATATATGTTAAAAAATTAAAAGAAATAAAAGTTTGAAATGTACAGTTACGGTCATTGTAATAATGGATTATTAAATCAATTGATGTTAAAAATAACCAGGACAAATTTTATAAACGTATTTATTGTTAAACCAATGGATCCCTCAAGTTTATTAATAGTTGTTTATATATAAATGAGCTTAAATTATCAACATCAAAATCGCAAAATCGCAATTTTAAAATATTTGCTTTATCTTAAAAGTAAATGATAAGAAAAAAACTCTCACCTTTCAGACCCGTAATTGTTAATAAAATGTATTACTTTGCATTTGATAAACTATACATACACATAAATCGATGATCACATGTTTCTTTACCACTGAAAACCGTCTTAAGTGCATAGGAGTATTACATAAGTAGTATAGCACCGCTGCACGTTTTAGTGGGGTTTTTTTGTTTGTTTGATTTTTGTACGTGCACATTTAATTTGGGTACGACGATAAAATAATTCTATGCCACCAGAGAATTCAATTTAACTCAACAAAAATAAAGTTACTGTACAAAAGCACCATTGTATAAATTTTAAAGTTCTTTACGCCGCAAAATAATTGTCACAATGTGTTTTTTATGAACGAAAAGTTCAATGTAATAAAGAACATGCAAAAGTAATAAACTTAAAGTGGATTCATTTTCTTTTGAGAATTTTTTTTTATTTTGAAGGTTACATGGCGGCCTCAACACTCGTCTTTGTTTTTACAACAACAACACATACTGTATAAAACAGCAAAATGATCAAAAAGGTTGCTCTAATTGTGGGAGTTTCAATTATATTTTTAATATTCTTAAACTATATAGGTGGATCTTAGCAAGAAGCATGTTTTCCCAAGTATTGTCCAGACCAACTTAAGACCAGATATTGTACTGTGGTCTGAAAAGGAAAGAAATTCATCATAATTGAGTTAACAGTACCTTGGGAGACAAGATGTGAAGAGGCCGACGAAAGATAGAAAGCAAAGTATACAGAGCTACTCAACCAATGTAGACAGAGAGGCTGGTATACATGGCTGTTTCCTATTGAAGTAGGTGTGCGAGGGTTCTGTTCGCAATCTGTGTGCCGATGACAGCGATAGGAACTACTGGAAGGGATAGACGTAGGACAATCCAGAGTCTAAGATAAGCTGCCGAGCGTGCATCTAGCTGGCTGTGGCTGAGACGAAAGGAGAAGAGTTGGAAGCAATCGACCTCCACACCGTAAGACAGTGGACCCACTCGCGAGCAGATATACATGAATAAGGGCCGAAATATCAGTGACGGCGAGCACCATGCTGATGATGGAGGTCGATCAGCAATCTAGAAGCACCACAGGCTGGAGATCTACAGAAGATCTACATTAGGTGCGTTCTAGAGTGTATCTTACTCATCGTCAAATAAACTGAATGACTATAGCTATAATGACAGTAATATATGCAACAGGTGGGAAAAGTAGTTTTCGTATGTAACAATTTAAAAAGATACAATTTATATGGTATGCTTTTTTCCAGATTAAGTGAAGTATATTCGTATATAAAAACAAATCGAATAAGGTGATTTTAAATCTTACGGAACAAATTGAATTCATTACACCGTTTGGTTGTAATTTCTACAATTATTAATATCAATGTCTTTTGCGCACTGGAATCACGATTTTCATTCATAGATTATCTTAAGGAGGCGTTGCCAAGACTGAAAATCTTTCGGCGTAACCAAGCAACGATTTCAAAAATCGAAATACAGAACAAAAGTGCTAGCCTACTACTCAGTGTGAAAAAAATATAAACGGATTTGTTGTTAATTGTAATATTCATATTTCTATTGGCTCTTGGGATTGTTACGACTCAACAAGAGATAAGAAAACATATAACATATTACAATAATGTGTCAATATCTGCAAGCGTTGTCTTTGCAGAATTAACATTTGTTATTTATCTTTTGAAATGATTTATTATTTGTCTTAAACTGTGTTAATAGTTCTAATTTCATAGATTATTTCACTCGGTCGGAAGCTAGGTCAACAAATATTACAGTTAAATTTTCCATTTACAATAGAGTTCTTACCTGTAGCTTTAAAAACATAAAAATATGCCACCGTTACTGCACTTTTGTGACGATTTGATCCCAATGCTTTAATTTGTACATATCTGGTAGAGGTCCAGTAGACAATATTTCATGCCAAATATTTGAACTCTACTCTAGCTTTTCCTGTTTTGAAGGAAACTAATTTTACTATTTTTTTTAAGAGAAAATCATGGCCTCAGGGTCGGGCGCCACTCTAAGGAGAGGCACAATAGACAATTGGGGTTGTTTTGCAAAAAAATCTATTCTCTAGCTCTTGTAGATCAGAAAAAAAATGTTTTAATTTTCAAAAATTATAAGCTCAAGCTCTTGCAGATTTGAAAAAAAAAATCTATATATAAATGGGTAATACATGACCCCGGGGTGGGTAAAATTTTGACCCACGAGCTAGCTATATTTTGAACAATCTTGATGGAAGTTCGCTACACAATGTTTCATGCCAAAGTTCTAAGCACTATGCTGTGTAGAGATGGAGATAATAGTATAAAGTTTTTAGAAGAAGAGTAATTATTATAGCATTTAGACACGTGCAGTTTCGTGAAACAGGAAGGCTTAAATACTCCTTTCATTTTTCGTCGTCAGTTTACTAATCGTAATGCTTGCTACAACAAACAATCGAAACAGTGAATCAGTATAATTAAACATTTGCCAAGTTTGGTTAACAGTAAATCTTTAGCTTTGGTGATATAGTATCTACATGCACTTTCTTGCTATTCTCTTTAAACTGTCTTTGCTTTCTGGACTTATTGCAGCTCTTAAACTTTCTTCACTCCTTTTACATTCCTTCATACTGCGCGTGTTATTGTAACGTATTCTAGAGTTTCCACATCTTACACTTGCTGTGTTCCATGGACTTAATTTACTTCCAGGTACTGTCACATAAAGACATTCCCAAATATTGGTTATGTGCAAATCCACAAATTTAACAGAAATGACAAAATAACTCAATCGTACTTGTAATCTAAGGACCGCTAAAACTCTATCAGCGGCAAGCCGTTGTGTTTTATCTCAGCAAGAAACTTAATACTCAGTGCTTAGTCCCGGTTGGTTCCAGGATCGGATTTGACATTATGTCGATAGGGTGTCGGATTTTTATACTTTGAACTAAAATACATTGTGTGTAAACTAAAACAATCATAATTTCTTATATGAAATTTATGAAAATTGGCTGTTTTTGAAACACCCGTTATTCTTTAATGAAAAACATAAAAGGTATTGATAAAAAACAAAAACACTATGTGGCTTTTTAGATTTATTGCATTACAATATAACATCTGAAAGAGAATCAAAAAGGAAAAGCGACATTCACCAACCCTATCTAGCCAAAATACCACTCTTTCCTATCTGCTTATAATGTGCAGCCAAAATACCACTACAAAAGCATGTGGTTGGAGATTGAACAGAAACGTTTTTTCAAATACTCTTCAAAAACCGCATATTTAATATGTCAGAGACTTAACTTTAGAATACAAAATAGTATCATTGTTTAAGCTATTTTTAAAAGATGAAGTATTTTTCAATAAAACATGGTTTGTTAACAGTGTAGAATGTCGTTCTCCTTCGCCGTTTAATACAAAACTATAGAATTTTATAGTATTACTTAAGGTAGGAAAAATCTAATCTCTAGCATAACTTGTTTACAGATGAAGGATAACTTCTTGTAGTGTAAAGGAAAACACGCTTACAACTGTAAGAATTCTAGGTTAAAGTCCTAGCAAGAAGCCCTTTAAACTGTGTGAAATTACATAAACGACAAAATATTTTTTAAAGACAACTTATGTATCAGAATCTGTCATGTACGTTTAATTATCTATCAACCATTAATCACAGATATTGATAAAGTTTAGCCTCTTATCTGTAAACAACACATCTTCAAGCCTAAAAACATGCTTTAAATATTTCCTATGTTGGTCATAAAATGTTTTTCTACAACATGTATTGATAATAATGACGCAATGAAAAGAATAATTATATGTATTGTACAAACATATTAAAATGACATTATGTTACTTTTACGTGCTCAAGTTTAGCTGAATTAAATATACATACATTTTAAAAAAAATTGACTGTTATAATGGTAATTGACCAGTCATTTACAAATGACAATTGATTAGGATAGAATATAAAAACTGCTAAGAACATTCTTTTTATCAAATGAATATTAATAATAACTCACGACAATTATTTAAAGAAATTCATGAATAATTGATAGTTTATGTGTAAAAAATAATGACAATAAAACAATGATGACAAAATTATAGACGTTATGTCAGTTTCCAGTACACTTACCATTAACACTTTAATGGGCATAATGTCACATTTAAGATATAAACATTGTATTTGCATCGAAGTTCATATTTTTGCACTCTAATTAGTGTATTTCAATAAAGTATTTAAATTCGAACGAAATATGGGAGTACTAGTACTTGAACTACCTTACATTACGGTTTCAGTTTAACAAATAAGCTTTGTTTGGAAACTGAAACTTCAATCTGTTTACAGTTTTACTCGTGTTTATTTTTTGTATTCATAAGTGTTTCACATATTTTAATGATTAATCATCATAAATATTAGAAAGTTCTATAAATCAGATATAATACTTTAAGTCTTATTATTGTAGTTAGGCTCTATTTATAGACGTCTAATCTTGAAATGTAATATATGTAAGTATTTTCCATTTAAAATGTTATTTTTTGTCAGTTTTATTTTGATTTACGACGTATCAGCACCTTGTAGGTCATATCGCGCCGAAACAGGACATATGATTTTGCATAACCTCGTGTGTTACAAACTTTAAGCAAACAATGGGCCCAAAATCGCTTTACCTGCTGGGGCTGAGCCGATTTTGTCGTCTCTTACAATCACGTAGGGTTAAAATGTATCCTCAACCCGTAAGACAACCCTCAGCCACAATTGGAGTTATAATTTTGGGACACTTAAGAAACAAACAAATCTATTAATCTAAAAATGCGATGTTGATGCAATGAACGTGTCCGATGTTGAAGAACGTAAACCCCTTATAAAAAGACTATTTTGTGGCAAATCTTTTTCCAAATTTGCATATTTAATTTTTACGCATGTAGTAGCAACATGTATATAATGGAGAAGTGATTGTAATAGTGAAAGTGATAAAACATTATTGTGTTTAAGTTGTTGTTGCATATAAATCTTGTTTATGCTTTTCGCATTTTAAATTTCAATTTAAAGACAATTGCTAAGAACGATTTAAATGAAAATTTCCCAAGGTTTTCATGTTGAATGCTCAACGTTAACTCCAATTTTTTTATATTTTTAAAAAAAAAATCATTCTTTTTTATTATTTTCTTGTTCAAAATTAAAAGGGAACAATTTCAAAAAGAACAACACAGCATTCATCATCTGATCAAAGTCTGCGCTGAGAAAATAAATAATTTTCCCACTTTATAAATCACATGAGCCGAGTAGTGATAACGTAATTGACTCATACACATATTAATAAAAAACAGATGCCAAATATAATTTGGATTTCCAGTCGTCTATTTTTAACATAATAACATTAGAAAAACTAATTTGTTATTTTTGCATTATCGTATACATATATACACAAAATTAAATGCAGACTTGTGCGCTGACAACTTCATCTATTCTTAAACAAACTTGATTTAAAGGTTAAATTATATTCAACGTACCAACTGTTAAAATGTGAAGCCTTGTCCAATGCTGACGACTTAATAATCACACAAATAACGCTGCACATATTATTCAGATGTAATAGTCACTGTTTGTTTTCTAACTTCCATTGCTAAGAACGATTTAAATGTTAAATGGATACATATCTATTTCTAATTGCAACATGAAATATAACATCAAAGGCGACAATAATGAATCACTTAAGCTAGCATACATACCTTTTAACTCTTACCTCATGAAATCGCTACTGTCGACAATTTACCTTTACAGATTATGAGTTAGAAAAACCACAAACGACCAAAAATAAACTGGAAATCCGGTCTTTTTTTAGTACATTTTGTATCTTGGAAAACCAAACAAAATATCAGATAACGAAACCATACGAACATTTAGCATGTGAATTCAATACGTAATTAACATTCAAATTATAAAACAATTCAAACCGAAACCGAACAGAAGCACAAAATAATCAAAGTAAAAAATTGGATATTCAGCAATGTAGACTTAATTTATTGTAACCTAAATTTAATGTAAGGGTAAAAATGAGACGTCAAAAATAGACGACGTTCTAAATATATATAAGACCTGAACAGACGGTAGGATTTAGTCGCACAACACTAAATAGAGATAAGATGTACAATTTTCAAAGCAATACAACACTTGCATTCAGACGGTAATTCTGCATTGTAGGAATCATCTCAGGTTTCCCTAAAAAAGTTCCCTCCCAATTGATCCCTTAGATACTTTACTCACTATATATAATTTTCTCCATGAGTAATGATTGAAACACCTTCCTTTAAAAAAAAATGTTAAATTTTAATTTTTTTAATGTGCAGCCTGACCGAGACTCAAACCTGGGACCCTCGGAATACCGTCCTGCGATTCTCTTGACTGAGCTATCCGGCCGCCTAAAAACTACCTCCCCTGATTAGAGAACAGTTTAATACCGTGACATAATCATTTTTGGAACAATTTGGGATTCAAACATAACACAACTTTGGGTCACCTGAAGAGTTTTTCAACATCATTTTTACCCCATCTTACTACTATGTTTACCTTTTAGCCCTAATTGTTCTGAAATTTCATTCATTACACTCATTATCAAAAGATAATTTGGTAATCTGTTACTTGTCATTGTGGGAGGTCTGTAGAAATCTGTACGACAAGATTTTCAAAATAAAACATGTCCTATCCCTTACATCTAGGCTTAAGGTTTCCGAATTCAAGAAATAGTAGCCTTCACACATTAAGATTTGTCTGTACATCTTAGTTTTAATTGGTGTTGTACTTCAAAATCCTACCGTCTGTTTAGGCCTTAATAAATGTAACTTATTACTTGCTACAAACAGATGCAAAAAAACTTTATGTTCCTCACTGTATATTGTGATTTCAACCTAGAAGATAAAACCCTGATAAAAAATAAGCCGTAGTATGTTCATAAAAGCAAGCTATCTTTGTTTCTATGTATCACGGTCTTAAGTATGGCCGTGAAGAAATCAAGTTTTCTTAATAATTCTGTCAAATCTACATCAACCCAGGCCTTTTTTGATGAATCTTTGTTTGGTTTGTCAACAGGCAACAGACCTGATATTACATAACATATATCTCATCTGAATTAGAATAGTACAATATGTAGTATACAGGAACTTTTTACTTCAAATGGAATTAGATCTTAACAGAATGGTCACAATTCAAGAACAATAGGATATCGGACTCAATCAAAATATTCTTCAATTTCCCTGTGTAGTGTGAATCATTGAAATAAAGCCTAAACCTGAAATAGATACACAGTAAACAGATAAAACAGATAAAAATAGCTAAAGTTTATTGTTCTATCTTTGGCATTGTTCTAAATGAGTGTAAAACGAACAATGGAAGGGAATAAACTCAAACACGTAAAACTTACTTCATCGTTAGAGTTACCTTTACATCTGATCATAATATAAAATGAATTGGTGAGCATTGCTTTATAAATTATGATTCAAGCAAGCCTTATGCCATGAACATTATGCAAAACATCCTTAAATAAATGAAAACAAAAACCGACTTCAAGATAGCGCCGACGACAATCAATTATGCCCCTTTTTAGTCGGACATCCTGGTAAAACATATCTATATTCCGCGCTATTAATTTGTTTCAGACGAATGATTTCAGCATGAATATAAAATAAAGTTTTAGTAAGGCTTCATTTATAGGTTCAAATGGTCGATTGTATCTTTTGTTAAAATACTTGATTTCTTTAAATTTGATTTAGAATAAAATATTTTGGTTCGTTTCCTTTCTTCGTTAATCGTTTTGGCAATAGCGTTGAACAGATTCGGCGTAACTTTTACGTTAATTTCACATTCCTGCGTTACTGGATATGCACAGTGTTACTGCTGAGTAGTTTCTTCCGGACTTTTTCTTCCTTTTTGTTCAGTTCTCTCCTAATGATTTTGTCGACGCACCTGTAGGTAGCTCAAATGAAAGGTTTACCCTATGAATGCTAGTATTGGTGAAGGTGCAAGTGTTTCCTTAAGCTGGTGGAATATGTGTTCATTTTTCCACGTCCATTGCTAATCTTTAAATAATTTTAATAGGTCTTTGAAGATGCTGGTAATGATCCTGAAAGAGGTCTTGTTATCTTTGGAATAATCTGTTGAAAACCTTCTATAAAACCCGCAAAAGTCGAAAAAGAAACGCTAAGGGTTAAAAAGTTTGCCTGCATTCTTGAGTGTTGGCCAGTTCTTCACTTTGTCTTTAAAATCTGTCTACATTTTGAGTTCACTAACTACATGCCCAAAAGTTTTGACCTTTTCCTGTATCAAACAACACTTCTCTGGAGATAATTTCAAATTGTTTTCATTGAGTCGATGAGCACTGTGTTTTGGATTTCCAGATGTTCTTGCTGAATATGATTACGTCGAGAAAATATATCACATAAATGTTCATGTTGTAATCATCTTAACATCATTCCGTCTTGATACTTGGCTGGATAATTTGATAACCCTAATGACATAATTTTGTACTCACAAAATCCAAATGATTTGTATGTAAAAGCTGTTCTCTCTTTATGTTTCTCTTTTATCTATCAATGCTTTTCCTTCATTTCAAAACATCAAACTCTTCCTCTGTTCTTTGTAGGGCATAAGAATTACTAACACGTTTATTATTCAGGATCCGATGGTCAACATACATCCTTAGTTTACAGTTTTTTACTTACAAACGCTTCATGTAATGACTACGAGCACTTTGATTTCCTTATCATACATGCTGCAAATTAGCATACTAGCTTCTAATCTCGCCCATCGTCATAGGTATAATTATCCTATGAAGCTGCTTAAATGGTTTATCATCGATTAAATCAAACCAGTGTTTTATCTCCTGACAATTTCCAGTTTCAATATAACTTGTAGAAAAGATGTATTTATGTTGATGGAGAAGAGCTTTAATGTTCGCACGTTGATTGTCACTAAATTGTCTGTTGGTTTCAAGCTGAATTGTTTCTGATATATCCATGGTGTTTGTCGTTATGTTGAGTGTTGTAGAAATATTCCTTATAAACAACCACTGGCTATAATGCACACAAAATGCCTCTAAGCACTATTATCACAGTGTTGGTGGTCAGATTAAAGATGTTGATTAATGCTTCTTTATTGTTCCTATATTCATATTTTACTTTTTCTGGTTTTATGTCGAAGTAAGATTGTTTATTAGATTCTGCTGATTCTTAAATGACAGCTGTAATAATTCTCTTCTCTCCAAGTGCCAGACATCTAAAGGACAAATACCATCAGTTCCAAATATAAAGTATTTAAAGTGAAATAAATGTGAAATTTAACTGGTTTCCGAAATTGAAATAGCATTCTTGTTTTGACTGTTTGGCGCTAAATTGTGACGTCACGTAAACAACAACAGTGTTGATGACTTTATAAAAGATGTTCGGATTTACTTTTAGTTACACCATTTTCTATTATTCTAGATAGTTTTTAGATAAAAATTCAACAAAATGTTGTTTTATTCATCAGATGTTTGAAACAAAATGTCAATGTGTCGGTTTGAACGTACAAAGGGGAATATAAAAACGGCGAGTGCATTGTTGTGAAATATATCACGCTTCTGGGCTTCTTTGTTTATATAAGAGAAATCCCCGGTAGTGTAAGAATTTGCTTTGATTTTTCCATATAAATCATATATTTATAAATGTAATTGCCTACCCCAATGTTTATTCTGTCAAATAAATAAATTAATTTGTATGTAACAATTTGAAATAACATAAAACCAGGTTTATTTTGGCCAAGAATATGTTACTTATTGTTCCTACTTCCCTTCGAGGGTGATTTTTTGAATAAAAGCGTCAGACGCCTGCTTCTATCCTAAAAAAAATTGACAAATCTTCTATTCTAAAACATTTCTTTTTACATATAACTGCCTGATTCTAAGCACATGCAGGTTATCCTTTTTCGATAAACAACGTTGCTTTCTACAGCAATAGCGTCAATCAACTACTAAAAGTGAACTCTAGTTTTGTCTTGATTAACAAAGACCATGATTAGTATCTAAAAGATTTAGTTAAAAGTACTCTCAATCACTGTGTAAATGTTCTCCTTTATTCACATAATTGTTTTCATCAAATGAAACACATATACTCCAATATCCCTATTAATGTTAATAATAATTTTCAATAAATCGCAAACAAACTTGTAAATTTACATATCTTTAAAATGAAAGCCTGTATTTAACTTAGCTCATAAATGGTCACATTATTGAAGTGGCGGGAAATCGTATCACAACCACTTCATAAGGGCTAGTAGCTATTAAATGACAGACATAAACAATCGCATTGTGCCATTTTCTCCCTCAATCTCTCTCGGGTTTGGATATACTCAAGAAGAACAGGCCACTTTGATAGCAATTTAATTGATATGGCACATCTAAATATCGTTAGTGTAAGATCTTTAAGTATGGTATACAACTGAAGTACTAAAATGCATAAACATAGGCAATTATATTCTTTTGGGCTATCTTGTCACTCAATTCAAACCCATGAAACACAACAAAATATAAAACAATCATAATTATATATCTTCCAAATTTCAAGGATTGTAAATATGGACGTTTCCTTTGGTTTGTTATTGATTCCTATTCAAAACATTTTGAAGTCATAAGGTAAAAAGTCATGTTCACTATGACAACAAGGGATATTTCTCAAGGCCAATTATAATTGTTGAATCAGAAATATTAGAACGTACATCTAAAAAGGACATTTGTTCGGTATTTTAAATGCTTTAGAATGATAAATTTATACATTTGCAAGGATAGTTTTTCATTGAAAAACTTCGAACTTGCTCTTTGTTATATATTGATGCATTTTGGTTACATTTTTATATTTGTATTTCTTTCTTGGCATAATTTTAGTTTTTCATGTCACGTTACAGTTAATCTAAATAGTATACCATAAAAGAAAAAATGATTTCAATGAGATGCGATGACTTGGGAAGTGTTTGAATTCATTAGTTGCCCATGTATGAACTAGGACTGAAGAGTTTTACAGTATAATATGTAATAAAGTAGATCATGATAATGATAAAAAGCTCAAACAAAGATGAAAGAAAATCAAAAGATGAATTTGTAATATCTACATAAAAAAGTCGAAGTATTTGTATTAACGATTTAGAATTTGAACTGAAAATTGCTTAACGTAAAATTCTATTTACTCGATTGTTCGAGTCATATCAAATAAATCATCATAACATCTTTGTTGGACAAAAACATGTGATTTAGGAATTTTACCAATAAATTACGATCTATATTGGCTGCATAGTTTATAATTTGCACATGTCAACTGTACGAGTTTTGTTTAAATTCACATTACACAATATAAACTGTAACAAAATCATTTCCAAAATGTTTCGTCACATAAAACCATTCACTTATCTGACTTGATTTGAAAATACAATGATCACGATTACATTTCTATGTCCTTCTCATCATCATCGAAGACCTTGTCAATCCTTTTTGTCCATTAAACCCTGTATGCGTGTGTCCACAATAACCGGATTGTGCACTAGCGAAGTTACATGTTGTACCTGGTGAAACATATAGACCATTCAGATTGACGTAAGAACATGCGTTATACCACCATCCTCCGTGCCGGTCCACAGCGCAATTACGAGATGCGCCGGCATCGAGGTCACGATCATAAGTTGAAAAGGGAGATAGGTTGTTGTACTGTAGACACTCTGCTACGTTGACTGAAATAAATCGGCATCAGGTCACTTTGAAACTCTTTTGGTATTTTAACGGTTTTCAGGTAACCGATTTAAGTATCGAGTATTTATTTTGGCAATCACACGCACATTTGATGGTTGGAAAACTAGTTAACATTTTGTATATATATATGCCACTGTTCAGAACTATTCACTAGTTAGGGAAGAAGATGTGTTAGTGGCCTGATAGCTTAGTCGGTAAAGCTGTGAAACGGTATTCCTTCCAAGTTTCCCTGGTTCGAGTCTGGACAGGAAAATATATTTCTTACCCTCTGTGACATTTTGCGCAAAACGATGGGTCTGATGGGAAATAGCTCGAGAGTAGTTCAAAAGAGTAATATGTACCCATGAGACATTATGAGGACGATTGGCAATGAGCTCAGTGGGTAGAACCGTTGGTCCCGGGTTCAAGTCCTGGTCAGACTGTTCATTTTTTCACACTTGAAACCACATGCCAAACGTGACTTTGATCTAATCTTTTTAAAAGTTAATTGTTTTTCTTTTATTCTATTGATGGCAAGTATAAATGAAAAACTATATATTGAAAGAAGTAAAACATGAACGCCTCAATAATCGATTAATTAGTATACATGTCATTGTGAGAAGTTATTATCATTCTTGATAACTTTAGAGATCAAACTGCATGTACAAAAACATTTTAGGTAACAGGCAAAATATACATCAATAAATAAAATTATACAAATATAAATAAAGAAGCAGTAAAAAGGTCTGTTGTTTTTGTCAGTGCAAATTAAATGTCAAAATGACAATGTGTGAAGGAACTTATACTTTCATTTTATTGTACCTGCAGATGCTTTGCGTGACCCAATGTTAAGTGTATATTTTATTCCATCCGTTAACTTAAAGTCCTGAAAGGTCTCATACCCTGTGTCGTTGTTTTCATTTGTCATGTCAAGACGAACTTCTGTAGGACCTTGTTCGGCTAATTCTTGTATATACTTCAGGCCTGCAAAAACACAATCATTTAAAGTGAAGTTTTTGAAGTGAATGCAAGAGTAATTAATAGTTGATCTAGAAAGAGTATCCTATTAGTTAAGGTATTGGTAATAAATAATGGACTAAATGTAACCAAACATTTAAATGAGAAATAACAAAGAACTAGTTATGTAGATTATGAATAAATTGTTCATGTGCTTATTGTAAGACAACTGATTAAACAAAACGAAGTAGTTTTTTGTCGTTCTTTTTGTTGTTGTTAATTTGGGTTTCTTTCTAACGTGGAAAAATTATCATGTTTTCAAATATGCAATTCTAATACTGTTACAGCTATGTTCAATGTGCATGTCACAGATCTATTCAGAAATGTATAATGTTTTGAAAATACTTTGCCTTTACATTTGAATGGACATTTTCTATTTGACATCCTATCACAATTATATCGTTTACATACAATTATTTATTTATTTTATTTACGTCTAGGAGTAAAGTTAGCTACGTGCATTATAATGAAGTATGTTTTCTGGTTTAAATGTAAGGTTGCTTCATGCTTGACATATGTTTAACCCCATTGAAAACAATAAATCACTCTCCTGAATAAAGGTCATTTAGATGTGACAAACAGGTCTAATATGAAATTAACTATTCATGAATACGTATTTAATAAACATTTTTACTCAGTTAATTTGCTGCTGTATTGATCATGTGACAATCAAGAAAAAGATATTTCAATGACACAAGAAAGCATTATTCATTGACATACCTAGCCACAATTCTCCATCGGCGTCCCCAAATCCGTTATCATATTCTGTAAAGTTTCGATAAAACTCAACAGACCCATCTACACGTCTTTGAAATATCTGCAACGATTCCAATAAAACGGACCTTAAATACAATGAATTTGAATCTTGTGTATACTACTTTTATATGGAAAAGTGCCATACGCCTGGTTTTGATTCTTATAGTGAAGGATAAAACTGAATAGTAGATAAAATTAGTCAGATTGCAAGAGTTTTAACGACGATAATATAAAGTTTTGAACAATTTCAGCTTCGAATTAAGAAGCAAAATTGATGTTTCAATTAGCCTTTCAATACAGACCGTGCAAATATAAAAATAAAGTAAAACTAAATAGACAACAAATATTGTATATCTTGTCTTTAAATTTCAAATATCCCTTTCTTTTTCCGCCAATTTGCCATGAAATGTTATTTACTAGTTTGTTTTCGCGGGGGGCGAGGTCATGTTGTCATTTACAAAAAGTGGTTTGCTGACACTTGTTGCCATTTCATGCTAGCATACAAATAATTATAACATCTTGCTCAGAAAGAATGGTTTGAAAATTACTAAATATCTTCTCGTTGGTATGCTTAAACGTAAAAAAATCGTTACTACCGTCCAGCCGCCACCTTCAGTTTCCATGTCACAATTTACAGTCAAAATATTTCCAGAATTCCATAGTTCTATCTCAAACTGTCCACTTTGTACTTCAGGGAACTCATCGTGAATTGATTTGCAGTCATGTACTAAGCAAAATAAAAAAGAAACAATTATATAACCTACAACTTTAGTGATACGCTCGTACATGTACATAAACAAAATGTAAAACTAAGAATCGTTGAATTTAAATATGATTGTTACTTCAATGTTACTTGAATTAGAAACTGAAGGAATTGTTTAAGAAACAAGCAATTAATGACTTTCGAGTTCCGACTTCGACAGATGGGTAATTTTTCAAACTGTCTTGCTGCATGGCAGTTTCGTTTTATATCAGTTGCATTTTAAAGCGCGGATAATTATAGGTATGCCTGAAATGTGCTTCATTTAAAGTGACGATATTTAACGAAAAGGAGAAGCATTCGAACATAACGTTATGCGCGTCTTTCGAAATTGGCCTTGAATACCAATTTAAAGGTTATAAAATGCTACAAGAACGCTTACAGTATGCCATTCATTGGTTTAAAAATGCACAGAAGATTCTTATTCTTGGATGAATGAAAATCAATGCAAGAAAATTACGCGCGCGTGGTGAAATAGGAGAACACGGACAACTCAGTTTTACGTGTAAGTGAAATGAATATAAAGACATCATAATGTATCTATGTAATGGGAAACAATAACATTGAAACCCATCAACTTATACAACAAGACATAACTTATTAGGTTGCTCCTATCGCTACTTATACCTTTCATAAGCAAATGATACCGCAGTGATTTCTGCATCTGCCTGGGAAATAATAGTAAGTGTTTGCCTAGAAAATATTATATCAGCGTTGCCATTTTCCACTACTGCAACATCATAATTTTGTTATTTATGATAACATAAATTTCATAGTATTTTATGATAACATAAACTTGGGGGATAAGCGAACTTGGTCGACGTTCTGTCCGCCGAAGTAATTTTAGCGATAATTTTGATAAAATATTTCATTTATTGAATCTGTTAACATTTATCTGATACCCTAAACATTAAAAGTGGATGAACTATTCTGCCGTGAAATTATATATTGCGTTCATTTAATATTTATGAATGAAGTCTAGTGATTAATAACAAACAAATCATTGAACTAAAACCCTTTCATTATCAGAAGTAACAATACGAAAACAATTATTAATTAGCATACAAAGTTGTACATAGTCAACATCTAAACGTTACTTTATGATTTACTGTAGAATAATTAAAGTATCTCTTAGTCTTTTAAATATCATTCGACTATAAAAGTAATCGTATAAGTTAATGACAGGATAAGTCAAATATTAAGACAGACAATGTTTTAAATGAATCTTGTATTCTGATTAAAGCAACTGTAAACTAGAGCAAATTTGTACATAAAGACATATAAAATTTACTATATTAACTATATTGCGCAAATTTTAACAATTGAAAAATGTCTGATTTAATATTATTTGGATTGTCATAAAAGAGAACACCGATCAAGAAGCCATCACACAAACGTGACGTGCCTTTATTATCAATAGTAGTATCCACAATATTGAGATGGAATGCAAAATCGCTGATGTTGTGTTAAAAGAGATGTCAATGTTGTTAAACCTGATACTGTATAAAAATCCTTACTAACACGATACTGCTTAAATATAGCCATAAAATTTATTTTTGTAATTTTTTTAATTTGACTGCATATGAACTATTTGATACATTACATCTGTTACATGTTACAGGTTGCCATTGTCCCGAAGCTTGACATTTCACCTCTCGTTGACTTGGACCATACCCAGTGTCACATTTTACTAAAGCAATGTCAAGGAACTTATTTTCTCCAGGTTTATTAATCTTTAGTTTACCATGGTCTATTTCCTGATTGATAACGCAAACTGGAAAGAATAAACTTAAGTATAAACATAAAGATTACATATGTAATAAGTACGAGACATATATGATGCTTAATAGCATTTGATAAAAAAAACATCCCAAACTAATACGAATGCAAACTTAGAACACACACATTATACTTAAACTATTATCTGATTTAATATTACTTTATGCTTCAAATTTATTCTATTGTATCCATGCAAAACATAGCAGACAAACAACTGAGCTTCATTTAAGAAAGAATCTAAACTTTAAATTTTGGTATAATACCATTACGAGCGTAAAATCCACGCTTTGCAATTCGAGACAATTTTAAATATAACATAATTGAACAACTGAGCCTGATGATCACAATTCAATTCCTAGTTAATATTTCATTTTTGTTTTGTGTTATAGTAAAATAATTTTTAAAGATCATTTATGTTATGTGGCCAAGCATACTTATATCCCTGCACACATGTGAAGCACCGGTTTGATAACACCTCTGGTAGTCTTCGCATGGACGTGAGCTACAACTTCCAACCAATTTCTGTAAACATGCCGAAGGTTTATTTATGTTCGCTTATAATTCTTCTTTCATTCGTTTAACTATTCGCGTTTTTACACAGTAAGTAAACTTTGTCATTTAAAAAAAATCCTAGATATATTATATATGCATTGCTGAAAAATAAAACATGTGTGAAGCGTTTGAATTTAATCTCATTCTTTTATAGTGACGTAAAAACAAATTTGAAAGCATAAAATAAAATGTTTATGTTAACTACGAATAATGAAAAAGTAGTACTTACGCCTGGCCATTCGCTGATATCTGTGAAAATCGAACCGAGTTTGGTTTCAAAATCATTTGGATCAACAGACGACCAATTGTTTAATTTGCAATAGTTGTTCCTTCTGTCGAAATCAATAGATTTACATATAGCAAATGACATGCATGTCCTAGCACATTCATGATGTTTGGTATTATTAATTTCCAGCAACGAATGACCAATTAAGGCTACATTTACATTTTCCTTGCTTATTTCAAATGGTTTACAAGTGGTCGAATACACTTGTCCATATAAAAATGAAAGAATAATAGCAATTCTGAAAGTCATAGCCATTGTACACATCATTTCAATCTCTAAACGTTTGGCCGATTGAATGTAAAATCAGATCAAAGTTCCATATCCATGCATTTTGAATATATTCACAGAAATGTTATCTCTCGGACCAATATACATAATAAATGATGTGGAACTGATTGATAAAACCTTGAAAACGGGAGATTCCTTAAGAGCAAAGACTATTAATCATTTGAAATACAATAAGGCATTTTTGCAACATAAGCCTTTAAGTGAAATAATTTTTACATCAGTAAATATTTATTATACTCTGAAATCAATATTGAATTATTGTATCTCATTGAAACAATCAGCTCCATGGCATATGTAAATGACGCCCCTTACTTCCCAGTGTCGTTATATATAATTTGTGATATTATATTATATTGTCTGTAAAATTGTCAACTGTTGTAGTATTTATTTTCAATTATTTTAAAAGCTTGCTTCAAATAAAGCAATACAGCATACCAAAAGCTTCTATTGTACAGGCAAATTATATCATTTATCTGTTGATTAATGTTGAAGCCCTTTGAGAGCAATGAAATAAAATAGAAACACACTATAGCCGATGCAATTTTAATGTTAACTTTGTAATAAAGCTTGATAATATAAAATAGTTTCGTTTTTATAACAAATGACTATTGAATATTCTCAGACTCAGGTATTACGGATTTCTGTAATGTTTGCTAATACAAATAGACTTTCATGCGGGATTGTATAACAACTTCCGATTTAGATTTAGATTTTACTCTAGAAAATTAGTCTGTGTTTAAGTGCCATAATTAAAATAAAGTAATTGGCAAATATGGTAACAAAATGACTATGGTAGCTTCCATTTTAGGTAAAAATGATTTTCCCACCAATTTTAAGTAATGGAGTTATTAAGCCAAGTTATCAACAATACTTTTTTGTAAGCTCTTGACACTTTTGAATAGCAAAATAGTCCACGGTATATTAACGCATCTACTTTCTTTGCTCGCCACTAAATCTCCCTAACATAGTACGAATGCGGTTAAAAATTAAAAAGACTGCTTCCTTGAAATGCCAATGGCAAGAGTTAAAATATTTGGCATGAAATACGAATAATGCCTAATAAACCTAAACTAAGAGACTCGTGTTCGACTCAGGTGACAAGGAATTTTCTTAGATGTTAATTGAAACAGAAGGGAAAAAGGCATGTAGCATAGATATAAAACATCGACACACACATTCTTTTCTGAAATTAATCAGCATTGAAATGTACAGTATTCGCAGTATTTAACATGGTTATTCACGCAATTTAACATGCCAATAAAATGTGACATACTTTTGACATATAGAGCTATAGCTACACGTATGAATGTTGTACTTTGTATGCACAGGTTATGCAGCAGAACTGAACTTTGGTTTATGTTGACCTAGATTATGAGCTTGTAGCCTATTTTATTGTAATATTTACCAAAACAATTAGGGATATCGATTTCAAAAGATACAACCCAGCCAACATTCTATATCGGCCCGACATCAAACCGACATGGTTTTCTATGACGGCCCGATGTCGGCTTTAACCTCGGCTGCAAATAGGAATGATGTTGGCCCGACATCGGCAATACAATATCGGGCCGATATCTTAACGATATAGGCCCGATATTTCTTGCCGACATCGGGCCTACATCAAAACAATAGCGGTGCGATGTCAGCCAACAGTAGAAAGATATCGGTCCTATATCGACCAGGTATCATCCTTATGCTAGCATGTTGATGACATCTAACAGCAAGCATTTGGCATTACCTGCAAAAACACAAAATAAATAATAATTATTTTACAAAATAAGATAACAAAAACATATATTTTAACTTAAATGTGCAAATGACAATCACTACCATGATAATGCATGTCGCGAAATCATGTGACAAATATTTTCAAACATAATTTTACATCTAAAAAAAAGGAACAAACAGATGAATTGTATTTTTCCAATAACTTTAAGTGTAAAAATTAAATTATTAACAGCGTTTGTTGAATCATCATTACATTAAAAAAACATGCTTTTTATCACCTTCCTTTGTTAGCTTTTCTTTTTGGCGCTAAATCTGTTTATTGTAGGACTGCAGTGAATATTTTCAAGCTTTTCATTTGAAATTTAATAAAAGAGTGATGTTTATGTAGTCAAAACATAAATATTGAATTTAATTACAAACCACATATTATTTCCAAACTCAACTATGATTATTTTAGAAATTCATATCAAAGTGTACAATTATTTGCTGCATGATGAGAAAACGCAATATCTTACCGATGTCAATCCGATATACAAAATAGTTGCATTGATAGGTCATGTAGGCCCGACGCAGACCCGATATATCTTTTTTGATGTACCACGAAATGTGGTTAATGTGGTTCTTGTAATTAAAATCATATACAGGACAATTTATTCACATTATTAAGTAAACAATGCCATTGCAATTAGAGTTTTTCAAAATACTCAATATGTCGGCACTGCAGCGGCCCGACGTCGGCCAATAGTCGGCATATTTTGCCGACATGCCGACATTAATCCTATATCGGCCCGATATGGTCATGCTGGCTGGGAAGTATAAATGTTGCTGCATGTGCTGCATGCAGCAATTGAGATGCTCCGCGCATAAAAATGCGCACATTACAGATACCTTACCAAAACATTCCTACGCACAGGTCATTTTCTATTTAGATTAAGTACTATTGAACATTATTCCTGATGTTTTGTAAATCATTTAAATTTGCATAATCATACTTATCGTATGTCTATGAGAAAGGAGCAAGATATAAATTAAAACATTTTTTATACTAATGCCTACCTGGTAAGGAAAATAATTACAATACAAACAAGACTTTCAAGACTTGTATTATGGCATGACATTAGTGCAACATTGTTCTGTTTGTGTCGGTACTGAAGTCAGTAATAAAAGATGATAATACAATTTCAAAGTATGTGTATTTTTCACCTATAATGCTACTCATTTTCTACAAATATCAACAACTAATCATGTTAAGAAATATAAAAATCCATATGTAAATAAGCCGAAACAAAAACTATAATCGACCTTATTTTTCAAAATGTCCGTTACATGTTTCGCGGCAAAAGGAATATGATATAAAAAAAGGGAGACAAATCGAATACACTCATATGGCGAAGGGAGACTACGCATTAGTTTTCCTTACATAACTTTACATCTAGCTGTATTTGATCTGTAAAATAAGTCTCCGATCAGTATAATTATTTTGGCAGTCCATTTAGCCCGACTAGTTATTCCTAAAATAGATTCAAAATTAAAACTACATCTATGAATAGATTTTCAGATTTTCACAATGTTAATGTCATCTATTTTTAACTTTCGAATCCATGTAACCAGTCTTGCTCAGCAATAAAATATATGCATAACCTACGGGGTACTATAAAATAATTTAGCAATGTCCCGTACAAAATACAAATGTAAGAAAAAAATTACCTAATTTAAGTTTAATTTTGTATTGTATTTTATACTGACGGTTGAGGCGTGAAATTTATTCCCATTCTCATTGATAAATATGACACGCAAGGGTCTTAACATAATAAAATTCGTAAGGAAGTTTTGGTTCCGAATTTATTTTTACTGTAAATCGAAGGGAATAATTGATCAAAATTGGGTCAATGGACAAAAAAAATGTAAACAAATAGTTCCGCGACTGTGGGCGCGGGGCCATGAGTTTACTCAGTATGCCTTGAAAATATTTGCCAAATAAGAATTGTACTTTTGATAAGGCTGCAAAATACTTATTGTCAGTACAAACGATTTAAATACCATTAAAATATCTGCTGTTAATAATGGCATTATGTTATCACATATTTTATATTAGAAATGGTTCTAGATTAAATGCTTTCATTTGTCATTCCGAAGCAAAAAAGAAAACAAAAAAGTAAAAAAAAGATAATATTGAACAATGTCTACATTCACTGTCATTGCCATTCAGCCAGTGTCGTAAGTAAAAGTTTAATAGAAGAGATACAATTAACTTTAAAGAAGTGTTCTATTTTAAATGAAACCAATTTACATAACAAAGCATAGCATAAAGATAATAATTTTTCTAAGTGACAGATGCCATTAATTTCTTAATCATTGTTTTGAGGATGAACATGCAACACAGCCTTTAAATCACGAATAAACTATGTTGTTGTCAATATTTACAACAAAATCTTAATATCGGACATAAATCAAGTAAGAGCAATTACATTATAATAGTATTGATATATTGTAGTAGTAATAATAATAATAATAAATGATTATATCTATAAATTATAGTACATTTTTTAGGGGTTTTGCCTAAGATACGAAAGTGACTTTTTTACGACGTGAGCGAAGGTGACTTTTAAAATAATATGAATTATAGCGTTTTATAGAATTTTACAGAACATTGCTGTTTTTAGACGTATATCATTAGAAACTGTATTATTTATTATCAAAAAATATCATCATGACGATTTAATCGCCGTTTATTTGCATAATTTCTATACACAATCAGTTTAGTAGTTATCTATTTTGATTTTTCGTTTGCAACATTTTTATAAACACCATACAAATACAATGCAAGTATTTCGAATAGACTTTTACCAAGTACAAACATACATTCTTTCTTTTATATCAGACTGGTGTTTCATGAGAAATGATATCAGTTTTGCGAATGACTCTGAGATGACTGACGTCATTTCCCCATTTTAGATATATTTGTTAAACCATATCCTACAGGAGGGAAAAAGAAACGGATGATGTTATTTAAATATCTATGCCATTTTTAATATGATATAATTTTGACACGCGTTTGCAGTTCAAAACAGACTTTCCGTTATTTGTGTAGTAGCAAATGTAATATCAATCAAATACAGACATCGCAGTTAAAACAAAAAATTCTAACTCTCGTGGCAGTAATTACACGAGAAAAGGTACAAAATGTCTCCGAAAGCTATGTCGTGATGTAAATACGCTAACAAATATATGACACATTTAATACTTTATTTTCATTTTTATTGGTTTAAACATATTTATTTAAGCTCGATTGCGAATCATGTTCTTGCAACTTATATTTATCACTTTCGAGTTCGCTTCCTGGAACCAACCAGTACTGGTGTCGTATGAAGAAACATGGTCGTGACCCGAGTAGGGCTCAAACCCATGATTTCTGGGTTGAGAGGCAGACACCTTAACCACAAGGCCACCGCTCCCCCTCATTTTTATTAAGACTATTCGAGCAATGCGGGAGAAAACGGTTTATGAAATGATTTAAATGATAACTTAAGATGATGTGAACAGACCCAGATATTTAGATATTTTAGTGATACAATCATGTGTGTTGATCACTTTCTCTGACATGGACTTTTACTGAATCATTTATCAAAACGACAATAAAACATATGATATGTCCTTAAAATAACCTGATTATGCATTCAAGTAGCATATTTGAACTGAGAGACACCATAGGTAAAAACATCTCTTCAATTTTGATTGATGCCTCTGTATTTTTAAAAGTTACATAAGCTAAAATGTGTTATATAAACTGTATTAAGTGCATGCAAACTTCATCTACGTCCTGATATTTCCCGGTGAGAGGACTTAAATATAATCGGTTTGGTAAATTATTTCAATTATTTTTGCTTCAATAGTTATGCTACCTCTGTAATATAAGTCTTAGTAAACGTAATGTGAGAAATGCTAACTGCTTTTTTCAATTAGTTAATATTAGTATAGTATAGTATCATAAGTTAATATTAGTATAGTATAGTATCATAAATTAGTATTTGACAAAATACAAAGATCTCACACAGAATTATAGAGACATTTTACTTAGAAAATAGTTTGGGTGCTTTGTAAATTGTAGTACACTACTGCTCGGTTTGAGAACATAATCGAATAGGCTGAGTGGTTAAGTACAAAGCATTTTAACAATGCACCGTGCAATAGTATACTTCATTGCAAAAATAATATTTTCTATTCAAAAGAAAAGATTTGATAAATATATATTAAACTACATTGGACCGAAAAGTCTATTGATGACACATCTGACGGAAGACACAGGCAAAATTTTCATTTCTTCGTTTTGAATGTTTCATTAATTAATCTGTAAATGTCCTCAAAATATATACTTTAGGCAGTCAAAGAAACAAAACTTTGCTCCTTACAAAGAATAAAATAGTTGTTTCCTAACTTGACTCACGTGGGTCAGGTTAGAGCGTTAAAATTTCAAGATAGTTGTCACAGTGAACATGTCAAATAAATTACTTAGACAATATCTACAATATTTGTTATTGTAACTTCCAGGGTTTGTTCAAGTCACATGGCTTGTTTTAAAACTACTCGGTAATTCTGTCGGCGTCTAAATTTCGTTTTACATATATGGATATATTTAAGCTTTAAACACAAAATATATAGAATTTATACAGAATTTAATGATGGGACTTTACAAAATGTCATTTTAGCGTGGTTTGAGTACATAAGATCATTTTTATATTTTTGTCATTATTTTGCCTGAGTATCCCTTTAAATTAAGGGCGTGTAAGCATTTTTTACAATGTTACCCATAATTATATTCGAAAATATGAACTGTTAACATAGTTCGATTATCGTATCTACACAAATGTGTGTATATCCAATTACTTTGTCAGGCGGTTGGAATTTCATGAATTTTCAACCAGTTTTTTTTTAAAGAAAATACTGGTTACCAATCAGATTGGCTCTACGCGGTCGGTTTACCGGAAAAAATTGACAAATCTTTTAAATTCTATATGATTCCGTCGACTATAAGAATATAAAAACATAACTTTACAGTTAATTTGTTTTTACAGTATTTCTAGAACCAGTTACACATATTATACATATGTGCACTTCAATAACGTTTCTTCTTCTCTGTAGGCTTTCCGGAAAAATTGTTCATCAACTATCAGGATTCATAATGCTTATTTGGTTAGCATTTATTTTGGGCATGATATACCATGTAAATGCCAATAATGCGAGAAGAAGTTTGCAACAAATACCACCTCCGCCCCCTTACTTCAACGAAGAAGCCGTAAGTACGTTCATATAGCTTTATCAAGTTTACCAGACACAATGTAAAGGTTTAACAAAAATTATGATTTTATCCCTACCAAGAATAAAGCTGTCTTTTTTCATAGCATGTAATTTTCTCATAAATGGTTAAAAACTAGTTGTAACTGTTGCTCTTTTGTTTACAGATTTAATTGTTATTCGGTTTTATAGGAAACTATACACTTTTAGAGACATCTAGAACCAACCAATGCTGAGCAATGGTTGTAATGTTGCTCAAGGAAATATCTTTGACGCGTTAACCACTCAGCCATGCCGCCACAACATTTGTTGTTGACCTTGTTTTTTCTGTGAGATGGTTATTAAGAAAATGTGGTGCTTTTAGCATTTTAGGTTTGGTTTTAATGTCGTGGCTTTTGTTAGTGTGCTAACGTTATTAATTTGGCGGTTGTATGTAAGTAATATGCATTAAATCAAAATAATTTCTCATGTGAAACATAACAAAAATATTTAATATTATATTTGAAACCTTATCTTTAAAACGAATTTAATTCTTCATTTTTTGAAAACAGTCACTTGGGCAATGGTTTGTACAGTATAGATTGCCTGGATGTGGGTTCGATAGTTCCGACAGAATTAGAGATTATGTTCAATCTCTTGTAAGACATCCTAAAGGACTTGTAAGTTATGACACATGGAGGTAAGATTTATTTTTTGAAATCAGACAGTAATAAATATTTTTTGAGGATTTAATCTTAACTGTATACGTTACTGTTTCGCGTTACGTACCATAATGCATATATGGACTCTTAGAAAAGATTTATTAACAACTACATTTATATGTTGAGGAAATTCCTGATGTCAAAATGAGCAGTTATTTCATATATTACCAAGTAAACAATGAAATATTATATTTTAAGAAATTACGTCATACAAATGTGCAATACTTTAAAAACAGATCTGAACTGTATACATAAATGGATATATAGACAATCATTTTAAATAATTTATTAATATCTACATTTATTTGTTGAAGTAATATCCAATCTCAAATAAGCATTTGTTTCTAATAGCACCAAGTAAATATTGAAAATATGATATTTTCAGAAATGACGTCACACAAATGTGCAATACTTTGTCGACAATGTATTATCCAACGAACCCCAGAGGAGTATTCAAAATCAAAGATCCGATAGGTAACTGTTTTCCTTCCGATATTTAGAATAAGATTATAAATATCTTAAGGCATATTCATGATATATATACATGCATAATTGCGGAAATGACTGAACACAAAAATATATCGAAAATATGTTAAAATGACAATTTATTTCCTTAAAGTCACTATGATGTGCCTCAATGATAACTTAATGTGTTATTATATACTGGTTGTTGTATAATTTTAGGATCTATTTGGAGTGGACTAGCTGTTAATGTGGCCGTTGATGGCAAGCGTTATAAGATTTTCTATGGTTGTCCAAAGATGTCAGCAATAGGCGATCGATGTGATGACCCTTTCTTAAATATATACACAAGAATGCCAAAACCTGACCCTATGACACTTGCAGAAATTGACTCCATATTGAGAAAAGTGTTAGGATTCTCACTTGCAAGTCTACCTAGAACATTCCATGGAAGGCGTAAGTTTTTTTGTACTGACTCATTACTGATAATATATATAAAACAAAAAGTTCGAAAAAAAAACCATAAAACAATAAACTTACAGTAAAATTAATGACAAAACATCTCAGATTTATGCAAGAAGGAAAACAAATTATTTTTCATGTCGATTTATTGTTTGTTATAAGATATTCAGCCAATAATGTTTACTAATTAGTGTAATTCATACTTGTTAAAAACAAACAAATTAACAAATACGTGATACAGTATAACAATATACCAAAGACATTACACGAAGAAAATTTATCTGACCTCTTAATAATCTTCCATTGGCATAATTTGAACATACATGTTTGATAAAAAAATCTTCACTATAATTGATTTTTCTAAACAAATCTTTTATCTAAATACGAAAGGCAAATTTTTGAGATTTTTGTTTATAAAATCAGAAGCTTTTTTATCTTTTAATTTCGCTTTGTTTCTAATGGCAGTGTACTTGCCTCCTTGAAAAACAAGTATTAAAGAAAATATGAGTTAGATAGTTTAATTATTATCATTCTTAATTTTAATTTATTTATGCATTTTGTAATATTAAGAATAATTACTGTTCCTTTACTACTACACAATGTGTTATCATGCAGATATATTAAATGGTGTATACGAAAAATGTTTCATTTCAGAATGTCCTTTGAACAGTAAATTTTAGAGTTAACTCTATAACGACTTCACAATAGTCGTGTTAAAAGCAACAAACGAACAGTTACTACAACAACAACAACAACAGCAGCAGCAGCAACAATACTTTAATTTTGAAACACAATAAAACCATGAACTAATATGATATATAATGTAGAAAGAAATTGTAGTTTTATCAGATAATATATATCATCAGAAATACAGTTCTTATAGCAAACACACTAGTCTTGCTTATATTGTCTTGTTGTATGTTACAGTAATTATTAATGTATGTGTAAAACCTGTGTTAATTTCATTCTTATTCAATACTCATTTCAAACAAACTGTTCATATATTTCAACAAACAACAACGTTTTATGCCATTAAATATGCATAGCATTAATTTGTTAATGAGCAAATAGAAAACAGTATTCATTTACATAATTAAACAATAATCTTGGTAATAAATCATAAAAATAAACGAAATAAAAACATATTTTAGATAAATTGCATTCGTATCGTTTAAACCTCATTTATAATACAGTAGAGCTTCGATCAGTCGATTTTTTGTTCGTTGTTTCCTAATATAAAAAAAAGGATTCCATTTTTTTTCAGTGTATTTGGGTGTTCTTGTTGTTCGTAAATAATGACGTGTCATCATAAAATTATTGTACAATAATGATAAAAGCCTTTTGCAAATTGCTACTGTTTACGTAAATATCCGAAAAAGAGGTATAATAAAAGAAAACAGTTGCAAAAATAATTGATTGACACAGGAATTATCAGCAATGCAATGGCAAGACTGAACTGGTTACTTACAGCAATGGTTTAAACACATAAAACAATGGGTATTTATCTGAAAATACATTATTTCATACATGTGATCTAAAAGAAGTCTCAATTAGCATCTTACTAACACACTATAAACAAACAATAAGTTAGATTCCGGTGTCTTTACTATAACAAAGAGCGGCCGCAAATACCCTCTATATTCAAGTCTTTCATCTTCATTCCGATAAGGCAAGAATTATGTAATTGTTTTGTCTGTAATAATTTGCTTAAAGCTTGCAAGAAAACTTTTTCCCTATTTTGCATCAGTTTACTACTCAGAAGCCCTTTATAAAGAGCTAGTGGAAGAGAAGTTTTTATCTGCCGACAAAGTAAGATTTGTCTTAACCCATTGCTTCATGAGCATTTTGTGAAAAATGGCTGTTTTCATTGAAAAGTCTCCCGTTACAAGTTCAAATTGCTATAATACTATAAAAACTGCTTCAACACTAATCAAACTTGGCACAAATGTTGACTGGACCATTGCCCTTGCAACAACATGCTCAGGCTTAAATTTTCTGTTACCATGGCAACGAGGGGACATCTCAAAATTGCCAAAAATCACTATTTTGCGTTGATTTTTTTCCATCAAAATTGATTTCAAAGTGCTGCAACTTCTCAATGGATTGAGATAGAGTCAAATGCTTTTCAGCGTTGGTTACACGTTACCTTATGATCAATCTGGGGTCATTTACAGCCTCTCACAAGTCCAAAATTTTCTTGGCGATGAGGGGGACTCCGCCCCCCTTCAAACCCCCCAAACAGAAGGGGGCACATCCCCCTTCTGGCAACCCCCTGATGTATCTTTTGGTTGGGGGGCCGCGCCGAAAAAGAGGTCACTTTTTTTAACAACATTTCTCAAACAAAAACAAGTGTTTGGGGCCTAAATAAGGCATTTTTTCATCATTTGAGACAACAAAAAGGGGGGGGGGTGAAAAAGGCGTTAAAAGGCGTGTATATGAAGTAATGGGTTAACAGAAAATGATGAAAATACTTGAAATTACCCTAAATCGCGTTTTTTCATGTTTAAACATGGCCTGTCATATAAATTTGAAGAAAAATTGTTGTTTTGTAGATTTTTTTATTTTTTCATTAACCAATTTTGCGCCGATGGGGTAGCATTATTTTATAAAGGTCAGTAAGAAATTTTCAGTCTGAACAAAGCGTTGATCCTCTAAATTTCCCCCAAAAAAAAAACCAAAACAAATTGGTCACATGTTAAAACCCCGTATTTTATAAAATTAAAATGTTTTTGACTTTAAGATATATAAAATGTTTCGCCAATAAAATATATATTAAATAAAAAACTAAAAATAAATTATAAAAAGTGTACTGCAGTCTCTTTGTCAGAAACTATGTTATTTCATAGGGCATAATTGCGATAAACTTGAAATGTTCAACTACTACTGCCGATGATGATGACACTCGATACTTTAATGAATTACAAATAATGGTCTACTACATAGGAAAACACATACCGACGCCAATGAATATTTTGAATCATATGTTGTATATCACGTGGTATGTCTATCCATCACAGTTATTCTTTTGCCCTTTCTACATTTAGAATGTTTTGGTATGTCTAATGAAACTTAGAATGTTTATATTATGTTAATATTTCAGTACATTTTAAAACTGTTCTCTTGAAAACATATTTTATATAATTCAATAGTTTAACAAAATGATGTATTATTCTGCTTTTTCTTATACATGAAAAGGCTGATATATATTTGCAATGGTTTTGCTTTTGTAAACCGTAAGGATAGCAATCTACTAGTATATGGGTTTTCCTTTTAAATATTTTTGTCGCAAACCTCTTCAATGTTTTTGTTTGCCTGTTTGCGTGTTGTTTTTTTGTTTTATTTGCTTGTTTGTTTGTTTGTTTGCGCCTGGGTAGAACCGCGGGTCTTCCGTTAACTAGCTAGCTACCTCAAATGAAAGCATCATGAGAAAATGACAGGATTCGAAGTCGCAGTGACTTTAACTAAAAAAATATCAGTAGAACTCTAATCAAAATGCTTATATTTACACTATCAGTCAAAATTGGGTAATTTATTTTACATTCCATTATTTACCATAATGATTACTTAAATGTTCGAAGACATTCTTGGCTATAATGGTCTGGATAAAGTTAGTCCTGTCAAAATTGATATCAGATGTCTTTGATGATAACAACAAAAGTAAATAAAGTTTACTACAAAGATTTACATAATCGTCTTAAGTGGCAAAGAAGGTATTCTATGAGATTCATTAATATGTCTGCTTAAAGAAAAAGTATTATTTGCATTATATTGTGACTAGTCCTATCTAAGATTCAAACCACGATTTTTGTTAAAACTCGGTTGATACATTACTTCCATCGCATTCATGATATTGCAAATTTATGCACATAAATTTAGATTGATAACAAAGGTCCTTATTTTATTTTCTTAAAACTTTTGACTACTGATCTACTTATTTAATATTTAAGACTTCCATAATAACGATTATTAAGATAAACGATCATGTGGCTATTTTATCAATTCTTAATGTAATCAGAGAAAAATTCTAGAAGATAAGTACGAGGGGTGTATAATAGGTTCAGAGACAATGTTTATAATTCTTTTATCTTTAATAGAATAATTTTAATAATCCACGTTACAAAGCTCGATAACTTATCAAATACTGTCTGGAAAAAATATAACATTGATATTCATGACCATACCGAATGCAACACGTAATCACAGCAACGTCACCCGAAACACTACGTCCATTTTTTCCCGACGATAGGTCTTTAATATACTCGGTTTTATGGAACGTCATAGTTACCTCGTGTTGTTACATTTCTTTTTATCTTGCCTGGAAAGCCTCTTATTATATTAAATATTAGTGTGGTGTTGCCATAGTATTTTGTCGACTTGTCTAAATATTGCCTTATTATGCGTAACAGTAGTCTTTTCTCTTCAAAATGTGATTATCTTTTCGAACTGTGATAATGACTTGTCAAAACTCTTTCTTATATTGTAAAACAGAAGTACTATATTGACAGTTTGACATACTTAAATAGCGTTGTAAGTTCATAACCATAATTTGTAAAGATACCACCATTATTTCACATGATAAGACGGTGTTTAGGCAGGTTAACATAAAGTTTAGCCAAAATAGCATGGCAATCTGAGAAAAAAGGCAGTGTTTAGACATGTCAGTAGCATCTTTCGACAAGTCAACAATACTGTTTGAACAAATATGACATAATAAATAACATTTACACAAACAAACATAATCTATTGTCAAGTCAACACTAGTATTTCACATAATAAGTATATTTTTAGACAGGATAACAACAGTTTTAGACAAGATAACACTTCTGTTTCACATAATAAGACAATTTCTAGACAATTTATCACCACAATTGGACAAGACAACATGCTATTTTGACATGAAGACATTCTTTAGGCAAGATACCACAGAATTGAACACTATTACATGGCAGTCTGACAAAATGTGACAGGGTTTAGACAAGACAATACCACATTGGGACAAGATAAAACGACAGTATAACATAAAACAACAGTGTCATAACAAACCAGGATAACATTTGGACAAGATGACACCAAGTTCCGACAAGATAATATTACTGTTTCACATTATAAGATAATTTCAAGACAAGTCAACACCACATTTAAATAAAGCTGTGTTTAGACATGTTGAAATCTTAATTCAAAAAGATGGCGTGCATGTTAGACATATTAAGACTTCCATAAGGCATGTTAACACAGGATTTGGATATGATAAGTTAACGTTTTGAAATAATAAGACAGTGTTTAGACAAGTCAGCACTACGTTTTGACAAGATAACATGAATATTTGACATAATAATACTACGTTAAGACAGGTTCTCATAAAACGTTGGCAAGCCAGCACTACTATTATACATAATAAGACACTTTAAGGGAAATTTAATACAAAATGCAACAACATGAGGCAGCTATGGCGTTCCATACGGTTCGGTTAATCATATTCAATTAATTTTGCTTCAATCGTTATGCTACCACTGTAGTATTAATGTTAGTAAGCGTAATTAAACAAAGGTTTAGTCTTTTTTTTCAATTAATTTGTTTTAAAACACAAAATAAAGATCTCGCACAAACTTATAGACTGAGTCAATTTACTTAGGAAATATTTTGGGTCCTTTGGACGTGCAAGCATTCCTTTTCTGTGTCATGCTGAATCATATTGGAAAAATATACTGTTCGTATCTAGACATGTTTTTGTATATCCAAATACTTTGTCAGGCGGTTCTGATTTTATTCATTTTCAACCAGATTTTCCGAAAGAAAATAAAAGTTACAAATCCGATTGGCTATGCGCAGGTGGTTTACGGGAAACATTGTCAAATCTTTTATATTTTATATGAGTCCGTCGACTATAATCATACGAAATCGGTATTTTACAGTTTATTTGCTTTTACAGTATTTCTAGAACAAGGAACACAAATTATAGCTTTATACACTTCAAAAAAACGTTTCTCTTTGACTAAAGGCTTTCCGGAGAAATGCTTCATAAACTTACAGGCTTCATTATGCATATCATATAATTGGTTACGATTCATTTTTGGCATGATATGCCATGTAAAGCCAATAATGCGAGTAGAAGTTTGCAATAAATACCACCTCCATCCCCTTACTTCAACGAAGAAGACGTTCATAAAGTTTTGACCCGAATCTTTAAATGGTCCATGATAACAATTGCAATGGAAAGAGTTAACAAAATTTGTCCCTACCAAGTTTAAAGCTGTCTTTCTCATAGCATGTAATTTTTGCATAAATAATTAACAACTAGTTGTTACTGTTGCTGTTTTGTATACAGATTTAATTTTATTTCGATTTTATAGGAAACTATACACGTTTAGACACATCTAGAACCAATCAGTACTGAGCAATGGTTGTAATGTTGCTAAAGGCAACACCAGCTTGCCCATTGCGGGGTTTGAGCCCACTGGGCTACTGATCTTGTATTTGACGCGTTAACCACTCGGTCATGCCGCCACGACATTTGTTGTTGACCTTGTGTTTTCTCTGACATGGTGGTTAAGTAAATATATGGCTTTTAGCATTTTAGGTTTGGTTTTAATTTCGTGGTAACGTTATTAATTTGGCGATTGCATGTTAAGTAATATGCATTAAATCAAAAAAATTCTCAAGTGAAACATAACAAAACTATTTATTATCTTTAAAACCTGTTTTCTAAAACGAATTTAATTCATCATTTTTCAAAACATGGTTTGTACAGTATAGATTGCCTGGATGTGGGTTCGATAGTTCCGACAGAATTACAGATTGTGTTCAGTCTCTTGTAAGACATCCAAAAGGACCTGTAAGTTATGACACATGGAGGTAAACATAATGTTTTGAAATCAATCAGACAGTATAATAATAAATATATTTTGAGGATTTAATCTTAACTGTATACGTTACTGTTTCGCGTTACGTACCATAATGCATATATGGACTCTTAGAAAAGATTTATTAGCAACTACATTTATTTGTTAAGGAAATTCCTAATGTGAAAATGAGCAGTTATTTCATATATTACCAAGTAAACATTGTAATACTATATTTTATGAAATAACGTCATATAAATGTGCAATACTTTAAAAATAGATCTAAACTTATACATAAATAGATATATGGACACTCACTTAAATAATTTATTAATATCTACATCGTTTATTTGTTTAGGTAATATCCAATCTCAAATAAGCATTTGTTTCTAATAGCACCAAGTAAATACTGATAATATGATATTTTCAGAAATGACGTCACACAAATGTGCAATACTTTGTCGACAATGTATTATCCTACGAACACCAGAGGAGTATTCAAAATCAAAGACCCGATAGGTAACTATTTTCCTTCCGATATTTAGAATTAGATTATAAATATCTTCAGGCATATTCATGATATATATACATGCATAATTGCAAAAATGACTGAACACAAGAATATATCGCAAATATGTTAAAATGACAATTTATTTCCTTAAAGTCACAATGATGTGCTTCAATAATGATTTAATGATGAGACACGTCTTTGAAATGTGTAATAATATATTGTATGTTGTACAATTTTAGGATCTATTTGGAGTGGAATAGCTGTTAATGTGGCCGTTGATGGCAAGCGTTATAAGATTTTCTATGGTTGTCCAAAGATGCCAGCAATAGACGATCGATGTGATGACCCTTTTTTAAATATATACACAAGAATGCCAAAACCTGACCCTTTGACACTTGCAGAAATTGACTCCATATTGAGAAAAGCGTTCGGATTCTCACTTGCAAGTCTGCCTAGAACATTCCATGGAAGGCGTAAGTTTTTTGTACTGCCTCATTACTAATTATTAATATATGTAAAACAAACAGTTCGAAAAAAACAACATAAAACAATAAAGTAATAGTAAAATTAATGACAAAACATCTCAGATTTATGCAAGAAGGGAAACAAATTACTTTCCATGTCGATTTATTGTTTGGTTTAAGAGATTCAGCCAATTATGTTTACTAAGTATAGGTTTGAGTGCATATTGGGCGTTCTTCGTAAATAAGAAAGCTAAAAAGGAGCGGAGTTTGCGAAGCGACTGTAGCTGTGCATTATTACAACGAACAACAACTCTTTATGTCATTAAATATACAAAACATTAATTTGTTAAGGAGCAAAAAAAATACAGTATTCATTTGCATAATTAAACGATAATCTTGGTAAAACAACTCCTTATCAATGAAAGTTTAACAGAAGTAATACAACAACCTACGTTGAATCCTTACACGAATCCCAAAATTGTGAATGATAAATTATTTATTTGCTGACAGACATTAAAAACAACGATGAACAATACAGTTGTCAGAAATGAAACATAAACAAATAAAAACATATTTCAGATAAAGCGTATTCATATCGTTTAAACCTCATTTATAATACAGTAGAACTTCGATAAAATAGAGAGAAATAATGAATCCCTAAAGAAAGTCCAACAAGACAAAATTGAAAATGTTGCAAGCTCGGTTTGATGGACGGTAATGGAATGTGCGAGTTACCTTCAACGCCTTAGCATCGGCCTAAGCAGAATTCAACATTTAATCATGGTTATTGTGAATTTTGAATTTAGAAACATCCGCAGATGTGTTCATACGGCGGTTATCATGAAACCTTCAATGTTACACTTTCGTGCCATTCTATGAAAAGCGGATACTTTCGTGCCATTCTATGAAAAGCGGTGTATTGTCCAAATTTCATCGTTGTTTCTTAATAGAATGGAACGATTCCATTTTTTAGCGTATTGAGGTTTTCTTGTTGTTCGTAAATATTGACCGTTTCATCATAAAATAATTGTACAAAACTGATAAAAGCATTTTCCAAATTGCCAGTCTATACGTCAATGTCCGAAAAAGAGAAATAATAAAAGATAACACAAATGCAACCACATGAGTTCGTGATTTATATCAGTAACGTTACTCACACGTAAAATGAACGCTACAAAAAATGTCGGTAAAGTTCGGAGGGCCTTCTTGTCTGTAATTTACTGTATTATAAGGACAAAAGCTGTAACGGGTACCGCCGCGATAGTGTTGCCTGTATAAACTTCTAATAATGTTTGTCAAATAAAGCAACATTTTCTGGAGTCAACAGTTTAAAAAAAACTGATTGTCTGATGACGTTGCAAATAAATTAGCCTTGCATTATTTTATCTTTACAGCAATATGAAGAGAAATGCTGTAACCTAACGAACATTGCCACGAAAGAGCCGCGTTGAATCATCTCTTTGTGTATCAACATTTTTTTTTATCTTTAAGTATATAAATCTTAGAATTTTCGTAAAAGTTACCATTTCCTGAAGCCAACCTTTACATACTATGGCCATTTGTCTCATTCCATCATGGATTGGCAATTCAATTAGTTTTGAGGTTCCCCTTTATAGCAATATAAAGCCTAAAGCTCAAACAAAAGGAAAATGGCTGAGAATGTCTTATCTGTTCTTTTGAATGGACGCTTAACAGGAGTGTTTCAACTTCATGAAAAGCTTTTCGATGATGACATGGACACGTTTTACATCGGCGGTATTTGCTTTCTTTAAATTATTGAATAATCTACATTGTACATACTACAATGGAGCTCATCTTTCAATCTATTACATACACTACATGCTTTTAGTCTACAGGTCGATTTAATCGACCTGTTTTAATAACAATGCTATTAGATGATAAACGGGATCGAGAAACACAAATAAGAAGTGTATTAAAATGAACAATATCTAGATATGGTTGAACTCTATGATCCGCAATATATTTAAAGAATATTGTTCTACTTGATTCTTTGAAATTTGTCGGACCAGTTTTGCATTAATTGATCTTAATTATTTTGTTAAACGTTTGATAAAACAACTTTGGATTTCCAACATTTGGGAATATACAATCACTATTTAAACCAAGTGTATATAACAAATCTCAATAATTAGCACCAAATCTTCCATTTTTTGATGGACCTCTATATCTGTTTTTTTCATCATTATAGATTATTTTTGTTATATTTGCCGTGATCTAATTCCAATAACTTAATCCACAATTTTATGATGCTATAAAACTTCAAATTTCTGTAACAGCATCATTCCTTATCTACATTTATTAAATCATTTCGTTTACTTATTTTACGCTTGGAAAATTTCATATGGAACCGTTCAATAGGTTTTCCTGAATTGACCCGCTGTAGGAAAGGTAATTTCAATTTATCCAGTAAGTTCAATCTATGTCTGATACCTGTACATATATGCTAGTATATTGAAACATTTGTTTTTCCATTTCAAATGTAGTCAGTGTTCGTCCTCTGCACATCCGTCCGAAAAAAGACCTGTCATGTCAAACCTGTAGAATTACCTGTTCTATTTCTATCATACTCGTATATGGCTGCTGTTAAACAGATTGTATACTGTAGTCTTGCATTTGTCATTAATCACATGTTCAGGTCTTATTTTTTTAGCCCTAAACACATTTAAAACATTATAAAAAAAATGATATTGTCTTTGCATTATGTAGTTAACCACGTCTGATTACTGTTTAAATAAGTCACATTTTCGTAATGCTTAAATGAAGGGGAAACAAGAGCTTCAACAGTATTATCAAACTCATGTATACAAGAATCAAAATCGCTGTTACACATACTTTTTGCTATATTTTACTTGAAACTATCTTACATGATTTTGATTTCATTTATTTTCATTTTTTTTTAATTTTACTATCATGCAACCTCATAACCTACCGTAATGATTTTGCTAGTGTCGTTACCATTTATTTCATTATACTGTCATTTATGCATAAATGTAAAAGTGTTATATGACCTAAACAAGAACATGTTTAAAAGGGTTTTGGTTTAAACACATGCAAACAATGAAGGATTTTGTTGTATTTGGGAAAATTACAAAAGCTTCTGAAGCCAGATGTTGTGTTAAAGGAGGGGGAATGAAAAATGAGTCAATATGATAATGCTGGCCTTTAAAAAATATATCTAGAGATCAAATATCAAATGAAAGATAATATTTTGTTTGGAATAAGAAGCATGGTCGGATCTATATTGTCCTGAGTAATAAAACACAAACTTTAAAGAACTAATAAGATTCAAATTCAAGGTTGAATAAAACTGTTGCGACAATAAATACCTGGTAGAAATGTAAAGCGGGAAAGAAGAACTGACAGCCTGTGTTGTGAAAATGATCTTAACGCTTATATGAAGCTCATTGGTTACATATTCTGATTATATATGTTAATTCTAATTGTTTTAAGTATTTTGACTATCAAAGTAAAACCAACCAATAAAAGTGAACAACATTTGTTCTCGCAAATTTTAAACAGTTTTTAAACCCGAATTTACAAGACGTATTTTTGTTTTATGCCACTTTTTATAGACAAAACCATCCGGGATATATTTTGCAATATTGGCAAAGTCTCCCAGAGGTACCATACAATTTGTCAATGCGCAACCAGTTTAACTTGAAACCCCTTACCGGCTGTGCAGATAATCGCTACATAAATTGAGATTCCTGATAGCATACACATATAAAAAAATGACATAAAATATTAAACTTATTTTGAAAATTACACAAAAAGCCAAGCACATAAATACACAAATATTTTAGAAGCAATGTTATAAGAATACAAGTATAAGCATTTCCAAAATGCTTGGAATCGCCGTTCAGCCATGAATATAGAATAACATTTCCTCTCTTGCCTAATACTCTATTGTAACACAAAGCCATCAAAAATAACTTGATTAACTCTACCATTCCGTCTTTGTCAAAATATTTTGACGCGCTCATTTAGATTCTGCTGGGTTAGAACGTAGGAGTTACTCAGTATTGACCATGAGAAAAATATGACAATAACTCGTAGTTAGACTACATGCGCTACTTAATAAGTACATGTATCAATCGTCAAAAAAATAGCTTTTTGCCTAATTAACAACAGTTACTTGCTACACATTAATGTTGATGTCTGTGAACATGGTATAAATGGAACATTGTGTTATATACTCCGCCGACTGCTTTTCGAAGTTACTTTTTTCTGAAACCGACTATAACTGACCTGCTACATGCAATAATGATGAAATAACAACACTCATAGTATTAAACTCGCCCGGAAGAAAGCATTTATAAAGTGTTTTTCTTTAAGTGCAAGTTTTGGAAAGAAAACAAAATATACTCTTTTTTAGACTACATTCTCTAATCAGAAATGACATGTAGCAAAAAAATATTGCAATTTGCTGTGTTTATCCTGCAAGAGACTAAAGACTGGTACTGAGTTCGTACATTGATAATGGTATTTTTCAGTTGTACGAATAAGTAACCCGACAAAACATGGCGGTTGGGCGAGTCCATTTAAGCATCCCTCATTGAAGTTTTTTGACGTCCATTTTGTTATCATGTGATATTGAATTATTCGCTTTGATTGGCTAAAGGCAGGCGGTGTACAGGTAGAACTGTTCAAATCTTGTCAATTGTATATATCGCCGTCCAGGAACGGCGATAGTAAATTTGAGCAAAATTTCAAACGAATGGTTACTGACTGCTTTAAGCTAGATAACGGAATTAGAATTATAAAAACAATAACAATCAATTTATCTAATATCTTTGTGGTGTAAATTTAGGTAAAAACGATCAAGAATTACAGAAGTTTTATGTAACGATATAAAGTACGTCGATCTTGACAGTCATTATGATTAGAGACTGTCTGATATGGACATAGATAGTTATTAAAGACTAAGTCAATAATGTGGTGCTGGTTGATTTGATTATGAATTTTATGTTATAATTATTTGAATAATGTTTTATTTTTTATTTGATAAAATAGACGTACACGATGTTTGTTTTTTTGTTGTTGTTGTTGATGTGTGTTGTTGTTTTTTTTTCTTTTTTGGTGTTGTTTTTGTGTGTGTGTGTTTTTTCATCTGTACTGTATACGTATTACACCAGAGCGTCTTTCTATTGCAATATTAATTTAATAAATAGAATAAATAAACGTTATATTATAATAACATGTATTTTACTAAATATTTTATTTATTTTTTTTAAATAGACGCACACAAAGATTTTTGTACCTTTGATTTTACCAGAGCGTGTAAATTAAATAAAATACCAGAGTTGGTGAATATAAACATAGCTATATAAGTAAAAGATAATATGTTAAGAGAAAATGTATGAAAGTGACAAATAAAACTATAAGATTTAACAATATTTCAACTGGAGAAATAAAATGTGAATTAATGACCCGTGTTGTAAATTTTATGTCTACAAACACATATAGCGTTACTGAAATGGACGATTTTGTTTGTAAAATAATCATTTGCAGACTAATACTGTAACATTCAAGTGAAAATAAATTGCTGATAACTTGGTATGTGCGAGGAAAATTGGTATGAGCATATCAATTCAAAGTAGTTAGTATTCACTTAGTTATAAGACATTATTTGACTTTAATTTCTTGTAGTCCTTTATATGATGTAATAAATGTCAAATGCATGTCATAGGAAATAGGCAATCACAGTTAGCACTTGGCTTATCTTGATTTTACTTAGAACATGATATAAAAATATTACATTTTCAATATGATTTAAAAAATACTGCACAATGTCATACCAAATTGTTTATGTTTTTACTAAAAACAAAACACACAATTAAACGGATGAAATTTGGTTTCGATGGATCTCCCCCTTTTTGAAAAATGTACATTGTATGCTTTAAACTAGTTTTTAAAAGTTTCATTTTTTTATCCAAACTTACTTTTCAAAGTAAAGTAAACGGAATCAAAATGACAATAATTCTAGTGGTCAGTTACAAATCGAGTAAGAAACGAAGAAAATTGTACTAGACTAGATCATTTTTAAATTAATGGGTGCATTTGTAACATGAAAAGACTGGATTGTTAATGATGAATTTGATGATCAAATCTACGGATGTACTTTGCATTTTGAATGTGACAAAAATAATTAACTGATTATCTGATTTAATGAATTCTAATTTGAAAGAAAAATGAAAACAAATATTCCAGAATTAATGACATAATTACAGAATAGAAAAATGACACAACGCTTGACTGCTTTATTACGATAAAAGCTATGACCTTTGTACAGTAAATGAACGAACTGTATACATAAATCTTAAGCTTCACGAATTCCTAAAATATATAAAACTTCTAAAGCGCATTAATTGATGATAATGTAGTAATATCGCTTTGAAAGCGTTTTGAGGTTGTGAATAATTTTATGAATTCTAGTATATTTATGCATATGTTACAGTTTGTTAACAATAAGATTGTTTTCTACTAATACATCTTGCTGACCATTTAATGAAATATGTAACTTTTCGATAACAAAAGTTCTTTTTATATCATGTTCGATCCAGCATGTGCCTCTCAAACCAGTGTAGACTCATTTCTGATTACTTTTAAAATCATAAAAATCGTTGTATGCTAACTTTAGAAAAGAAGGGTTATGACTTTCATTAGCTACATTGATGTATTCACAATAAAACACTACTAGAATTATGTAAATTTATTCCCGGGCTTTCTTCTTTCTATTTCTGATTAAGCCATGAAAACGAGTAGGGGCCATCAATCACGCTTGGTTCAAGACTTTTTCCTGGTAATTATGAATAAATTTTCATGGTTTCTTTCAGAGAGAGAGAGAGAGAGAGAGAGAGAGAGAGAGAGAGAGAGATTTTAATTATTTTATCACAGGCTAGTATTACAGCAATGTATCACATTTTTCAAGTTAAAACAGAATAAATTAACTGTGAAGCAGATGATAAAATTAATAAGCATTAGATATTTTTACCTTCAGACAAACTTCAATAAAATAATATTATTATTCAATAATAAAATTCATTATATCACAGTTACAAACTTAAACCTATTGCTAAAACGTTTATATCCATGCAACACTAGCAATTGTATCAGCAAAGGATATGCAATTTTGTAGCAAATAGATGAGTAGATCTGAACCACATAAACAGTAATGAAAAAAGCTAACAGGTACGATCTTTTATATTATAATTATTTCACAATACATCAACGATATCAACGAAATAATCAATTTTCTATTAGAGTACAGAATTTTTGCCTTTCTGTTTGTTTATTTTCTTAGTAATATTCTCATGGTAACTATCGAAAATAAGTATAAATATTTGAGGTTTGGAGCAGATACATTCAGAAATGAATAACTTATAGTAGAAAATAACATTTTTTAACATAAATTCTAAGCTCATTTGAGGACAATTCTGAAACAAATCGTATGCTAGGCATACCTTTAGGATATGTTTCCTGCTTTTTAAATTTGTCGTCTTTTGACGTCTTATCTGTGATATGCAGGCTTCATAACCTGTGATCCTCTTTAAAATTCCCATTTTGTTCAGTTCCGCACATTGTTTTCTCATTTAGGGCACACGCTGATAACTATTGAAAATAAGTAAAAATATTTGTGGTTTGGAGCAGATACATTCAGAAATGAAGAACTAATAGTAGAAAATAATATTTTTAACATAAATTCAAAGCTCATTTGAGGACAATTCTAAAACAAATTGCATGCTAGGCATACCGCCTGCTTTTTAAATTTGTCTTTTAACTTCTTATATGTGATATGCAGGCTTCATAACCTCTGATCCTCTTTAAAATTTCCATTTTGTTCAGTTCCGCCCATTGTTTTCTCATTTAGGACATACACTTTCTTTTACTTAGGGAACATACGCCGCTTTTCATTGAATGGCGCGGAAGTGTCCCACTGATAAACAGCCGTAAGAAGACATCTGCAGATGTTTCTAAACATTTTACCATTTTTATGTTAATTTGTTGAATTCTGCATAAGCCGGTGCAAGGGGCTCGGACGGTAGTTTGCATTTGACAGTGTCGTCTATGAACAGGCTCAGTCAAACCGAGCCTGCAAACTTTTCAATCTTGCCGTTTGTACTTTCTTTAAGCATTCCTATATTTTCTATTTTATGAATCTTGTCGCCAATCATGTTGGTAATGATAAGGAGCATATATTGTTTGAAAGTTGAAGTAGATACCTTAAGAAGTAAAGAAGATATATAAAAATATCATTTACAAGGAAAAATCTAAGTTGAAGACGGTAATTTTGAAAAAGTTGAAGTTACAGGAAAAAAACAACATTTTTAACGACAAATCTGAGCTTTTTAGACAATTATGGAAATACTATTGCTAGAGTTAAAAACCTTGTCACATATGATTGGTTGATCATCAGGAAAACATATAAATTTTGAAGTTGATCCCTGGAGTAATAAAGAAGTAAGAGTAAGCAAATATATTTTTAAGGTACATGCTAAGTTCAAGGGGTGTTAATTCTGAAAAAAATATTGCTACTTGAGTTATAAACCTTGTCACATAAGATGAGATTAATGATAAGAAATATATACTTTTAGTTTAAAGTTGATAACCTAAGGAATTAAAATGTTATAGTAAAAGAATAATTTTCCGCACCAAAACTTGAGTCTTATCTGAACACGGACGTGGACGACGACGCCAGGGTGTATTGTAGGACAGCTCTTTATATACTTCGTATAGTCGAATTAATAAAACCAAACTTTCAAATATAAATGGTTGAACAACTATTCTGAAAAAAAGAAAAACAAACACTTTTAGCTTTGATATAATTATAAAATATATAAACAAGATGTATCAAATTAATCAATAACTTTATAACTTAGTTTAATTATATTTGATATTTTTAGGAATAGCGAGATACAAATGTGCCATTATCTCTCGTCAATGTACTTTGCAAAGGACACACCAAGGATACCAAGGGTAAGTTAAAGATGTAATATTTTATTCTTTGAACAGTACTAAATAACTTGTAAAACAAATATAGTTTCAAGTGAGCATGTCACTCAACTTACTCTAGAATTTAAAGAAAAGTTGGCATATCCTTTTAAATTTATTGTATTGTTCTTATTTTAAGGATTTGTATGGGGCGTTGCTGTCGACTTTAAACGTTATAAGATAAAGATAAGATAAAGTTGTCGGTAATGAGCAATCTATGTTATGACCCTTTACTTAGTATATAAACAATAAAGCCAAAACCAGACCCAATAGTTCTCACAGAAATTGAAACAAGATTACGAAATATTTTTGGAAGTTCTCTTTCTTTCTAGTAACCAAAGAACATTTCGTGGAAATCGTAAGTTTTTGTTTATGATTCTTGACAAGTGAACTGTGTACTTATTCTTATATATTGTTGAGTTTTATGTAATTTTTTCTATGTACTGATTCGTTTGTATTGTTCATTTATTTTATGTGTTTTATTCATTTGCATTGATATATGTGTACTTATTATTTTCTATAATGAATAATTTATATCATGTTTGAAGCATTTATCGCAATTATCCATCAAATCTTATTGGAGAGTCTTATTTAGATATTTTCTGTTTCTGAAGAAAGAATAAGAAAATGGTTATTATTATTATTACTGTTGTTGTTGTTGTTGTTGTTATTGACATGAAGATCTGCACATTAGTTACTACTCTTTTAAAACACTTTATCACGTACTTATTATATGCTGTGGAAAATTTTCCCTTTTCAAAATTTAGATTCATATAAGTCAGTGAAAAAAGACAAGTATAATTAATATTTCTGTTGTAATTAAATTTCAAAATAAAAGAAACTTGCACCAGCAGCCAAACCCTGATTGCGATCTTATCTTACAATTTACCCTGCTTTGTAAGTGCGAAAAAGATACACGTTTCAATTTGAAAATCAAATATTAGGTAAAAAACAGTATAAATCCATATTAGACAACACGACATGACTGTTATTATGTCTTCAAGTCGCTATCGGTTCCAGCAAGTTTTCAAGGTTTTAAAAGAGGCACTTCCTTTAGTTACAAAAATTCGTGTTTTTCTTGTTTCATTCATTCATTTTTAATTGCGTTGATCGTTGAAAAAAATATCTTTTTAAAGCAAACAAAAATGGCTTCGATTCTGCATGGTGCGATATTTTATTCAAATGTTTTACCATAATTAATTCTTAATAAAGTGTAATTTATCATTTATGGATAAATATTCATTGTCGAGTAACAAATTTAGGTAAGTTTGTCTTAGCTGACAAAATTCGGAGAAATCAGTATTCCATGCAAATATAGTTCGTACGTTTTTATGATTAAGTTTGCAAGTACGTGTGTAAACAGTTTGTCATAAAATGTTGTTTTTTTTGTAGCATTGATACATCGGCCAACGTCTGCACAAATAAGACGAGCATAGACTTGTTCGTGAACAAAAAAATTAAACTATAACAGATCATTGACAAGAATCTTAGCAGTGACTTAAATTCTAAAAATGTTCAAACATTTCGGGTTTCATACATTGAAGCCAAATGATACCAAGAAGCTTAGTTTCACAAAATAATTTCCATTTTATCATATTCTTATCAATTTTCTTAACCATCTCTCTCATTTCTGTCGGGCATTTTTCCAAAATTTATCGTTTTATTTTCTTTAAACTTAGTAAAATCATTTAAGCATTGTAACCACTCTGAAATAAGTACGAAAACAAAATCAGGTATGGCAGCATTTATTTATTAATTTCGTGTTAGAATTGAAATAATATATCCCTAACTGTGATTTAATCGCTTGATAAAGTCAATGTTTGTCGTTCGGATGCGCATCATTATATCACTCGGGCTACACCCTCGTGTTATAATTCCTCGCATCCGAACTCGAAACAGTGATTTTATTGAGCGATAAAATCACAGTTAGGGATATGTTTTTTCTTAAACATTAAGAACATTGCAAAAAGTTTAAAATTCAAAATTTTTAAACCATTTTTCTTTTCAATTTTAAAAATTTACTGTTTAATTTCGGGCAAGGGGAAATGGAGGGTTTTTAAAATTTTAAAACCACGGGCTAAATAAAAATTTTTTAAATTTTTGGGCCGGGGGTTGGCATTCTTTGGGGAATTCATTCTGTTCTCTTTTATCATTTAAGCATTGCAATAATTTCAGAAGGTATTTTATTTCAAAATTTATCGAGATTTTAAAAATTTTTTGCTTTTAAAATTTCATTATAAAATAAAAATTTTATGCCGTTGTCCTTTAACCAGGATTTTTCAAACAGAACTAAAAACAAAATTTTTTTCCCACGTTAAATTTCTTTGAAAAAAGATTCAAAAGGGTTTTATTTTCAAATAGTTTTCAAAATGATGTAAAAATTTTTAAAACTTTAAATTTTTTGTTTTGTATTTAAGGGGCTGTATTGATATTACAAATGTTTGTTCATGTCAATATATTTCCTCAGCGACAATGTGACCAGACACTGCAGCAATGGTGTGCTGGATTAATACATTTTCTAAATGGAAAAGCTACTATTCGTTTAAAAATGAATGTACTCAGTTATGTAAATATAAAACATTTTGTAAATTTGATGGGAAAAGGGTCGAAAAAATTTTAAATAAAAATTCCTTTTTGCCCTTTTTTTTATAAATTTAAAAAGTACTTTTCCAATACTAAATTGATGAGAAAAAGGGGCAGTTTGTACAGAGAAAACATAAACAAATTTAAATCATAATTATCGGATTGAATGAATTTTAATTAGAAAGTACATAACGTTTAACATAACACAATTCTTTGATCTAGAATGAATTACATAATTGCATTAGAGAACAAATGTCATAATGCTTGATTGCATGCTTACGATTTAAGATTTCTGTGTTATGTGAACGAACTGTGTAGAAGATTTACGAATTCCCAAAATTAAATTAAAAAAAACATCTTAAAAGTACTTATAAAGGATGATGATGTAGTGTTAGAGTTTTCAGAATGAGAATGATTGTGTGGCAAACCAAATTATTCACTTTTGAAATCGGTTTTGTGTTTTTTCTATCATTTTTCCCCATTCGTGTTTTGGTGATTTATAAGGTACAAAACCTTAAACTTAAATTTGACTCTAATTGTTTTAATTGTACAAATACTTTACTGGTACATGTATCAATATTTTCACAATCGATACGTCTTAAAATTTCACAGTGCGAGTTAAATCTCGTAGAATCATACTTATCATATTTAAAAATGCATGGATTCCATTCAGTTATGACTTCAATTTTATTTTTTCTTTTATTTACTATATTTTTTTTATTTATTTTTATCAATCTGTGCTTCATCATAAAAGTTAATATAGCGCAATTCAATTACATATCGATGTTATAAATGAATTAGTCAAACATTGATTGCCATTGAGCTATACTTTAATAAGTATTAGTACAACTTGTATTATTAGAAAAATATAAAATAGAAGTCTTGTCATTGAAAGCTATTGTAAATTGAACTTGCTTTTTAGATAAGCCTGTTACTTAAATGATTTACCTTTTACAGTTGAAATGACAACTAGGCATATTTTTAAAAGCCAAAGGTATTGTCCTTGCGGATTAAAATCTTTAATACCAATAAACTGTGTCCTAAAGAAAGTATATAAGGAACTTTTAAATGAGGCTATTCATGGTAAAAAAGGTATAATAATAACTGAAAGTTGCACATGTTAAACCACAGTTATAGACGGTACAAGTTTGATTCCGTGTTTTAAACAAAGGTTGTTTGATTGTTTCCTACAGTCATGGGAAGTTTAATTGATACTTAGTAGCAAAATATGTGCATTGGTTTACAAAGTTAATACAAAACTTTATTTAGATTTGTAATAAAAGATAGACTATTCATTACTAGAATGAGCACCTTTTCTATGCATAGATACGGCAATAATGGAAAAGACAGAGAAAATAGAATATGTCAGATATTTGAAAATAACTTTTATTTTTTAAATGTACGATAATTACTTTTATTAAAAATATATATAAGTGATTGGGCCTTTAATAAGTTATTCAACACTCACCCTCAGTTTCGTAAATTATATTTTGTATATGTTATATTCATATTAATGATTAATTTAACATGCTATTCAGTGTTGTATTTTTTCTGGTCATTTGAGATCATTGAGTCCAGCACTTTAAGTTGTTGAGAACTGAATAACGCTCAAGCCGGTGCTAGGGGCATGAGGGATGTTGCACATTTTCATTATCCCTCATGTACTGACTCAATAATTTTAAATATAATTTTGCTGTTTTTAATGCTTACAAGGGATCACTTTTTTTCCAGAAATTTATAACACTACAACAGCAGGAGTCAAGTGCTGTGTGGCAGCCGTAAAAATTTGCCCCGTAACTTCACTTCAATATTTTATATTTTTCTGGTCCTTTTGGAATCATTGTACATTTTAAGTGTTGAGAAATTGAAAAACGAGTCTGCAATTTTCATGTAATTTTGCTGTTTTTAATGTTTTCCACAGGATCACTTGATAATGTTTAAACCTTAAAATTTAATTAACTCTATGTTCTGTTATATTCAAAACGATTCGTTGCAACTTGATTTTTTATAATAGTTTAATGCAAACTGTAACGTGCAAGTGTTAGCTGCTAAATAAACTCTAATCAAATGGCTCTCTTACAACATGAAATTCCAGTTATAGCCATTGTCTCTTAACAATGGATATCCACTTCAGCAATATATCAAAACATGCAGATGTCACTAATATTGTCGCGTGCCGGCAGTACAGGACTTTAGCAGGAGTTGTTTGTTGGTCTGTTTTTGTAGCGCTATCTTTTACAATCTGATAGGGACGTAACTGTACTAATGATTCGAATTAATTAGGCACAAAGACTTTGAGTTTGAATCATCTACTTGCAGTTGAACCATATATGTATTTTTAAAAATGTAGTACAAATCAGATGTAGCACTTCAACAAATTCTATTTTGTGTATATAAATAATTGTCATCACACAATTTATCACACACCCGTGCCGATTTTGCGACTCCGTAAATATGGTATTGCACGGCCGTGCATATATTTTGACGTGACGTCATTAGCATTATACAAACATAGTGTAAAGACGCGCTATGTGTTAGCGTTATACTATAGGCGCGTCAATGAAAAATGGCTCTTAATTCACATTAAACGGTCTTTATTTTGGGCATGTGATAAATAGAATATTAAATTCGTGTAAGTTCATTACTGAATTTATTGTACTCGTTGGATGAAATAATATTATTCAACTCATGCAATAAATTCAGTATTGAATTACACTCATTCAATATCCTCTATATAATATATGTTATTATAACAGCAACTGTCATAATAATTCAAAGTAAAAATGATGAGCAATGTTAATTTGTAATTAAATGCACACAGAATTCAGTTATTAAGATGTTATTACAGCATAGGAGTTTGTTAACTTATGATACTTATGAATAATTTACTATTGTACAGCACAGGATGCATTTTAATCAAAATTTCGCTGATATTATCGCGTATTAAATTAAGACGTTAATGGCGTTCCATAAAAATATATACAAGTCAGTGAACCGTAGTCGCTTATATCATTTATCAATAACAGCAGAAAAATAATGTTCAAAGTCATTAAATATTAACCATATATTGTTAGACAGTAACAAATAATGATGTGAATTCTAATAAAATGAGTGAAGTGTAAATAAATTGTCTTTCTGTAAAGAATCTTGCTGACTAAAATTAATGGCGCTAGACCGCAGACGAATTTATACAGTAAGTTCAATGGCCGCAAAAATTTCACATGTTTCAAATTTTCTAAGACAGCGTAAAAGGATGCTGCTTCTAAGAAAGACAAGACTAGACTGATCTAAACGGCTGATTTCGCCGTATTTATATGAAAAAGCGCAACCACTGCCCAAAAGTGGTTGAAATGGTAGAAAAACAATCAACAACCAAAAATGGTTGACGGCTGTCAGACAAAAATGATCGGAAACGATCATAAACTGATCGGACTGAACTTAACTTTAATGGAGGAAATTTTTACAATAATAAAGCTATAGGCAAATACAATAATGACTATTACCAAAAATTCACTACCTTTTAGTGGTTACAGAAACTAACCGATGAAACAGCTATAAATAACCAATAATGCAAAGTACAAAATGGCGGCGTACAGTAAATTTCCAACACATGAAAGTTACATTTCAAGGAAAACACAGTGAAATATGTGGATTTTAACAAAGTTACTTGGCAGTTTGTTAGAGAATTACATTCTTCATCTGAGGAAATCAGACTTTACATAAAAATTTTAAAAAAGTTTTAAAGTCAAGATTAAAAGGATTGTTTACAAACAATTACAGCTAAAGTGTCACGGATAAGGATTTCTTACACATGAAGTACCAGCAGCTAATACCATTGGTATAACCTGTATAAATGGGCTTAAGTGTTTTGTTTAAAAGTCAATGCACGGTTCATTTTTCATTTTATGCCTTGTTAAAGTCAACAACTGGTACTGGATTTCACAACCCACTGATAAAGTAAAGTTCATGTAGGTAAGTGTTCTTAATAAATAATTGTTATACAGTTCACAGTTAAGTTAATGATTAATGACAGATACCTGGGATACATCATTATTGGTAAGTAAAGGCATACATAAGATTCTTTTAAAACCTTTATTGAGTTCAATTTATAGGTTTTGTCTGGTATTTGATTGAGTGAGTCATCTATCTTAATTAATTGGTGATTGTCATGTATAAAAGTATAAAACACTTCTAATTCAAAAGTAGTCGCATGTGTCTGAAAGACTTGGGAAAAGGAAGAATAAGTATCTTACAACGCTTAAGTTATAAGTTTTGCATGATCCAACTGGATTTTGTTATAATAATTTATTTTTAGTTTATAAAATAAATGAGATTTATTAAGATGCTCTTGCGTTAACTAAATTTCATCTAATTTGCTTCTACTTGTGCGTGAAATGAAAGAGGAAAAAGTATCCCATTTACTAGAATTTAGTTATAAGTTTTGCATGATTCAACGGGATTTATTTATTGTAATTTCATTAACATGATTTAAAAAGTTGATTTATTCAATTGAATTTTCTCTAGCGTAATTCAATTAAACTCTAAAACTTGCGCTTTTTTTCAAATTATTAAATCAAGATAAATCATTATACTGATAGGAAAATAACATATCTTTCTTGTATATTATGATATGTTTCAACAAACAATCAACGATATAATGAAAATAAATAATACAATAAAGGACTGTTTAAGAAAAGATATGTAAAGCAAAAGTGGGATACACCCATGAGCACTTGAGCTTCAAGGTTTGTCTTTGATTACAATTGGGATTATAAAATGTCTATACGAATTGTTGATAGTATCCATATACTCTCTAATATGCCGCAATCAAGATTTCATTGTCTGGACATAAATGTAATTAATATATATTTGGATGTAATATTTCTAAAATCATATTTACATGTGAACCATGAAAATATTTTAAGATAATCTTAAAAGAAACATATTTTATTGATTAACATATAGCAAAGCCTTTATACTTAATGGAAGTAAATAAAATATGAAAACTCTGCACGAATATCTTTTTTTTTTCAAGATTATTGAAGGCGTCTACGAAACTTTAATTATAAATTGCATAATTAACATTAGAATTTACTAGACCTATTCATTGATATGTTTGTATAGCTCGAATTCTACTATACGATTGGTATTTGTTGTAAATACCCGCTTTGCAGTCGGTATATGACAGTCGTTGAGTTCAATTATTTTTTTATCATTGACACTAAAACGGAAAAAATTGAGAAAACAACTTTACATACTAACGATAATTATTTTTTCTTTAACCCTATTGTATAAATTTGTCATGTAAATTTATAATAAATTTATAATTGTATATCATTTCTATCTAACTAAAATTGCACATTCGAATAAAATCTTTTTTGACTTGACACTTAACTTTTAATACGCATATAAAATTATCAATCAAAATGTAATAAAATTGCATAATTGCATGTTAAAATTACAAATGTTTAGATTGATATAAAACACACAAGAAGAATTTTATAATACTATGACCACAGCAGATTTCGTACAGAAAATGTTTTATTTGTATTGTTTTGTATATGATTATGTAAATGTATATACTCGGGGAATGAATATGTTTGATCTTTAACATAAAACCTTACATTTCAGAGACAAATATGGCAAGGCTCATGTTGCTGTTCATATGTGTTGCTATATTTAGCATTGCTTATGGTAACGACGTGAAGCAAAGGCTACAACGAATTCCTCCACCAGTCCCTTTCTTTAACGAAGATGCAGTAAGTTTTTTAACAAATAAATTTACAAACATTTCCAAGTTATACCTACCTGAAAAAATATTAAAAATAATTTCGATTTTCTATAAAATATATTAATTTTTTTCATCATTTTTTTTTTATTTTGATTTATATGCTTGACTACTTCTTGTGAAAGTTAATTTATCTAAAACGTCACTGTAAATGTTCCTGAATGTCTAATCTAAACTTTTCAAATGTTAAAACATTTCAATTTTCCTTACTATTATTTTACATTTCATAATTTGATATCGTACTTGAAACATTATTTCCGTTTTTTGTTAAAAGTAATAAAACGGTTCCTATATCATGAAATTGGAATCAATGATAACTTGGGTATATACATTTTATAGTCACTCGGCCGATGGTTTGTCCAGGCTAGATTAGCGGGGTGCGGGTATTCAAGTTCCGACACAATCTCAGATTTCTCACAGTTATTAAGTCGTGAAGGAAGTGGTGCATTGATAAGCTACGAAACATGGAGGTAAAATTGAAAAATAATTCCTTCTAGAAATGGCTTATTCTTAAAGTCTATTTTTGCGAAAGTTATTTCTTTTTCTATTGAATGGTACTTCAAATAGACTATGTTGTCACTAATGTTCAATCTAAGAAAATGTTATCCACAGTATTCAGGCATTAAAAATATTTTATACTTTTTAACTTTCTTTCCTTCTTTTCCTGCAGATATTTTCAAAATATAGTTATGCAGAACTGTCAGTACACTAGTATATTTTCTTCTTGATCTTTACGAAATACAACTTGATAATTATACTAATATGTCATTGTTACTGTTATTTAATGACTAACATGGTAAAGTAAACCAAAAAAAAAAAAAAACGCACTCACAGTTTGAAGTTCGAATAAACTTAAATATTACTGAAGAGAAGTACAAAAAAAGATTATATACGTAATCAATAAATTTGAAATGACTTGCAATATAGGAATGGAGGTTTGTGTAACACACTTGCATCAAGATTCATTCGACAAAATGTTCCAGGAGTGTATACTGTTAAAGATCCCATTGGTATGTTTATGTCTCGTATCTTATAAATAGGACTTGATTGTTTGCATTAAATATATCTTTTTTTCAAACTTGTTATATAAATTTAAAAAGATAAAAGTAATTTTTGTGACAATGGGAGCTGATTGATAATTGGATCAACAATGCGTTAAACGTATTAGTCTTTATAACCTCAAAACACTTGTCTCTTTTATAAATCTGTCATGGAATCGCTTAAATTCAGAAGAGCAGAAAGAGCAATATATGATTAGAAAAGTTAAAATAATTGGATTGAAAAAGAGAACATTTAAAAAATCAACGGGGTGTAAATTATTACTAAATGCATAAACATTCTCTGTTTTAGATATCTGTATGCAAAAAGGCATAAATGTCTGTAAAAATGTATCTTATCTCTGGTTTTTCATTTTTCAATATATCTAATTAACTATAGGAGCCTTATGGAGTGGCACTGTAATCAACGTTGCCATAGACTACAAACGCTTTAAGATTCTGTATGGCTGTGTCAAGATGTCTGTGGTAGGAAACTTATGTGACGACCCTTTCTTGAATGTATACACAAGAATGCCTATGCCTAATCCCGGAACACTATCTGTCATCGATAGTGCTCTCCGAAATATATTCGGAATTTCCCTCGCCAGCTTGCCAAGAACTCCACATGGAATGAGTATGTTTTGTTGTTGTTTTTTTTTTTTTGGGGTTTTTTTTTTTTTTTTTTTTTTTTTTTGTTGTTTTTTTGTTATTTTTTGTAGGGTGGGGGAGGGTTGTGTGGTGTTTGAGTATGGGGGTTGTTTGTTGTATTTTTTTTTGTTCTCAAACGGACTTTCATCTGTTCGCGTTTAAGCAAACACTGTGTGAATGTAACCAATTATATCAAGATTGATGAATGTTACATCAGTGCAATTATGTAACAAAAAACATCACTCTAAATAAATATTCGTTAAATTATTGGTATTCCCTACAATTGTGTTATTTTGAATTGAATGTTAAATATTACAAAACACACACAAAGTTTTATTTTTGTTGATTTGTTGATATTTTATCTTGGTCATATTTCAGAGTGTCCTATGAATGGCATTCGAGGAGGCATGATGGAAAAGAAAGGGAAATAATCGATCTAACAGACTTTTAAATAGAGTTTCTGTACTTTTCCGAATACATATGATAAAATTTTAAACCTGAAATATTTTAATAAAAATTAGCAGAAAGAAGAGTTTTTGTTTTAATTATGATATTGTTTACATTTCGCTTTATCAGCATGCGCACCTTAAATCATTTCAGCGGCACAACCCTAATGTGACGCAATAATTATCAGTATAAGTTTTAATGTACCATTCTCTTGAGGAAAAAACACATTATTATAATTATGATGTATATTTATACAATAAATAGTATAAAAAACAATAAATGACAACGGACTTTCTCTTGTTCTGTAAAAAAGTAATATTGCAGGTAAAAATAGTATTTTACAACATGTAAACCATTTAATCAAAATGCTAACGAAGATAAGGAAGACTGCTTACATTATCTCTATAATCATGAAAGTAAGTCAAGTTTAAAATCAAAGTATCCAGCTTGTCTTTTTTTAAAAGCACATGTTCAAGGAGAAATGATATTAACAAAGGAATAATTAGTTAAAACCTACAAAACTGCGTATTTAACCGTCCTAAGAAAAAATCGAGGGAACAGGTTCTGACAAGAATGATCGGAAAAGAAGCCTGTATAGAGCAATTTCATTTTTTAATCGAAATATTGCAGAAGGCATTAAACTATCATTTGTTGATAACATGTAATAATCGTTCAATTGACAACAGATTTGATAAACAGTAATATTTTGGAAATCATTTTAGTGCAAGATTAAAAGTAATATTTGAAAGTCATTTTAGTGCTAGGTAAAAAGTAATATTTCACTTTAGAGCAAAAACAATCAATTCGATTTCATGGCTTTGAGAACTATTACTGAAACTAGTTTTGAATGAGGATTCTTTTACAAAATAATTCATTTTGAAAAGTTATCTTCTCCATTTGCCATTGTGCCAATGACGTCAAAATGATGCTTATGTTAACATTACAAATTATTCAAACTAATGCAATTGCAAACTTTATTCCTTACTAATAATATATGTAGTTAATATACGTTACTATGAAGCTCAAAATATTAAAAAAAGATACATAGGCAATATGGCAAACCCTTATTCTTGATGTAACAACATAGAATATCTTTATTCAAAAAACAACATATTATTGAGACAACCGTGAAAAACACCATTTGTTGGATAACAATAAGTACGTGAGATTTCCGCGTGGCATGGTCGTTTTTGTGATTTGTTCTTTCTGTATATAAGTTGTATAAATTTTCTGGAAAAAATACCATTTCCTAAGCATGGTTGCATGGTCGTTTTTTTGACCGACCATTTGTTCTTTCTGCTTATAAATTGTATAACTTTTCGAAAAGAAAAACACCATTTTCTTTAGCCGACCTTTAAACACCATTTGTCCGATTCCAATGCAGATTCGAGTTTGTACATTTTTGGACGGTCACCTTCGCACAATATAAGGCCCAACGCCTTAACCCAAGCAATATGTTTGAAACTTTTTACATGGCATGGTCGTTTGTTGGACCGGCTATTTGTTCTTTTTGTAAATAAATTGTAAACATTTTCGAAAAAAACACCATTTGTCAAATCCCAATGCGGATTTGATTTTGTACAAGTTTGGACGGTCACCTTTGCACAATATAAGGTCAAAAGCCCTAACCCAAGAAATATGTTTGGAGATCACCGCATGACATTTTCCATTTTCTCGAGCCAAACTTTTACACACTCTTTGCCCGATCCCTTTACAAATTCCATTTTATACAAGCTTTGAGGGTCTTTCTTACACATTATAAAGCCGAAAGTCCTAACACAATGAATATGTCCGTGAGATTTCCGCCTGGCATGGTCATTTTGTAGACCGTCGATTTGTTATTTTGTGAAACCATGAATTTGTGAAGTTGAAATGTTCCCACCGGTATTTCGTAGTTTAACGAAATTACCTTATAGTATAATCGATCATGCTTAACAATGATTCATTTTCGTTTATGCCTGATCGAATTGCCGTTTCTAATTTTCTTTTTATTTTCAATAGTTTAAGGCTAAATGTTTCTTACGGTTCAAAGTATACAAGTTATGAATCACGTAAATGTTATAAATGCTCTGTGATTAAGATGCATTTGTGCCGTTTAGTCTGCGACGTCACTATAACCTAGAATACGAATATCCTATATTTTATTGAACATGATAGATAGTCACTACTTTATTTTCCACAGGGGAAACTAGATTGTGTTGTTCGCTTGGTTAATATACCAGTTTTAAAATATGCAAAAATCTAACAAACAAGTAGAAAAAAAAACTTTGATATACTATCTTCATCTAAGCATGTTAACCGTTTAATGTAAACAATGTCCGATCTCTTATATTAGGGAAAAGTATTTGCGATAAGAAATTTAATCGGTCTTTTTTTGAAGAATGAAGGCAAAAAAATATTGCGACTCTTTCTTTATTTACAATCTATTTTACGTTTGTTTATAATTTTTATGGACTTTCTTTCGCAAAAAAAATTCTACTAAACCCTCATGTCTTTTAGGGGTATCGTAGTCCCATGATTTTTTTTATCTATATGTTAATTATTAGTTGAGGGTTGTCAAAGTATTTTTAAGCGTTTTATACATATTTATAATTACGTATGACGTCCGTGGCCGAGTCGCCTAGCTTCGAAAGCCTAAGACCATAAAATATGAGTTTACCTACATAAATCACAAAGGGCACTTAAAACAGAAAGATATACGAAATTTAATAAGGAAACATACTCAGATTAATTTAAAAATTATATTTGTGTGCTATTCTTAACCCAATTTGAATAAAAAATTTAGGTCATTTTGCACAATTAGAAAAACAAATCGATCTGAAATTTTGCACTTAAGATATTGTTCTAGACCTGTATAAAAATGGAACATTAATAACAATTATTTCAGTCCCATTACCTCAGTGGCCATTACCTCAGTGGAGTCCCTTTAAGGGCGTTGATTTCCAATCACTTGCTGGCTCAAACATCCCGCGGAAGACTTCGGATTATTATATTTGAGGAAGCTATCAAGCTAGCTATCGGAACGTCGTGCATGAAATAATGCGTAAAGCTGGAATAGAAAATCGCCATATGACCTTCACGGTGTTGCTGCGATGTACATAAAACCAAACAAAAAGAAACAAATTTAACACGTAACAACAAAAAAACATTAACATAAAACAACATTAAAAAACAACGTTTAATTAGCCAAATTTTAAGGACAGGGTATACAACCTACGTTGACTTTTTGAATAATTTCATTTTGATTAACTCCCTTTGAATTAATTTTGTTCATCAGCACCATCGCCACCACCATCGTCATTGTCATCATCATTGATATCATCGCCGCTTTCTTCATTATTTACATATCAGATTGATGTTTCACCAGTTAGTTTTATGACGGGTTTTAGATAAGGATGTTCATTGTCTAAACTTTAAAAAATTACGTTATTTGATTATTAAATGTTGTTGTTGTTGTTGTTGTATTTGATTAGGAAATAGATATCAAATACGAGTGCATTGTTGTAGAATAATGCACGGTTTGAGTTCAAATGCGTAGTAATATAATCACGAAGGCCGATGGGCCTGAGTGATTAATTACAAAGCATTTGAACGAAAAACGTGCATTATTATACAATAATGCACAAAGAATTAATATCTATTTCCATTCTTACACGTCGAGAAAAAATATGATTATTACTATAAAGTCGGACTTTATGTTTGGTGTTTAAATTTGTTTTCGCCTCAGAGTTGCCAATAGAAACGTTCTTTTAAAGGCTGTTACAGTGGTATGAAAAAAAAACTGTCGTTAAATCTTCAGTGTGTAGAAACATTTTGAGAATAACGCATTTTGAAAACGTTGATAAAACTTTGTTTGTTTATTTTACTTCACTCTATAATTTTTCAAGCGAAATAAAAGTTATTAAAAGTGAAATAAATGTAAAACTTAACTCGTTTGCGACATTGAAATAACGTACTTGATTTGATTGTTTTGCACGTGCTGTTTGGCGCTACATTGTGACGTCACGTAAACAATACTTTAAACGTCTGTACAGCGTTAACGACCGAATAAAAGATATTGGTGTTCGGATTCATTTTCTTAGTTAGACCATTTTCTTTCATTCAAGATAGTTTTCACAACAAAATTCGACAAAAAATTGTTTTTATTTATCAGATTTTTCAAACAAAATGGCGCCCGCAATGTGAAAATACACAGGGAGATAATAAGAACGGCGAGTGCATTGTTGTAGAATAATGCACGCTTCGGGCCTTCTTTGTTTATATAGAAAAAATTCCGAAAGTGTTAGAATATAGTTTAGAGCATGACGTCATTTGACGCTATGAATGAAGTTAACGCTACACTGTAAGAAAATAGTAACGGATGAATGCCATCAAGTTTGATTTATTGGGGTAAACCATTTAAAATACCGGTACGGTAGGATATGGTTGAATATGCAAAAAATATGACATTTGTAATTACTCTTTGGTATATAGTTTACATTAAATTATGTATTTGTTTTTCGGTGAAATAAATGTCTATTTTGTACTATTTTAAACCACAAAAAGTAAATAAGTCTGAGATTTTAAGATTGTTAGGTATGGGGTAAATATTTTCAACAGTCTGATTAACAATCTTTGCAAAATGTGGATTTTTAACATAAGCTTTTACACCTGAAAAAAACCTATACATTTAATTGCAAATAAATCTCCATAGATATTAAATCAACCTTTAAACTCTATAAAGAATATGTGATTATATTAAATGGACGAGTGCATCTAATAACACACACTTTTCAAAAAACTCCTCTGAGCTAAATAAATTTGTACAGAGTCGCGTTTAAGTAGTTTTTATAAAGATAAATGAAAACGTATGTTTTAATATCTATCAAATGGGTATTCCCGGTTGAAGAAGTTACCTACAGATTAACCAAAGTTTATATTTACATAATCTGAATTGATATTAAACATAGGACAGGATATTTTTGCACCGTTTACATTTTAATCTCTACCTAATCCACCCTTGAACTTATAAAAAAAGATGGTACGGTCGAAGTGCGTTATTTCACTGGGCGTAATATACCGTTTATATTTTACCGCAGTGATATAAACCTATACCTTGTTTTGTTGTCTCGCGGAGAGTGCACACTGTTGGTTGTTACCATTGTATATACAGTAATAATCCACACTTAATGATGGACCATCTTTAATGATGGGAATGGAGAAGATACTTTTATAAAGCACTACAGTGTTGATTTGAGTGTAATTAAATTAATGGATAATACACCAACGGGGAAGCGGAGATAAAATCATGTTTTAAAAAGAACACGTCCTGTTATATCACTTAACGGATATTTTCAGAGAGGGACTGATCTTATTTTCGTTTTAAAACTTTATATCTCAATATTTGAAAAGCTCTGCTGCAAAATAGAGTTAGCGTCATTTATTAACAAAAAACCCACTTAACATCCATTTTTAACATGAGGTTAATGTTGAAGATCGGAAGATGTTTGAAGAAAAGTTATATCCTAATTATAACTTGTATTCTGCTACTTTCTGTGTACTCAATTTCGATTGGAACTGTCTCATTCCCCAGTGCTGCAGCGATTGAAGGTCATGTTTTAGTCAGAAAGACAGCAAGCATCGAGACAAGTGTCACAGTGCAAAAAGACTCATTGTATGAAAAGAAAGCAGACGACATAGAAAGTAAAAGAAGAGCAGACGAAATTCGTAAACGAATAACTGATTCCCGGGCTGGAAACTTTACTTATGATTCAAGGGGTCATAACGATGTGTTTGACACATCGAGAGGACAATTTCGTGTGATAGACAGATACTTGAATAAGAAGGTAAGATTTTATATCTATTACGGTGCTAGATTATTGCTTGTTCGATTATATCTCATTTTTGGCTCACCTGAGCATATGCTCAGGGTGAGCTATTAGGATCACTCTTCGTCCGTCGTCTGTCGTCCGTCGTACGTCGTCCGTCGTATATCTATGACAGTGCTAGATTATTGCTTGTTAATACACTTGTTACTATATATTGTAACAAAATTGCCTATGATTTCAACTGATTATGAGTGTCACGTGACCTATTATGAGTTTGCGGCCCGGGGCCGAGAACTAGTTATCAGCCCGCAGAACATGTGCACGTGCACAAACTGAAACAATGACGTCATATTTTACGTCATCAAACAGTTAACTGTAAAAGTGAAAGTAGGTTGTCAGCACGAATTGCTTTATTTTTATTATGAGAGCTTAAGCGTATTTAGTGCAAACACATTTTTGTTACTATTGAAATTTGAAGAAATAATAGATCTATGACAAATTCATTCCGAAAAAAATGAAAATAAAACTTGCTTCTAGATTCTACTGCTTTCAACACACAAACAGTAAACATCTCTGTACAGAACAGTAGAAAAGTAGACAAGACTTTCAACAAAAGAACTTTGTTGTTGTATTTTTTTTTTTAAAATGCTACTATTAGATCTACATTTAGTGTATTAAAGACATTAATACACGTCAGAGTAGGGCCGGGAGGTGATAATCGGCCCTGAATGAATAATGGCCCTCGGGCTATTTAAAGCCCTCGGGTCCATTATTCATTTTGCGGGCCGGTTATCACCTTCCGGCCCTCTCCTGCCATGTATTAACCTCTTATTCGTATATATCTCATTTTTTCACTCAGTTTGTCTGCACATTACGAGGTAATTTACGTTTGACTTCCTGTTATAATTAATTGGAATGAATTTGTCAGGATCATGGTCGTATTATCAATGTTTGTATTACGACTTTCAGTAAGATATTTAATATTTATATCTTCCTTTCTAAAGCCACTATGTAGAAAGTAAATATAGAAGCAAATATATTATAATTAAGATTATTACAATTATACATGGTAAAATAAAGATTTTTGTGTTATATTGTTGGCCACGCGAATATTCTCCTGTATTAGATATCTTCACAGCATTGAACAGAAGCTGTTAGTTTAAATAGAAAAACATCATTTTATATTGTGTACGATATTTAATGCAAGTTTGGGTTTTTGAATAAAGTTTGATGAATCGCATTATAACTTCATTATTATCTTCCTTCATCGACATGGCCAAACTGAATTTCCCCCAACAGTTTGAATCAATGAATAGAGTAGCATATAGGAATTTCCCCCAACAGTTTGAATCAAAGTGAAGAGAGCGTATAGGAATTTTCCCGAACAGTCTGAATCAATGTATAGAGAAGCATATAGGAATTGCCCCAAACAGTTTGAATCAAAGTGAAGATGAGCATACAGGGATTTTCCCCAGCAGTTTGAATCAAAGTGAAGAGGAGCATATAGGAATTTCCCCCAAACAGTCTGAATCAATGTATAGAGGAGCATATACGAATTACCCCAAACAGCCTAAATAAATATATAGAGCTGCATATAGGAATTTCCCCAAACAGTCTGAATCAGTGTTTTGAGCAGCATATAGGAATTTCCCCCAAAAGCCTAAATAAATGTATAGAGCATGATATAGGAATTTCCCCCAACAGTCTGAATCAATGTAATTAGGAGAATTAAAAGTCTGAATTGTATAGAGCAGCATATTGGAATTTCCCCCAACAATCTGAATCAATGTATAGACGAGCATTTTGGAATTTCCCCAAACAGTCTGAAACAATGTATAGAGGAGCATATAGGAATTTCCCCAAACACCCTGGATAAATGTATGGAGCAGGATATAGGAATTTCCCCCGACAGTATTATCAATTTAATGTATTGAGGAGCATAAAGAATCTTCCACCAACAGTCTGAATCAATGTATAGCGAGACATCGAAGATCTCCCTCCAATAGGGGAGGGATGGCATATGTTCCTTGAAGATTAAAAGCCTGAATCAATATGTATTGTATAAAAAGGGCGGACATCATTTTTCATCAAAGGGTCATCTGTCAATTTCTTCCAACAACATGAGTCAAGGTATAGCTAGACATCTGGGATCTTCTTCCAACAACATGAATTAATGTATAGCTAGACATCTGGGATCTTCTTCCAACAACATGAATTAATGTATAGCTAGACATCTGGGATCTTCGTCCAACAACATGAATTAATGTATAACTAGACATCTGGGATCTTCGTCCAACAACATGAATTAATGTATAGCTAGACATCTGGGATCTTCGTCCAACAACATGAATTAATGTATAGCTAGACATCTGGGTTCTTCTTCCAACAACATGAATTAATGTATAGCTAGACATCTGGGATCTTCGTCCAACAACATGAATTAATGTATAGCTAGACATCTGGGATCTTCGTCCAACAACATGAATTAATGTATAGCTAGACATCTGGGATCTTCGTCCAACAACATGAATTAATGTATAGCTAGACATCTGGGATCTTCGTCCAACAACATGAATTAATGTATAGCTAGACATCTGGGATCTTCTTCCAACAACATGAATTAATGTATAGCTAGACATCTGGGATCTTCGTCCAACAACATGAATTAATGTATAGCTAGACATCTGGGATCTTCTTCCAACAACATGAATTAATGTATAGCTAGACATCTGGGATCTTCTTCCAACAACATGAATTAATGTATAGCTAGACATCTGGGATCATCGTCCAACAACATGAATTAATGTATAGCTAGACATCTGGGATCTTCGTCCAACAACATGAATTAATGTATAGCTAGACATCTGGGATCTTCTTCCAACAACATGAATTAATGTATAGCTAGACATCTGGGATCTTCTTCCAACAACATGAATTAATGTATAGCTAGACATCTGGGATCTTCGTCCAACAACATGAATTAATGTATAGCTAGACATCTGGGATCTTCGTCCAACAACATGAATTAATGTGTAGCTAGACATCTGGGATCTTCTTCCAACAACATGAATTAATGTATAGCTAGACATCTGGGTTCTTCTTCCAACAACATGAATTAATGTATAGCTAGACATCTGGGATCTTCTTCCAACAACATGAATTAATGTAGCTAGACATCTTGGATCTTCCTTATATAGCCCGAATCAATGTATACAGGTGGACATCTGAAAATTTTCTTCCAATAGTCTATATGCATATGTAAGGGGGCATCTGAGATCTTTCTATAACAGCCAGAATAAATGTATAGCGGGTTATCTTTGGTTACGGTAAAATGGTCAATGTGTGCCGAGATTGTGATAAACCTAGCAAGGAAGAAAAGTGATTAGATGTAGTTCGTGTAAAGATAAGTTTGAAGTTAACATCACCGTTTTAGTTTTATATAACTCTCATATAAAAGAAGTAATCATAAAGCTAAAGTATATAGAGAGAAAGATACTTTCATCAGTAATAAAAGACTAAGCAGTTCTGAACAGGTTATTTTACGATACTGTACATTTTAATGCTTTTACATCTTAACAGAAATATGGCATTTCATTTTGTTTGTTGTTTTTGCAAAGTCCTATGGTATTTAAAAAATTGACTTTTGATAAGATAAAACATAATACCTGTGTGAGAAGTGAAAAGAAGACTTATACAAATCAAAATTTCAGATATAAACTGAAATTACTTAAAATTGCTCAACAGACATTTAAAAAATCGTCTTTAGAATTAGAATTAGAAATTAAAGTGCATTTTATATGATTATTGACATCAATTCTGTTAAGTGACAGTTTGCATGTCTGACTGCCTTTGTATACTACCGGGTATAGCAAAAGTTTATAGAGACGCCTAACTCCTACACGATCAATTGAGAGTATGTTAATGAATAGATCTAGTTCATTTAAATAACTAATGTTTTGTATATCATGGTAAGGGTTGATGGGTCTCATTCAATATATTTTATAACTGTATACAATTTTAATGGTATAATAATTATATTCATTATCATTCTAAACATGTCTGCAGGTTTTACATTAATACACATTTAACGTCATGAAGAACTTCGACAGCAATGCATTAGTTTATTTGACAAGGCTTTTTAACAAATATAAATAAGAGGAAGGGGTTTGTACGTAAAACTATTGAGCTGTGTCAATAAAGATATTATTCTTACCTGAAGAATTTTAATGCTGTTTAGACATGTTCATATACCTAGCAACCTAGCACCTGAACAAAATGAAAATACATTAATGTACTTTACCACATTGTGATGTATTTAGATTTTATCATACACGCCTTTTAACGTGTTTAAAAGGTTACAACCCGGTTACATTGAAACTAAGAATATAGTATACGAGTACATGTATATAGGTTAAAACGCCCTAAAATCTTCAGAAATTACAATTACAGTTATAACCCTTCCCCACCACTCCACCCCCTAAATGAAAACTTGATTAAATTAAATAAGCGCAAAACAATAATCACTGAATTTTGAGGCCAATGTGGTGATGAAAACATTTCAGTAAATACGCTGAACATTAATGTCAAAAATCTTGAAAAAGGGTAATCCCTTGGAACCATTAAAAACAACAAAATTACATGAAAATTACCGATTCGGTTTGATTGCGTCTGGTTCTGTATATCAATAGTGGTATTAAAACAGAAATGTTAAGAAATGCCAAAGTGTTTCTATCCTGACCATAACGAGCTGTTCTGTATACTTGTAGAACGTGCATGTGTTTGCTTATGGTGATTTAGTGTTGCATCTTGCTAGGCTGTTACACTATTGGACTGCATAACATCAAATCTCCAGATCTGTTACGCTGTGGAATTTTTAAAAAGCTTAGCAATTAAGTGATTGTTTCTTGTTTATTTCATTGAAATCACTATCTTCAAATGTTTTAAATGCCGTAGTCAGGCCATTTGAGTAATACCTATAAAAATATGAGTAAACTTTTGCGTGAAGGTTGGTATCCGCAAAACTACTCAAGAGAATGGATTGAAACTGCAAATAATTATTTGAGAGCATCATAGGAGGCCACTGTCCAAGACCCATAACTCTTGCATGGATTTTGACCAGAATTATGATTCTTTTTGAGCTTAGAAAATTCTACATTATCTAAGCTCTTGTTTAACAATCAGGATCTTTTAATATTATACCTTGAAGTGTATATAGTCCAATTTCAATAAAAACAAAAACTTTCCTCCATTTATTTTCGCTTTCGTTCATCAGCCTTTGCATTACCAATGACTGATTTGCTTTCACAAACAATAACTTTGTGAGGTATATTGTAATGTTAACGAATAAGCAACAATCCTTAATATGATGATGTTTACATCGTTTTGGATCATTCACCTAACGTCCGGTAAATATACAGGCTATTCGCTATAATTGTCCCGTTCTTTACGGGACAGACAATTCGTGTGTTGTTATTAAGCATTGCTGAGGGTCTTCATTGTAAGGCCACTCAGGCATTATGGAGCATTACTTAAACAAGGCTAATCACGGCCGAAAAACTTATCTTAATGATGCTCCCTCTTTGGTTATTAATAAAGATATGCATATACATCACTTTCAGATTTTGTTTTCATTTGTTTCAACAGGAGCATGGATTTTTCGTGGAGATCGGAACTGACGGAGTACGACCAGATTCGCTGACATATTTATTGGAGAAAAGTAGAGGTTGGACTGGATTAGTAGTAGAACATGACCACAAGAAGCTCGAGTCCCTCATGAACATGAGGAGGAATTCCAAATTTCTACAAGCCTGTATACATGTAAGTTTGATTGTTTTTTAGGTAACTGATTTTAAACACATTACTAAAGCTCATTAAAATACATGCGTACGATACCTTTGTAGAAAATATAATAATGTGAGAAATTAAATTATAGAAAAAGGAATTACAATAAACGGTAATACAATGTAAATTTTGTAACATTGAAATTTAATTGTTTATTGTTTATAAATTCTTTCACTATTTTCAGTAACTGCATAAACGCGTGTAGGGCACATATTAAATGCAACTAAATATATGAAACAATAAATAATAAGAAAAGAATCATTTTATGTTCAATGTAAATCATATTTATGCTGCCTCCACTGTTGACATGTAAGAGCAAACTATGCATAACGTCGAATCGATAATAACATAATATGCAAGCATGTATGGTGTCTGAATGATATTCTTCTTTTCTAGGCATCAACTGGAAACTGGCCGTTAAATAATATCACCGAGGGTTCTTGTTTCACATTATCGGACATATTAACATCCCTTAAACGGAACAGCATTGATTTACTTGTGTTAGACGTCACCGGGCAGGAAATGCAGTTGTTGACGTCATTTCCGTTTCAAGATGTTGACGTCAGCATGATTAATATCGAAGTTCATGGAACAAATCAGTATTTGAAAGATGTTGTAAAAAGTTTAACATCTCGGTTCATAAGTGTTCAGTTGATGACTAATCATATATATGGAAAGACGGACATAGTGTTTGTTAATAAGAAAATAAGTTCATGATCTCTATATAGATATAGTATTTTAAACATGACGTATAATTAGCGTTTTATCTGTTACATAAACAATTGTGTGTGGCAAATGTACTGTATAAATATGAACAATTTTTGTCGTTTAAGACACAATGATTAAAATGCATTATTTCACTGTTACTTTTACAAATGTATACATGTACAGTTTTAACATTTTGTCGTTCAAGGCAAAATCATTGATCATCAACATAAATATTTGATTGATTTGTAAAAGTATTTTATAATAAAAATTCATTTGAACTTAACTCTTTTGAGAAACAATATAGTTTGATGCTCCTTAGTTGCAATTAAATCGAGTATAACCGTATGCCTGTGGTGGAATGGCAAAAAATGGCAAATAAACCACAATTATGCTTTTAAAGAAAAAATGGTGTACAAAGATTCCATTTTTTTATTCTAAAAAACTGGTAATTATAAAGAAAATATGTACATCCACGTGGTGTTGCATTCTAAAATGGAGCAACAGTAGCACGTAGAGACATATAGACAATATATAAAAGGTATCTTACTTGAAGGAGTTAAGTACACTGAACACAGCTTGTTCATTAATCGTTACATAGGACAAAGTGATCCCTCGGAAGCATTAATCACAACAAAATAACATGAAAATTGCAGACTCGGTACATGAAGGATAATGAATAAGTGCCCTCACGCCCCCTAGCACCGGCTAGATTAAGATAACCATATTATAAGTAACATTATCACCAGTGATGTCTCTTTTTGATATTTCTGTTAAGATAAAATCAGACTTCAGGAAAAAGAACGGGTGAGCTTTGTTGAGACATGGCCTCATGATAAGGTATTTGCACTCAAAGTGGACCCAATTATGTTCGCCTTTTCGGCGATTTTTCTGTATAAGGACTTTGCTTATAGAAAAGTTGCTATACACAATTATAGCATATTCGTTTGTCACTACAAATAGTAATCAATGATATTTAGCTTAGGTCTGGTCGGAAGGACATAGGAGCACCTTGCTTAACCACTTCACATTTCTTGTTGAATAATTCTAAAAACAAAACCATTAACAATAAATCTTTATCTGAAAACGCTCCAATTTAAATAGAAAGATATTCTTATAATACAAGCTCTACGAACGGTATTACACAAACTTCACTACAGGCATATCACAAGCTCCATATTTGGGGTATAAACACAAATTCTACTTTAGGTATCACACGAACTCTCCATGTTCAATATGAAGTAACACACAAAATTACACTCGGTAAAGTATCAATACAGCCAAGTTCGTTAGTACCTTATATTATTTTAAAAAGCGTCGCGACAAGAGTTTTGTTGCTCGTGGGTACAAAGAAGTGTTGTATTTGATTAAACCATGGTGTCGGCAATGTACAAAATTAGGTAGGAAAAACAGTAGGGACACCAGTACTTGTAAGTTCCAACGTGAAAAGAAAGTTATTAATATACATATATAAATTGCAAAACTTGTTACACAATTAAGTTCCACCAAATTTGTTTTAACCAAACCAAAAGAAACTCTTTCAAAACCAAAAAAGAAACAAGTAACATGTAAACAGGAGCCTTTCAAATTGCAACTCAAAAGGTTTCATTAAAAACTGAAATAAATAAATAAACCCGGATATATGCGAGGTTGACATGTTTTATAATTTATAATATTTTACGCTTTAAATGGCTAAGATGACTCAATGAAAATGAAAAAGACTTAACATAAATTGTATTCATATGCTGTAGTAAATTAAAATAGTTAATTCAATTATGGCAACAAGTTTTAATGTCGTTTATAGCACGATGCAACCGCGATAATCATTAACTCATAAAATATGTAAACAATACTGTGTGTCTGAAAATAACTTTTTAATAGAGATATTAACATATAAAGTGTTCACAAATGCGAGGGTCGTTACATAATTCTTAAATATATAGGATCATTATAAGTCTCTGAGTTTATCAAAATGTTTTAAATAGCGACCATAGGATAGTACTAACGTTTTGGGATATGTTGCCTTTTTTTTAAGGAAGAAACCTAATTCACCCCAATATTAAGTTCACAACGTGTTGCTGTCATTTCTCGCTTCAAAACAGTTTCATCTGAAATTCTTTAATTGAACATTTGATGTGGACAAAGAATCAAAATTTAGTTGAAGTAATTCTGCATCGTTTTTGTTCATCATTATTGACTTGAAAATAAATTACGAAAACGAATTAATCTTCCTTTTCTATAATATTATGAAGTATTTAAAAAAAAAATAGAAAAAAAAGATGTACGAAAAAAATTCTAAATGTTTTCCTAACAACGTTGTCGATATGCTAAAATTTAATGAATAAATTGACCAGCATATTCAAGTATATAAATTATGACATACAAATAAAACTTGATATAAGATTAATAAAGATGCACAAAATTCCCGTGCAATTCCTTTCAAGTTACTACTTGCAACAGTGCAATCATTGGAAAATGCAAACATTTTTTTAAACTTTATTTTGTTTTTTTTATCATTTTTCTTTTTCGAAATTTAGTTCTATTAAATTAGAACAAAAATCTAACGCATCATTAGTTTGGAAGTAAAATGCTGATATGTAATTAAGAACTAAACGAACACCCCTCATATGTTTATATCTTTAAACTTTTAAATTTATGTAAATTAGGATGCAAATTTTAAATGTAGGGAATTTTCTTATAGTCAGAGTGAAACATTAAATATTGAATAAAATCCTACTTAAATATTTCACACGGAAAGGAAAATAAAACATTATTTTATCCGTCGGCCGTATATATAATTATATATATATATAAAAAAAATCACTGATACAGAACAGCTTTCATCAGTGGGAACAACAACAACAACAACAATACAAGTTTAATATACATGTAATATCCTGTTTAATATAACACAATTCAACTGAACAACTATACAAAATATATATAAAAAGAGAATTATCATCACAAATATAATAGCTAAATTGAATTAAAATCATCTCATTTACGTGTAGGCCGTATTTCTAACTGAAACCGTGTACTACATAAATCAAAACAAAATAGAATGTGTGCTGACATGAAGTCTTGGGATAAATAATATTAAACCGGATATTAAAACATTAAGGCACCTGATAATAAATTTAAAAAACAAACTTCATTTAAATATTGCAGACATTATTGCAATTCAGTGCATCACATTGCAGAAAAAAACACGTACATTTTCCTATTTTTAGAAATTTAGTCAATGTCATTGGTATTGAAGCAAAAAATCATTATCATAAATATTATGTAAGTATAACATAAATGTATTTAAAAGGAAGAAAGTTTTATTATATACATAAACAGACTGATATCAAAAATTTCCGAAGCAATAAAGGTAGATGTCATTGTAATTGTTTTAAAAATGGTATAAAATATAGATGATTAACTTATGAGATTCCGGAAATGTTTCGTTAAACTAACTAAAATTCTCGAAACTCTACTTTTGCATCCGTCAAATTCTCGTAACTCGGCTATTGCATTCGTCGAATTCTCGTAACTCGGCTATTGCATTCGTCAAATTCTCGTAACTCAGCTAATGCATTCGTCGAATTCTCGTTACTCAACTATTGCATTTGTCAAATTCTGGTAACTCAGCTACTGCATTCGTCAAATTCTCGTCACTCGGCTATCGCATCCGTCAAATTCTCGTAACTCGGCTAATGCATTCGTCGAATTCTCGTAACTCAGCTAATGCATTCGTCGAATTCTCGTTACTCAACTATTGCATTCGTCAAATTCTGGTTACTCAGCTACTGCATTCGTCAAATTCTCGTAACTCGGCCATTGCATTCGTCAAATTCTTGTAACTCAGCTATTCCATTCGTCAAATTCTCGTAACTCGGCTATTGCATTCGTCAAATTCTCGTAACTCGGCTGTTTCATTCGTCAAATTCTCGTAACTCGGCTATTGCATCCGTCAAATTCTCGTAACTCGGCTATTGCATTCGTCAAATTCTCGTAACTCGGCTATTGCATCCGATAAAATCTCGTATCTCGTCTATTGCATCGGTCAAATTCTCGATGCTGTTGCATTCGTCAAATTCTCGTAACTCGGCTATTGCATCCGTTAAAATCTGTATCTCGGCTATTGCATTCGTCAAATTCTTGTAACTCATTGTCTCTGGTTACTGTATGTATATGTTCTCATTTGCCACTTTACAGTGACCTCTCTTCGGCTCGAAATACACTGTATATCTTTTCTCCTGTGGAAATGCACGGTGGTACATAACCGCTGTTTGCCTAAAAATAACCCTTTAAGTGGATGACTGGTGATATGTCCGTGGTCCATACTCGATAGCGAAAACTACTTTGTATGGCCTAATGGACGGAAGGACAATCATTAAGCATAGGCTACATACATTAGAATGAAAAAATATTCGAAATTTTATCTACCTTGTCTTTCGATTTGTTTCTTATCAAACCTAAATGTGAACAAAATGTACTCTCTTTTTTCTGAAAAGAAGCTTAATATATATTTTTGACATCATAACTTACAATTCTATTGGATTGGTCTTAATTCTGGTAGTTTTTGAAAGATGTTTGACCTTTTTAAAAGCAAAATACATATTTACATACTGGAAGATTTTATATACAGAAAGTCTACAAGACCTATGGTACACTATGGTACTATTGTGACTTCAACAATGGAAGATATTTTTGGTTTAGACGTTGTTTCTTCTGTCGTATTCTTCTTTAATAAAGAATCATGACCAGAATGAGTTGACACACTAGAAGTTAGAGAACCTGATGAATTAACTGTAGATGTTGCAGCATTAGAAGCTGTTGTTACTGAAGGTGTTTTAGATGTTACTTGTGGACTTGTTTCAGGTTTGGAAATAGTTGTTTCATCGTAATAGTATTCATCTATGCCAAAGAAATCAGCATCGGAAAGAGTTGTGTTCATGGACTGTGTTGTAGAAGCTGAATCGTCCATTCCGAAAAAGTCTATATGATCAATCAATGTGGTAGATGTGGGTTTTTTCTTCGCTTTCTTTATAACTGAAGTGACTCGTGTTGTCGTGATTAATTTACTCTTGTCCTTGGGATGCATGTGTACGTGATCTCCGTCCGAGCCTGAGTACGGATTCAAATGTAATAGATAGGTCAGTGTCGTTGTTGATATCGAAGTTGTAGAAGTTGACATGGTGGATGTTACAGGAGTTTCTGGAACGTAAGACATGAAGTGATGAAATGTAAGACATTAGAAAGATGGAAAATAAGACATAAGAAAGATGGAATGTAAGACATAAGAAAGATGAAGGTAAGACATGAGAAAGATGGAAGAAGGTAAGGTGATACATTAGAAAGATGGAACGTAAGACATGAGAAAGATGGAACGTTAGATATAAGAAAGATGGAAGGTGAGACATAAGAACGATGGAAGGTGAGGCATTAGAAAGATGGAAGGTAAGACATGAGAAAGATAGAAGGTAAGACATGAGAAAGACGGAACGTAAGACATAAGAAAGATTGAAGGTAAGACATGAGAATGATGGAACGTAAGATATAAGAAAGATGGAACGTTAGATATAAGAAAGATGGAAGGTGAGACATAAGAACGATGGAAGGTGAGACATCAGAAAGATGGAAGGTGAGGCATTAGAAAGATGGAAGGTAAGACATGAGAAAGACGGAACATAAGACATAAGAAAGATTGAAGGTAAGACATGAGAATGATGGAACGTAAGATATAAGAAAGATCGAACGTTAGACACAAGAAAGATTGAAGGTGAGACATTAGAAAGATGGAAGGTAAGACATAAGAAAAAAAGAACATAATACAAAAGAAAGATGGAAGGTAAGACATCAGAAAGATGGAAGGTGATACTTCAGAAAGATGGAAGGTAAGACATCAGAAAGATGGAAGGTAAGATATAAGAAAGATGGAACGTTAGACATGAGAAAGACGGAACGTAAGACATGAGCAAGATGGAACGTAAGACATAAGAAAGATGGAACGTTAGTCATAAGAAAGATGGAAGGTGAGACATAAGAAAGATGGAAGGTGAGACATAGGAAAGGTGGAACGTTAGACATAAGAAAGATGGAACGTTAGACATAAGAAAGATGGAAGTTGAGACATTAGAAATATGGAAAGGTGAGACATTAAAAAAGATGGAAGGTGAGACAGTAGAAAGATGGAACATAATACATTAGAAAGATGAAATGTAATACATTAGAAAGATAAAAAATAAGACATATGAAAGATGGAAGGTGAGACATAAGAAAGATGGAACGTAAGATATAAGAAAGATGGAACCTTAAGCATAAGAAAGATGGAAGGTGAGACATAATGGAGATGGAAAGTAAGACATTAGAAAGATGGAACGTTAGACGTAAGAAAGATGGAACGTAAGACATGAGAAAGATGGAACATTAGACATAATAATGATGGAACGTAAGACATAAAAAATGGAATGTAAGACATTAGAAAGATGGAACCTTAAGCATAAGAAAGATGGAAGGTGTGACATAATGGAGATGGAAAGTAAAACATTAGAAAGATGAAAAAAAAGACATCAGAAATATGGAAATTGAGACACAAGAAAGATGGAAGGTGAGACATAATAAAGATGAAATTTAAACGTTAGACATGAGAAAGTCGGAACGTTGGGCATAAAAAAGATTGAACGTTAGACATGAGAAAGATGGAACGTAAGACATAAGGAAGATGGAACATAAGATATGAGAAAGATAAAACGTGAGACATAAGAAAGATTGATTGTAAGACATGAGAAAGATGGAACGTAAGACATAAGAAAGATGGAACGTAAGACATAAGAAAGATGGGAGGTGAGACATTAGAAAGATGGAAGGTGAGACATAAGAAAGATGGAAGGTGAGACATTAGAAAGATTGAACATAAGACATGAGAAAAATTGAACATAAGACATAAGTAAGATGGAACTAAACACATGAGTAAGATAGAACGTTGAACATGATAAAGATGGAACGTAAGACATGAGAAAGATGTGAAGTAAGACATAAGGCCATCCTTAAAAAAATGTTTGTTTGCAGTAACGCGACCGACTCACAAAATTTGCCCCTACTCAAATTTTTTTTCATGGTCTGGATAAAAAAATATTTTTTTTGAATCAGAAAATTATGTCTTGTGCTTTGTTTTTGTTCTTTTAAAGGTTAATAGAAGAAATAAAATGTAGTTTTTATTAGATTAGAATTCAGTTGTCAATTTATTAATTGTTACCAGATTATCAAAGCATATTATTGTCCAGCATTTTTAAATTCAATGTTTATTTGGGAGTACAGTTCAATAAAAAAAAAAATCGACCTACCTACCCACCTTGAAAATTCTGGGTCGGGTTACTGCAAACAAACATTTTTTTAAGGACGGCCTAAGAAAGGTTGAACGTAAGACATGAGAGAGATGGAACGGAGGACATTTGAAATATGGAACGTTAGAAATGAGAAAAATGGAATGTTAGATATGATAAAGATGGAACGTGAGACATAAAACAGATGAGAAGATGGAACGTCAGGCATGAGAAAGATGTACAGTAAAACATGAAAAAGGTTGAACATAAGACATGAGAGGGATGGAACGGAAGACATTTGAAATATGGAACGTTAGAAATGAGAAAGATGGAACGTTAGATAGGATAAAGATGGAACGTGAGACTTAAGAAAGATGAGAAGATGGAACGTAAGGCATGAGAAAGATGAAACACATGATAAAGATGGAACGTTAGAAATGAGAAAGATTGAACGTGAGACATAAGAAAGATGTACAGTAAAGCATGAGAAAGATAGAACTTAATACATGAGAAAGATAGAACGTAAAACATGAGAAAGATGAAACATGAGACATGAGAAAGATGGAACGTTAGACATAAGAAAGATGGGAGGTGAGACATGGGAAAAATGGAAGGTGAGACATGAGAAAGATGGAACGTGAAACATGATAAAGATGGAACGTGTGACATGAAAAAGATGGAATGTTAGACACGATAAAGATGAGAAATTGGAACGTAAGGAATAAGAAAGATGGAACGTTACACATGATAAGATGTAACGTGAGACATGAGAAAGATGGAACGTTAGACATGAGAAAGATGGAACGTAAGACATGATAAAGTTGGAACGTGAGACATGATAAAGATAGAAGGTGAGACATTAGAAAGATTGAACGGAATACATGAGAAAGATGGAACGGAAGACATGATAAAGATGGAATGTGAGACATGAAAAAGATGGAATGTTAGACATGATAAAGATCGAACGCGAGACATGAAAAAGATGGAACGTAAGACATGGGAAAGATGGAACGGAAGACATTAAAAAGATGGAACGAAGGACATTTGAAAGATTGAACGTTAGACATGAGAAAGATGAAACATGAGACATGAGAAAGATGAAACATGAGACATGAGAAAGATGGAACGTTAGACATGAGAAAGATGAGACATGAGACATGAGAAAGATGGAACGTTAGACATGAGAAAGATGAAACATGAAACATGAGAAAGATGAAACATGAGACATGAGAAAGATGAAACATGAGACATTTGAAAGATGGAACGTTAGACATGAGAAAGATGTAACGTTAGACATAAGAAAGATGAAACATGAGACATGAGAAAGATGAAACATGAGACATGAGAAAGATGGAACGTGAGACATGAGAAAGATGGAACGTTAGACATGAGAAAGATGGAACGTGAAACATGATAAATATGGAACGTGAGACATGAGAAAGATGGAACGTTAGACATGATAAAGATGGAACGTGAAACATGATAAATATGGAACGTGAGACATGAGAAAGATGGAACGTTAGACATAAGTAAGATGAAACATGAGACATGAGGAAGATGAAACATGAGACATGAGAAAGATGGAACGTGAGACATGAGAAAGATGGAACGTTAGACATGAGAAAGGTGAAACATGAGACATGAGAAAGATGGAACGTTAGACATGAGAAAGATGAAACATGAGACATGAGAAAGATGAGACATGAGCCATGAGAAAGATCGAACGTAAGACATGAGAAAGATGGAACGTAAGACATAAGAAATATGGAACGGAAGACATGAGAAAGTTGGAACGGAAGACATTTGAAAGATTGAACTTTAGACATGAGAAAGATGAAACATGAGACATGAGAAAGATGAAACATGAGACATGAGAAAGATGGAACGTTAGACAATAGAAAGATAAAGAATGAATCGTTTCAAAATACAAAAGTTTCTTCTTACATAATAAAAGTTCTGAAGTTGGAGCTTACCAGTAGTAGTAATTTCTGTCACAGCTGAAAATTGGTCATCAAATATTTTACCAACAGGATTAAGTATATGGTCGTGTGTACTGTCGTCATGGGGGCTGTGATCATGGGGTCTGTGGTCGTGGGGACTGTGATCGGGAACTTTCAGTAAATCCTCAAGTTGTAATGGCTTCTGTTCTGTTTGCTTTTCCATAGGGACCGGCGTGGTAAGTCCTGTATACAATATATATAGTAACATATGTGTTAAATTTGAACACAAATTCATAGATTGAATATATAACAGAAATGGTTTAGCATATACAGAAATATTGATGATTACTCAAATTGAAAGCAGTTTGTAAAAATAAGTATTTCTTGTATAAACATTGGCATATTAATTGTGCCATTCAGACACTTGAAAACAATTTATAAGAAAAAGTTGATTAAAGAAATATATTGTAAAAACTATTAACCATTTCATGGTTACAAAATGGTGTTTTATTCAAACAGGTAGTAGTGTTATTTTGAATGATGTAATGGTGAATATAATTAAAAAGTGAAATTAAGATCGAGGTGTTGATATGACATACCTGGTTGGTCAGTAGAGGTTACGTTACCGAAAGAAGACACGTTTAGAGAGTGTTTTGGTGTATCCACTGGAAAAAAAAATACAGCACATTATCTAACAACAAAACAACAATTATTGCAATATATACGAGTAAGTAATTGATAAATAGATAAGATATATATGGTAAATATATTGTAATATAAAACGGTCACCTTTATTGGATATATTATATTAAAGGATCTTTATAACCACCAAACAGAGAGACAACGCCGTTAACATTTGAGATAATGGAATTCATCAAACAATTGCTGCTGAGACCATATTTGTTGATTGAAGAGACGCATGAGTAGGTTTAAAATGTTTTGTAAATTTATTCTTTATTTATTTATAATATCCTTTATTGAATACTAAACTATATGTTTTACCATCGATTGACTGATATGCAATATTAATGCATGAAGAACAACAGTAGTTACACTTAGACGCTATATCTACAACATAAACAGATATTGCATTATTGAGACCATAATTTATTATCAGTTTTGACTGTCAAAAACCACGCTGACACATTTGTTTGTTTAATTGGGGGAACTGTTTATTGTACAAATCTTACTAAGATTGTATGCACTTATCTTACACGGCTCTATGAAGACGAAGTGAATGACCAAGGCAGTTCCGAAGGCAAGAGCCGCCATGATGACTAGGCTGATGATGATAAATGCACGAGTTCTCCGTGTACGACGTTTTTCATCCTCGCTTATTCTTTGGTAATAGTCTTCCGAAACATACTGGTAACTGCAGTAAATTGGAATAATAGAATTAATAATCCTAAACATGAAATAAATTTGAGAAAGTGTGATATGAATTTGATTGATAAAATACTGATTTGCAGACGAATTTTCTATGGAATATTAAAGCATAGTCGAAGGAGAAGAATAATGATTTTTTTTCGATTTACGAAATAAACAAGGTATCGCTTAATTAATATATTAACATAACTAAACTATATTAAGTAAATATATAGTCGTGGTATGTACAGAAATGTGGCAAGATACATGTACGTGTTCTTATCGTACACTTCACAATTACAGCTAGCCTCGCCATGATGATTCTTGTATTAATTACAAATGTAATAAATTAATTAATCTAAGTCATAAACGAAGCTCTTGTAATGTCCGCTTGATAAATAAATAAAAAGAGATGCCTGACTTGGTTTCTACAGATAGCCAATGTGTGTATGCATGTTATAATCAAAGCTTTCAGATGGTGTTAAAAGTCAAAGTTTTCCACTCTCGATGCAAATTTTATTTTTGTACTCGGAAAAGTAATATTATTTTTGCTTTTTATGATATGTGTTCCTTAGCTTAGAATGACTACATTAAATAAGCCGGGGATCTATTGTTACAGAGAAGCAGTACAGTATTTGTGTTGTATGTGTAACTGGCTCGTGAAATTCGTGCATTATTGCGTGTAAAATCTCACGTGCTGCCGGTTGGATCAACGTCTTGTTGCTTCTCCCAGTGTTCATCGTCTAGAGTGTAGGCAGGATTGATGGCTTCTGGACTTTGTGAGTTGTTTGCTAGCCTCAACTTGGTGTTAAGTAAAATCTGTAATTAGATTCTTTGTCTTTATTATTTGAAATAGTTTAACATCCTAATTATTTTCTAAGGTCACAAGTGTAAAAAAATACCATGTGTAGTACTATCTATGAATGACTAAGCCACTCTATTTACTTTTTTGTTTGACTGGTATTCGTTTTCTTTATAGAGCGCGCAAGTAGCTATAGAGCGCGCATACAAATATCATAGAGATTTCTTGGAAGACAACCAAGAGGACGATAAACTGTTTTTTATCATCTGGTCTCAGTAATAAAGTTTCAACGTACGCGATTTAGAATTTCAATACACACTACAGAAAGCAAAATTATTTTTGTGTGGCCAATGTAAAAGATTTCCTGTAGTTAATCATTTCTAATCATTTTACAGTCATTGATTTTAAGCATTTGATACTGCGTACACCGGTTAACAAATTCATGTAATCATACAAAGGCACTCAGCTATTTTCAGTATTATTATAAAAACGTCTTTTAAAACCAAGGCTTTTTAGCGGCTTTTATTGCTTTTCTTTTTTTTCTCTTTTTTTTCTTTCTAATTTTTATCATATATCTTTTTTTTCCATGTGTCACTTTAAATGTTGTCTCCACAAACTTCTACTTTAATTAACTAAAAGACAGTTAAACAAACAATGTATATATTTGTCTTCTCCGTCGAAAATTAAGCATTTTCATAAAATTTGACGAGCGCATCCTTTTAATCTTGTGTCATTTACATCTGCGTGTAATATTATTCTCCTAATCAACATAATATAATATATGTCTCAACACTAGCTTAAGTAATTGTCTACATCATCGTTGCCATTTACATAACTATTAATTAAAATTTACGTAAATTACTTTCTTTTTTTACTTACTAAATATCATATTTTTAAGGGGGAACGGAATACTAAAAGCTAATGCGATATGCTAATTTTACATTATAACGTTCCGTGCACGTAAATAACGTGATCATGCATTTATATTCTGGAGGGTCATAAATATATACATGTTAAACATTATTAGTCTGCATGTTTACTGCAATTTTTAAGTGTTTATGTTTAAAGTATTTTGTTTTACAATTTAAAAAAATAATAATAATTTATTTGTTTTGTCAGTGAAAGGTTAATTTTGATGATTTGAAACTCAAGGTAGCATTATTATATTTGCATAATGCATGCAGTGATATGTGTGTTGTGGTTAGCATATGAAAGCATTGTTAAACGTTGTTATCTCATTTGCTATGTTCTCTGTCATAGAAAAGACGTTTACATGGGCGTACTTTACCTGAATTATATATGAAAAGATTGAAATTATAAAAACACAGTGAGACAAAAATAAGACTCTTTCATAAATAAGACAAAATATCGAAACTTTATACAAACAAATTACTGACGATTCGGTACAAATCAATACAAATTATTTTTTATATAAATCTGCCTATTCGATCACGCAATGTGTCTCTATGAAAACATTTATGTTGTAAAGTTTGATGTCAATAATAACAAATATATCATTATAGTTTTGTTCGCCTTCAGATTGTAAACTAATGTATGACATTTTCTTCTCTAATCTTAATTGATGATGGTTATGTACTTCTCACATGTTTACATATAAACAAAATCAAAACAAAATCAGTTATATGTTATACGTTCAATCAGTAAATAAAATGCTCTTTTACGAATTTAGTTCGATAGAATTGTAGTTAGTCGTCTCGCCATATTGTACATAGTCAAGGGAAAGGTGACGCAACGGTCAAAGTATCTACCTCTCAAACATGTAATAGCCAGCCACAATTTACACCGGTCATTTAGAAATCTTAATGTATATAATATAAGGATCACTCACCTGCGAAAAATCTTTAGTTTTCATGAATTTATCGTATTCCTGATACAAAGGTCCATCAAAGAACATTGTCCATGGAGGATTTTCAGGATAGTCCACATTCTTCTCAACAACCTTGTCTTTCATCTTGATATATTCCCAGAGATCAACAAATTCCTTACTCAATAGTGATGTATGTACTTGATAGACAATCTTGTTACAGTTATTTTATTAACATCCCAGAAACTTCTTCATAGAATCTAGCATATCATTTTGGTTAAATATGTTAATCTGGTTGTCTTTTAACAGATGTGTTACACCAGGATCACATCTCCGACTATTTCTTTATTTCATATGCAAAATGATTGCACAGACAAATATGTAAAATCCTTTTGTTATTTTAATTAGTTGAGTTTTAGTTTTCATCAATCAACACGTTCAATCATAGTCATTGTATACTGATGACACAATCTATTTGTAAACCATCTAGCGTTCAGACGAATGTACTAATTACTTAAAACAATGCTTAAGTGCTTCATTACTAAATACATTTATACTAACATTTAATTAAGGTCAACCAACATTATCATACTAGCGCTTATTTATAACCGAAATTAAGACAACGGATGTCAGGTTGTGACGTGTTAATTCGTCACGCGCCAATTACGTTCTCAATGACATAACTTTGAAATCTATTAAGCGCACTTATCATCCCTAAATTAATTTTTCAAAAAAAAAGAAAGAAAAGAAATCTTATAATAGAAAAATGTCTTATAATGCAAATTTTTACGAAGACTGAGGAACATAGCCCATATCTACATATAATATAAGCCATAATATATATAATGTATGATTTTACCAGTGTAATGACCATATGGTTCCAAAAGTTCAAAACGTAATGTCTGATGGTTGGTTCTCGGTGTAATATGCGGCTGTTTTTTGTTTTTTTTTTTGGGGGGGGGTTGTTTTGTTGTTTTTTTTAATGCGATAATTGTATTATGTGATCCATCCATCCATCCATCCATCCATACGTGATACATTTATCTATAGTTTATAGAGGACGGTACACTAGATTACTACTAGTAATTTCACATGAGTATAGAGAAATCCCAACTTAAATAGTGCATAGTGATACAAGTAAGCGGTCCGGAATCAAAAATGATATCAGTGGTCTTATATTAAGCCTCAGAAATTCTGTCATTCTTATTTTTCATTTTTCTTTACTTATCTTGTTACATATAAATAAAGTATCTTTTGCTCCATTCCTCTTTGACAATTGGTAAAATTATAGTAATTTAGTATTTGTGCGCATGTCAAAATACTACTTTGTTTACATTTTGCTACTGCTTTGCTACGATACATTGATGCATGTTCAGTGCTACTCTCTTAAGTTGTTTAACATCTTTAGTGCTTTAAATCCATTATCAAACCATTTTTGAACACGCATTTGACCTTTCTAATAAATATGCATTTCTGATGCATAATTTGCCTTAAATATAATTATACTCACTTGTATAAAGTGCGAAATTATGTGATTTTTTAACTGAGCATTTAGATCTAATTGGCAAATTTTACATCAAAATTTGCAGGAAAAAAAAGACTAAACGTTGGTTCGATTTTTATTGAAATTTGATAGTCATCAGAACTTTGATTACGTGTAAAAAGTAGTTTTGATAGTATTAATCAATTTACAATTAAATGACTGATACAAAATATTTCAACATTCTCCTTCAATAAGTATTCAAAAAATATTCTTAAGACTATTTCTTTTTCAATTCAGTATATGAATGTTATAATCTGGTCTCGTTGTGTAACAAAATTGAAAAATGTACTTTTTCATAAGTACATGTATGACAATATAGCCGTTAAAAGGAGAACAAAAATATTACTAAGGTGACATAACCAGTGTATACACAGAGCACATTGAACATTATAGGGGTTACCTCCCATTTACCGACATGTATTTTCAGTGTGCAGAATATCTTGAATTTGTACATCCCTGGCATAGGAATCTAGATTTGTTATAGAAACAGGTCTGGTGAATTGCTTGTAACAGATAGTATAAACAATGAATTAAATTTGTTTTGGTGGAAATGAGTAGTTAAGAAGGAAGGTGAAGAGGATTAACTTTTCACGGCATAAATAAGTAATTGGTATACTTGTTATCTCCCATGTACGAATTATAGCCATCAGAACCGACACCTTGGCAGTGATCCACCTAAACAATCCATAAATGGTTATTTATCAAGATTGCGCAAACAGAAGCAGTCAGCCTTTGCATGTATTTGAATTCATAACTTCAGATTGACGGAATGACACATGTTAAGAAATATATTTATGCATTTTTCCATTGTCATGTTTTAATCCTTTGCTCATCTTAATATGTATTGAAAGATATGCTGTGCATAAATCTGATATTAGAAAATGTTGATAATTGCTACATAGTCTCTTTGTACATATAAAATATACATGTTTTGACTTCACACAAATATGTTATGTTTTAAATCCTACATTCTACACACTATAGGTGTCATTATAAATACAGTGTCATTAAAAAAAACTTGCTACAGTATAGGTAATAGCCCAATTCAGCTTCCAATAGATATATTTTTTTTAATTAGACGTATTCAAAAAAAATATGTGATTAAATTTTTTACGCACGGATGCGCATAGTAAAGGTTAAAAACGATTGTGCCATATGTTAAAAAATGTTGCCCACTTTAAATTATATAACGTTCAACTAGGCTTACCATTTAATTAAAGAACTATCATAGGAAAAGAAGAGTATCCTCACTCTTCGAAAAACATATTTGAAAAAAAAATAAGCATATCCAAATGATTTACAGACTATTACTGGTTTTATAGCTAATTAAACTTACAGCTATTATAATTAGTATAAATGAGACATGTCATTTATCACTGTAACAAACACGTGTTAATTATTGTAGATGAACGCCACTTTTCAGTTCGTTTTTTCTTCTTTTTATTCTTCTTCTTTTTTTCTTCTTTTTCCTCTTTTTTCTTTTTCTTCTTCTTCTTCTTCTTCTTCTTCGGAAGTTGTTACCGCAGCTGCTTTTGGTTTTAATAAGATTTATATATACATGATCAATATAAAGCTTCAAAACCCGATTAATTTCGCTACATATGTACATTGACTTATGTAAGTGAAATTTAAAGGACAGGTCACATTGAGTATATTACTCGAACACATTGATCAGTGTTTTCTATCTATCACATGACATGTTTTTATATATAAAAAATAATGATATTGTGAAATCCGTAGTAACAAAATAAATCATCATCAGATGTTTTTGTTTTATTCAGTGTAACACCATAAATATAAGGAACGCATACATTTAGATGAATTTTTAAACATTCTACAACAACAATCCTTTCATAATTTTCTTCATTGTTCATTTATTATCAATACAACACTGACAATATGTTTCCTCGGTAGAATTTTATTTATCACAGTAGCATGTGTAAAACCAATACTATGATACTAGTACTTCGGTATTAAGAGTAACAACATGTACACCTGGCCCAATGTCCCCATATATTGACAAATATCAAAGAAATATATACAGAGTCATCATGAATAAGTGTATGACATTACTGTGCAAATGGAATGGTAAATACAATTGATTTGTGGAAATATAAATTGTGTAGCCACTTGATAAAAGATACAATTTTATATATAAAAGTTGTGTGCCACTCTTATACTGACCATATCTTAATCATGGTTTAACAATACAAGAAAATAAGTATGTGACAGAACCTCTTTATAATTTATAATTTATATATTGTAATGTGAGTATAATACACACATTTGGAAAAAAATTATTAAAACACATGCTTAAACAAGTGAGATACTTCGTAAAAGATACGCCTTAAGGATACATTATATTTGGCTATATTTGAAATGAAAAAGAGCAAGGACTAACTGCCCTGCAATAGATAGATAGATAGATTTATTTCGGCATAAAGGTAAACATGTTACATGATAAACAAACACAATATAGATTAAAACAATTACAAATAAATAAATAAATAAATGAATAAATACTATATTATGTAAACCATGACATGTTCCCAAAACCAAGGATAACACAAAAAAGAGCAAGCTCTTATTTCCATTGTGGTCCTTAGCATTTGGTGGCATGACATAGAGAGGTATTTCATAAAAGGAAAAAAATATCACAAATTATAAGATAAATCACATTAATGAAGGATATCATTTAAAATCATCACAATTTAAGATGTAAGGTATTGTAAATAAAAAGTCATTATCACATTAAGAAATAAGTATGTGCATAGTAAGAAAGGATTACATTAAAAAAAATATCACAGTTGTTATGAGTATGTAAGGAAACAACATGCCATAGATTACACTATTAAAAAAAGATAGAGTTTTTAAAGTCTTAATAAAAAATTTAAAACAAATATCAAAAAATGAAACAGTAAACCTGAGCCGAAAAATAATTCAATAAAAAAATGAAAACATAAAATTTTCTTGCAAGAAATTTTAAGAAAGACACTTAGATGCTATTTAAAAAGTGACTTTTGATGGCTACCTTAAAACGATGAAATTTGTTAATTTCAGTTATGCAAGTTGGATTAATAATTAATTAATATCATGGCATATAACCCGTTTTACCGGAAGTGAAGATGAAAGCAAACAGTCTACGGCCGAAGAAATTCAATCCTTTCAATTATTACTAGTAATTAATTACCGACCTATTTGATTCATTTTCGTGCTGTTATAAGTTTTCAAATCAGTCGTGTGTGTTTCGCTAATTTAAAAAAAAAGTTAACTTGCATTTGGACAAACTAGTGATCTTTGGGATTTGCTATTTATTTTAATGATTAACCCGCTCATAATTTCTTATCATCTTCTTTAAGAGCGCCCGCTTGAATGTAATATATATTTGAGTGCCAGTGTATCTTCTACGTTGCCCAGTCTTCTTGAATATAACTCAGTGCCAGTTTATTTCATTAATTTCAAACAAGTATCATAAATGTCAAGCGGCTTGAATATATTTAAGCGCCTGTCGATTTTAAATTATTTGTTTTATGTTATTTCGACAGCTGTATATTCGTCTAAACACTATCTTCCACATCATCTGGCTCAATTTTGATGAAAGGATGCATTTCTTTTTTTTTAATTCATAGTAAAAGTATTAAAGAAAAGAACTCCTAAAGAACATAACAATTAAAAATATTTGACTGTTATCAAAAGCACATGACATGCGCAAGGCAAATCAAATTAAAATCAAATGAACATCATGGACTTTCTTAGCCAAAGGTAAAGTGTTTTAACTGTTGTTTATTCATTAAATAAAACACTTCACATTGTCTTAGACTATAAAATAAAGCTGCTTTTGGCTGATTTTCTTTAAACCTGTGTTAAAAATAAACTGTAACAATATTGTACATTGTTTTATACTTTTTGACATTTTATGCACGTTAAGATTTACCTCAAGATGTCCATAAAACATCTGTTATCTTAAACCACTGTCAGTTAACATCATAATTTCTAGATTGCTAATTACACTTGCACACCTTTATAATTATGACAATTATGTATACCTTATGTTGCCAAGTGATAAATTAAAACAAAGACGTTGAAAAATTCGAAACTTTCGTAATATTCCAAAATTGCACGACATTATTTTTAACGTACCTAAAACGGTCACTGCGCATGTCAAAGCTTGTGACGTTTTAATAACATTTTCATGTTTCATGTCGGATTTGATTTACATTATTTTTTATGCAACAGAACTGAAGGCATCTGAATATTTTATGTTTGGTTCGAAACTTGTGGTCACGTCGTGATTCTACCAGCTAGACACACCTCAATTTGCGTTTATGCATTAATAACTTGTTTAGACAGTTTGACAGACGGGCGTAAACAAATTATTTATTAAAGACAGTGATATGGTTGAAACGTCGATAGCGGTTTGTACTTCTTCAAAGAACTTTCTTTCACACAACAGCAGCGATGGCCTATGCCTGAGGTAGCAGAATTAAAAATCGTTCAAGCTATACCATGCACATGATATAAACATGATACTAGAAGTTGAATGACGCTCAACTTGATAAAAAAATACAATAAAATCTATAGGGGAAAATGATCCATGTGAAATTTAAAAGTAAGGATAGGTAAAAAAAAGTGAAAAACTCAAAAAGAAAAGTGTCATAAAACATCGTCTCGTCCCGTATATTTCTGATAAGAGGCTATAATTTTATAATCCCAAAGTGCGGTCGTCTGCCTGATGTTAAAATGTATATGTACCAGTGTTACGCACTTTGGGGTTAAACTTTAACACCAAAGTGTGTTACCCAATTAGGGTTGGACCCCAAAGTACGTAAAGCACTTTGGGGTCGGACTCCAAAGTGCGTTTGACCCAAAAGTGCTGTGTTACAAGGCTCTAATACTGAGGAGATCGGGTTAGTTAACATGTTAAGAAAAAAAAAAGAACAGAAAAAATGTTCCGTAAAGTAAATATGAAAACAAAGTACATTAAGGCAAAACACTCTAGTAAATATTTAGTGAGCGGAGTTAAAGAATAACGAGGAAGATGGATAGCCAAATACTAAGGTGTAAAGATATAAAGTCTGTGAAATAAACTAAAGCTATATTTCAAGCTATTTTTATTGCCTTGCCTGGTGAGATTCACCATATACAGTAAAGTGAAAAGTCTGTAATCCATCTATACAGGGCTTAATGAAACAATTTAAATCGGAAGAATGGCGAACACCTTAACTCCGATATACCACTCATAAGAATAATATATATACGTAAAATAAATCATAATTTTAAGAGTCTTTCATCAATGTTAAATTTTTGGGTTATTTTTAAAGCTTGCAGTTAGTATAAGAACATGCGCAAAGAACATGTGCAATATATAAGTCAGTTTTTGTTAAATTTTTAGTTGAACCGACACAAAATTGCTAATTCTCCGATGCTTTTTGACGATGATGGGAAAACACAAGTGTCCTCCTTTACATAATATATTAGCACGAGCGTTCATTCAGTGACTGTCTACTAACAAAATAGATAGACAGTAACGTAACCAAGATAGACGGACAATAAACAAGACAGACGGACAGTCAAGATAAACGGACTATTAACAAAATAGAGGGTCAGTCCAGAAGAAGCATGGGCAGGTAATAAAAAGTTGGAGATGGACGGACAGTAACCGCAACGGACGGACAGTTAATATGGTGGACGGACAGTAAACGCGATGGACGGACAGAAAACGCGACGGACGGACAGTAAACGCAATGAACGGACAGTGAACGCAATGGACGGACAGTAAAGGCGATGAACGGACAGTGTACACGATGGACGGACAGTTAACGCAATGGACAACAGTAAACGCTATGGACGGACTGTTAACACGATGGACGGACAGTAAACACGGACGGACGAAGTAAACGAAATGGACGGATATTAAACGCGATGTACGAACTGTAAACACGATGGACGAAGTAAACGAAATGGACGGAAATTAAACGCGATGTACGAACTGTAAACACGATGGACGGACAGTAATCGCGATAGACGGACAACGACCAACATTAATTACATGTAGATTGATTTTTGACAAACTCTGTCGGAAACATGTTACGATCACTTTTTTATCATCTCTTCAATATAAACAGACAGCTCGAAGAATATAATATACAATGTATCAATCTATATAGTAATCAGAAGAAAGAACTTTCACGATAATTTTAGTGCAAGTGTATTTTTTCATGACATTTGAGATATCGTGATTATTGTTTTCTACGCGGTATGTCTTGAAAGGTTTCTCTGACAAGGTTATTCAATTATTTACATTTTTGAAACATTTAGGATATAAATCAAAGTTTATTTAATTTATTAGAAATCTACTCCATTTTATTTCGTAACAGGTGAACAAATGACCTTAAATGAACCCACGGCGAAGTCTTCACTGTAAAATATTACCGAATATTTAAATAATAATGTGTTAAAGAAATTCATTTACTGACGTTGATTTACGATCTATTATATTAACTACGAGAGAGATTGTGTAACAACGTTGTTCATTTTATATTCGTGAACATCGGTACAATAACTGTTCTTAATGACAACCGGGCAACATAACATAGGTCTTCCATGTACCTACCAAAGTGCTACAACATTTTAAGCTACTGAGTCGATGTAGGGACAAACATTTTTTTCTCTGAACGTTAAGGGATCATTTGGTTCATATGAAAGTGCCCTGGGGTAGTGTTTCGTGTTTAAAACATAAACTACAAGAGGACATTACTTGTATTTACTATGTTTGATAAATTTCGACAAGGCAAAGCAAGAAAAAGTAACTAATGTTGACAAGACAAGCCGGTGACGAATTTTGTTTGACGGTATCGCGAGAGCTACTCTTGTGTTGAAATCAGTAACAATTAAACAGGAATTGAACCAAACCGCCATATCAGTTCATAAATTTCGAGAGATAAAGACTCACAAGAATGTTTCGTAGATGATCCGCGTCGAGAGACAAATTCCTTGAAAGAAAGGATTGCCTTACGTTACATTGTATTGGCACTAAAACGATAAAATAGTGTAGTTCATTTGATAAAAATCGTATTTTGTGTTAAAGCAAACTGAAATGTTTTAAGGAGAAAGAAATTGAAGAGATAATCTTGACTAAAGCAATGGCGAAATCACAAGCGCTTTCAAGTGATAAAAAGGTGATGGATTTAGGGTCCGAGTATAGCACGAGCAGCGCTTTTGAGAAAAAACCTAATTGGGTAAATTTAGCACAGCTTGATGGACCGGTAGAAGACTCTTTAACGAACAGATTTCTCTATAAGGTATCTATATTTTTCTACTTAAATCATTATATCATTTTCTATAAATATATGTTTATTGTTTTGTTTTTACCATAAGTCACGCCTCTACCCTCACCCGTTTCATTCTTGATTGCAGATTAAATGGTAAAATATATAAATTAGAGAAAATAGAATCCCTAAAGAAAGTCCAAAACGGCAAACTTGAAAATGTTGCAGGCTCGGTTTCATTGAGCCTGTTCATGGACGATACTGTTAAGTGCAAACTACTATCCACGCCCCCTTGCACCGGCTTAAGCAGAATTCAACAATTAAACATGAAAATGGTGAAATTTTGAATTAAGAAACATCTGCAGATATACGGCGGTCATCATGGAACTTTCAATGTGACACTTTCGTGTCATTCCATGAAAAGCGGCGTATGGTCCCCAAGCAAAAGAAAGCATGTAACGTAAACGAGAAAAAATGACCGAAACTAAACAAAATAAAATTTTGAAAGGGGATTAGAGGTTATGAAGCCTGCATATCACAGACGTCAAAAGACAAATTTAAAAAGCAGGCAACATTTCCTAAGATTTCCTGAAAATTAAAAACTAAAAGTACCACAAACACAAAAATAATGTCGTGCTGAACGATCTTCAAGGACTGTTTCATGCGTAGAATATATGAATGAATTGCGTTCTTAAGATAACGTCATTTTACCATTATGAATGAAGTTGTGTGTTCATGCGTAGCGCATATAGCGCATATAAGAAAAAAAAAGGTGCGTAATAAGAATATATTAAGTTTTCATAATTTCTATTACAAAAATAATTGACATGTAAGATGCAAGAAAAAGAATCAAACACCGCCTATCGGTACAGACGAGAATATCTAGCTCTCGGGTAACTGTTTAGCGGAAACTCTGCAGAGCCTCGTAATCGCCGTAAACAGTTACCCTCGAGCTAGATATTCCGATCTGTACCGGCAGCCAGTGTAAGATTCTTGTAATCATTATCAGGATAAGCTACAAGTGCGCTCATAATGTTGTTGTTGTTGTTGTTGTTGTTGTTGTTGTTCACTTGTGATAGTGTATGGAGAGGAAATACCCGAAATTGAGATTTTAGGTTCCAATGTCCGTAATCCCACATGCTTCACGCGAGAGTTTTTTTTTTAAGGAAAAACGTTATTAAATTTACCCTGAAACATAAAAAATACATAAGCAAATAAATAAGATAATTAATGAAACTTCAAAGTATAATAATCTATAATCTATAAATTGTTATAACAATAAAATTATAATGTATTCATAATCATCTTAATTGCATTTATGGTATGACAAAATATGCGTAAACTTGTATTAGTTCAATTATAAAATACGGTCCGAGGATATTGTTAAAACTTTATATTTTACTGTCTTATCCCAAAACGTCTTCGAACAATTGTTTTCAAATTATTATTTGATGTATGATAAATTTCAAATTATTATTTGATGTATGATAACTAAACATTGTATCAACAAACTCACTTCATAAAAAGTCATATTGTCATTAATTAACATTTAATTGTTTAATCATAAAAGGATGCTCAATTGTCGTAGAATATTTATTTGAAGTTTAATTGCTAAAGTATGTTTATATAATTATTATAATATCATCTGAAACTTACAACAATTGTATATTTGAACAGTACATGACATGTAACCTTACTTTGTTTTATGTTCAAATACAATATTTGTCAATAATAAAGACAGCATTGCTCTAATCTGTCTATGAAATAATTAATATGAAACTTGTAAAAGAATACGTTAACACTAAATGTTCATTTTAGAATTATCATAAATTGATTTATTATAAATGTTCAACAACTATTCAAAATAAACAATTCAGAACAAACAATGCCAACATATTTATTAATAATAAATTTCTTTATAAATAATAATATCAGGAACTTTTTTTACATCCCTGATATATAGGCAGCATTGCTTTAATCAGTCTATGAATAATTAATAGGAAACTTGTAAAAGAATACCTTAACACTAAATATTCATTTCAGAATTATCATATATTGATTAATTACAACTGTTCAATAACAATTCAAAATAAACAATACAGAAAAAACAATGCCAACATATTTATTACTATAATAAATGTCTTTATGGATAATATCAGATCCCTGATATTATTAGAAGTAGTGAAACGATAATCTTCTAGGTCGCCTTACTCTTTATCTAAAGTATAACATGAACAGCTTATCATGTGAAATATACATGAATTATGTCCTCTATAAGTCAACCATCTAAATTTATTTCAGATCTGTTTTAATAACCATATCCATCAGGTCAAAGTGACGACCAGTGTAAAGAAATAGCCACAAAAATGTTTAAGGTAGCATAATTTACGTGAATAACACGGTCGTATTGTAAATTAAAAAAAATTGCTTATATTTTAATGAGGTTTTTTTAAAAAAAGGTAATATAAAACACAGTTCATTGACACGTTATTATAGTTAAATGTGTTGTATTAGATTAGTAAAAGTATTAAACTACAATGATATACTTTTATGTCTGTAAATGCAATGTATTCAAAGGCAACTGTTGATTTATCGATTTACAGATCAGTTTCTTTTCTTATTCACACCATACATAAAATAAAATTATAGGAAACAAAAAAAGTGGAATATGGTATTCGGTTCAAAGAGTGCAGCTTCTACAAAATTTAGATACACGTGTTCAGGCAGGAAAGAAGCCCATGTTCAGTGCAAGTGTTACATGAGACGCGTAAAGGTCGCCTGCTTATAAATGTTGAGCACCAGTCAGAACATTTGTCAAAATTTTAACAGTATATAAAACTTCTAATTAATTAATATTATTACAAAATCAAACCAAAAAAATGAATATTGATCCAAAGTATAACAAATGAACCGGGAAGTAGTAGCAAAGTATGTTATGTTACAAATGCCAATGTATTTATCGACACCAGCTCAATCGGTTAGAGCGCGAGACTTGTGATCTTGACCTTTTGGGTTTGATTCCAAGACTGTCCAAATAAAATTACTAATCAGTCTTTCGGATGAGACTATAAAATCAAGGTCCCGAGTATAAGTGCTTAAAATCTTTGGACGCTAAAGAACCAGAAGAAGCTTCTGGAATGAAATTTGGGCATTCCTCCAAAATCTAAAAGGACTAATACTCTTCTAGAGGATTTGCCAATTTGGGCAACCGGCGGTACGTTTTATAAAGCTTGCGCCATTATCTTGTCTCTCCGCCTCTGACTCCCTACATGCTCTACTTTCGCAGTGTTATCTATGCTTTTGAGGATTCTTGTACTTGCCTTGTTGCCTTGTCGACATGAATAGAATAACTATATTACCAACAGAAATATGTATTTTATTTGGGCTTCATCTAACAATTTCACCCATACATTACGTCGATTACTTTATATTGATTAATTTACTTAATATCTCGCCACCTTGTTCTTATTAATTTATGCAATAGTGCCTCTCGTGTATAAAGCTTGTCTTTTCTATGATTGATTTAGTTGATCTTGACGCCTTACTTGGTTAATCTGTTCTATGTTTTTAATTTATCTAAACCATGTTAGTAAACTTTCTTACTGTATTGCCCTGTTATTGAGCTTATTATGTTTGAATAATTAATAGGAAACTTGTATTAAAGATAACCTTAACATAGATATTCACTTTCAGAATTCTTATCTAATATAGATTAATTACACCTGTTCAATAACCAATCTTACGATGACGTCAGCGTCGGGTGAGTGATAACAAGTTTTAAAACGTCGGAGCGTCATAAAATTATTAATATTGAAAGTAATTATTTTTCAAATGAACAGTTTTAGACAAAAAAAATAATAGACAAAATCAGATTAAATTTTCTGGTCATTTTGATATAATTTAGATATTTTCTGTTGTCGGGAATCTTAAAATATGAGTGAGTATGAACTTCGCGCAATAACCGAAGAAGCGGAGACGTCTGAAAAAAGCGCTGGAACATGGATCCGATCGCTATGAAAGGAGAGACTATGATCTTAATGTAAAGAAATCATTGAAAAAGAAAATTACATGCAACAGAGCGAGAAGATGTAACATTAATAGAAACTGCTGGTGGTCTTAGAATTATTCTCAATACGGGTATGTACGAACTTTTTGAAACAATCTGTAGGATACAATTCCACAGTTCTGAAAAAAATACTGAACAAATGCCAGAAAATTCTTGTACATGACAAACAAGGCAATCTTGTCGTAAACAAATATAATAATTACATCCGAAGACAAGGATATACACTTTAAATATGTACCATTCCAAGTCGTCATGTTTTGATAAATGCGGAAACAACAAAACGTGTTCTCTGAAAAAGACTTTACCAGAAAATACTAAAAATACTCGCAAGATCACTTAAAAACCAATAATAATCTGCTAAAGAAATCAATGAAAACATTTCAACAGTTAATTTTGTCAAGTAAATCAACAAATACTCTCTGAAAGAATGTTCAAACTGATACTGACGGCAATCACGAGCAGCATATACCATTAACACCCTCCCTGAAGTGAATAATGATAGAAACTCAACCATTACTGAAAGAGAAATTTGTTGACCGATGACAATTCAAGTCCAATCAAAGATATGTTAACAGGACAATTTCATTCCTCTATCCTAGATAATGCGTAGTTAGCAGCTAAACAATGCCACTTAACACAAGCACGGGGCTTTCACCAGCATAGGCTGAAATAACAGCACTGCTCCTTGATTAGACTGAAATCTCAGGGGCCAGAGGATAAATTGCTAATGATTGAATGCGTGAAGTCGAACATATAAAAAACCAACACCGGAGGTAATCAAGAACAATTTCTTCGGGTAAATTCCTGGTCTGGTTCAAAGCATACAGTTCTATTTCAGATCATCTCGCGTACAAAGCTACTGTTCCTATCTAACAGAACGCTCAATAATAAGAACTGACGTGGGAAAAAATAAATCTTCCTCATCTCAATCTCTTCTCTCCCTAGAATGAATGCTGTCTCATAGATTACTCTACAGACCAGTACACAAGAAGACAAGTACAGGACACAAACCAAAACACATGTGAAATATATAGAGCCTTCCATTAACAAAGTTAATGATTCAGATTCACCAAACAAATCCAACGGGTCCAGTAGATGGAAAACTCTTATTGTCGGCGGATTTCTATTCTGAAAGGAATTCATACACGAGCGTCTGAAAAACAATGTTGATGTGCTAACATGTCAGGGAAGCAGACAAGTGATGTGTGTTTTCGTCTGCGCAATTTATGATTTGCGTGAATACAAAAACATTGTTATTTACGTTGGTGGAATGATGCGGCAAACGATGGTTTCGTTGATAAAGTTTACGAAGAACTCAAAGTTACCGTTGCTTCAATGCGTGATAAATGTGCTATCTATCTGTGTACTCTTTGTCCACGCCGTGATACAGATGTTGAACCAACTAATCGCGTAATTAAAGAGAGTTTGTGAAGATACCAGGGCTACATTAATCAACTGCTTTCCATCTTTCGTCTATGGTGATGGCAGTACAGCAAAATATTACTACAGTCGGGATGGAATTCATCTTAGGTTCTAAAGGAGCAAGTACTTTAGTAGCTGTAATCAACAAAAACACTTCCGATAATAAAGGAACGTGATTCAAATGGACATGGTCAAAGACGACCCTTCTTGGGACCAAACACAAATGAAAAAATTCAAGGTCAGATTGAATAACTTTATTCACTGTAATATTTGTGGTTTTAACAATCACACCACAAGGGAATGCAGACGAGGCAGGAGGTGGTAGGTTCATGCAGACAGACATAATATCTCATATGAATGTACTAAACAAATTTAATATTTTTTCAAAACTTTGCAACACTTGTGATAAATTAGCTTGTGAATGTCAATTCAAAAACCTAAATCATTCTATATCAAGCAATAATTCAAATGTATAGATCTTGATATAATTTTAACCTTACTTCCTCACATAGTGACACAAACTGGTTGTCGGTTGAAACTGCTTTTAATGAACCTGTTAGTAATTATGTAACATTTTCTTTCAGCACTAAAGGGTTGCATATAAGCTTTCTAAATGTACAACATCTTATGCCCAAAGTTGATGAAATACGTATGATACTTAATGAATCAAAATGCCCCAGATATTTTTGGTTTATGCGAAACATTTTTATGTGATTCAGTAGAAGATAAGGATCTCAAATTGATAATTATACTTTTGAAAGGAGAGACAGGGTATTAAAGGGTGCGGTGGAATTGTAATATATATCAAAGATACTGTTTCTTATAGAAGGCGAATTGACATAGAGTCGAAAAATGTGAATCTGTTTGGTTACAGGTTAATTTTTTCACACAATAAATCTGTACTGTTAAATTTCTTATACAGGCCACCTAATAGTACCAGTCTTGGATTGATTTCTATGAGCAGCAATTAATTACTGCAGAATTAAATAATCTAAGATTTGTATGTAATTGGAGATATGAACATTAACTATTCATACCCTAACAATTTTAATAATAGCAAATGGGCGCATATTGTTCAAGATTTTGGCCTCGAGCAATTAATCCAATCTCCTACTAGAGTAACTACAGATACATCTACTATAATTGACCATTTGTACGTATCTTCCCTTAACCATATTCATGATGTGAGTGTCTCTAATTTAAGCTTAAGCGATCACTATCCATTGTCGTTTACAATAAATTGTGTTACAAGAAGGGAGGCAAATGCTTTTCTCGCATAAAACGATAAATTATCGTTCTTTCAAGAATTTTAATGAACAAGTATTTAAAGATGATTTGAATGCTAATAATTTTGATATGATTTGAAACTATTGCAGAGCCAAATAACTCACTTGATGTTCTATACAATATGATTGAAACATTTATTTAACATACATGCGCCTGTAAAAGTAAAGCGTATTAAAAGGACTAAACAACCAGATTGGTACTCTGACGAAATTAAAGAGGCCCGCAATAAAAGAGATCACTATAAAGGTTGTAAAGACTGGATTAATTATAAGTTATGGAGAAATAAATTGCCAGGCTATTATTAAAAAGAGTAAGAAGATGTTCTATAAACAAGCAGTTGAAGATTCGAGAGATTGTAAATATTTATGGCAAAATTTAAAAGACATATCAAATGAGAATAAGCAGCAACCGTCTTTACCAATCACATTAAACATTAATGATGTTCTTTTTTGAAGGAAATGTGAATGTTGCAAATGCCTTAAATACAGAAATTCAAATCTAATTAAAAATCTTATTTTAATGTTAACAATTTTTCGTATTTAAAAGATTTTCTAGATCATAAACTTAGACATAAGCAATTTGACATTGATTTCATAACCACATTTGAAGTAAGCAAATATATTGACAACCTTGATAAAAATAAATCTTCTGGCATTGATGGGAATTGGTCCTAATATGTTAAAACTATGTAAAGACTCTATAACGAGAGCAATAACTTCAATTATTAATCAGAGTATTTCACTAGGTATATTCCCAGATAAACTTGAAACTAGCACGTGTTATACCTTTACACAAAGGGGAGATAAGTCAAACCAAATAATTATAGGCCAATATCTATTCTCTCCCAACATTTCAAAAAATACTTGAAAGGCATGTTGCAAATCAGCTAAATAATTATCTTCATATATACCAATATCATTAATGAACACCAGTCAGGTTTCCGGAGACATCATTCTTGCCAAACGGCTTTGATCCGCCTTTATAAATGCTTGGCTTACGAAATATTGATGATGAGAAATATAATAGGTGCTGTATTTTTAGATTTTAAAAAAAGCCTTTGATTTAGTTGACCATAATATACTGATTCATAAATTAAAACTTTATCATTTTTCTGAAAACTCTGTACAATTTTTCAGTCATATCTCTCTAACAGAGAGCAAAATTGTAAAAGTCAACAATGATAAATCTGAAAGCTTACCGGTTATATCAGGCGTGCCACAGGGCTCAATCTTAGGTCCTATACTGTTTCTTTTATATGTAAATGATATATCAGTCACTACGAATTCAGACATTGATATGTATTGCAGACGATTCAACATTACACATAGCTGACCAAAGTTTGAGTAATATACAGTCTGAGTTGCAACTAGACTTACTAAAAATACAGCGAATGGTGCACTCTCAATAATATGGCCATAAATCCAGAAAAAGACCACGTGCATGCATAATTGGATCAAAATGTAAAAATAAATAACATAGGCAATCTTTCTCTGCATATTGAGAATTCGAGTATAAATAATGTTCTTTGTCAAAAGCTACTTGGATTGCATATTTAAACTGTCTATCTTGGAAAACACATATTGACAAAACATGTTCTAAGCTTGCTTTCTAAAATATCTCTGCTGAAAAGAATTCAAATATTTCTTACACCTGAAATGAAACAATTATTTTATAACGCTTACATTGCCCTACTTTTTGATTATGGATGTATTATTTGTCCCATGTAACAAATCAGATCTAAATAGAATAACAAAACTACAAAAAGAACCGCTAGAAATTATTTTAAATAAAACCCGTAAAAAAAATCGTCTCTTGATATGTTTCAAAAATATGAAAATGGTTATCTTTTCCAATCTAGATGTAAATACTTTTTCTGGAATTATGGTATATAAAAGCGATGAATGAATTAACGCCAGCATATTTTCTAATCTAATTCCGTTTATCTCAAAATAAAACTTACTTACTAAGATCAACACATAAAAAAAGATATTATGCATAACGACCTAAAACAAATTATTTGAAAACGTACTTTTTATTATTCTAGTATGGAGTTATGGGAACACTATTCCTTTAAAAATAAGAATCTTTTCAAGTCTTAAATTATTTTAAATCACATTTCAAACATTTATTATTATCTAGAGATGAATTATAGAAAATTTACCTATACTATAATATATATATATTATGTCTGTCTTCTTTGTTGATTAAGATTTATGAATGTTGTAATCATTACAATTGCTTTAATATGTCCGTTGTTATGTTTATGTTTTATTGAAGGCCTTGTTGAAAATAAGATTTTGCATTATATGTGTTGTATCTAATGCTTTGATGTATTGTCTTAATAAGTTACCTTCGTTAAATAAAGAGTTTATTATTATTATTATTATTATTATTATTATTATAAGCTACGCCCCTTATGATGTTTGTATGATGTATAAACTTTTTTTCTTATAATTATAAATTATTATGCAACGAGTTCAGATATCATGAAAACAATCAAGTGAGCGACTTTCCGTCAAAATAATTTCATAAATGATGTACAAAATGAGAATGCAGTTTCATATTATCAAAATCATTATGACTAAATTGAAATTGCTACACTTAGTTTTTTACTAATTTATTTCATGAAAGGTGCAAATGTTTTTATAAAAAGGTATTAAGAATATTTTTTTATTTGTTATAAAAACCGCACTCATCTTTCAATCATTAAAATGGGAGTCATTGAACAAGAGATTGTGATGAAATTAGTATATAAGTGATATTCGGTGTCGTATAGAAAATTCTTTCTTGTAAATGATCTCTAGAGACAAGTTGATTGACTATATTTCTTATCATATCTAGATTTTAAATAAAGTCAAAGTTTCTTAAATACCTTAAGGTAGTCTTGATAATTATATATCTAACTGTTCAAGTCTCCATGACATTGGAAAGTAAAATAGATAAAAACGGAATCCCTAAAGAACGCCAAAAAACGCCAAAATCGAAAATGTTGCAGACTTGGTTTGATTGAGTCTGGTCAAACAATTGGTGTACAAAAATAATAATGAATATATTTCCGATGTTGGAACTGCAATACGTCAGGCGGTGCCGGCCAGCCCCCATATCTTGGAAATTGCTTCTAGTATTTATTACTAAATCTTTCCTTAGATTAAATAACATCAAGGCAGTCATTCTCCTGACAATTATAAATCCGTATCCGCTGATTCACGTAAAAGAAAAAAACGTTGCAGTTCCAAGCTAACTTTTGATCCGAGTGATCCAAATATTTCGCTTTCCAAATTTTTTAATGTGTACCGCTTAAAATAAAATATAATACAAAATAAGAAAAATCTGGAAAAAAGAGTAATCCCTTAGAAGCATTAATCACAGCAAAGTTACATGAAAATTGCAGACTCTATTTAATTGAGCCTGTAGACGATGGATAATGAAAAATGTCCTACATCCCTCACGCCCCCAATCACCGTCTTGAGCGCTTCTCAATTTTCAACACTATATGTAAAGCAATTAGTGATTTCTAAGGACCAGAAAAATATAAGAACTCTGAAGTGAAGTAGAAGTCTAAAATATACGAAAAACTAACTTTTCGGAGAGCCTAAACATTTACTGGAATAAACAGAATATATGTACATAATTTTCTGTTAATCACAAAAAGACAGTTTTTCAAACAAAGCATTATCAAAATGTTGAAAATACGTCTGTGGTTTGCAAATGCAAATCTTTGACAATAGAAGTTAGAAATTTTATTGAAAGCAAACTACAAACAAGGGAACAAAACGAATTGTATATTCAATACAACAAAAAAATGTATCGGAGACATATTAAATGTTTAGTAAACAAAACTGATAACCATTTAATGTCAACTAATATAATTTAATTGTGCATCTTAAGTAATAAAATCTTTACGCTAAACAACGTTTCAAAAAGACAAAAACTCACTGTTTGTTCTTAATGCTCTTACACAATTGATGAATAATTCATTAGAATCTAAAGTTGAACAGTATGATAGAAAAACGAGCTGGTCTTGAATATTTCGACGTTCATAAATCTGTCTATTTTACGGCATTTATGATGTTATAAGTATAACTATCCGTTGTTCGTTTTAACAGTTGAGAGAACCGCTAGTTATAAACGCTGCCAAATAGATTACAAATTACTGTATAATTAAAGTCATTCTAACAGACATTCTAGCGACTTTTATTGTGCACAAAATATTTCTTTTGAAACTAAAAATTGAATAAAAATAATAAAAGAAATGCAGTGATATTAATAAAATTATATTTGTCAAGGTGAAACGTGTAAAATAAGTTGAACATTTGCAATAAAGGGCATACGTCAACGCATTGTCAGTTTTTCTGTGCCGACAATGACAATTTTCTAAGGAAAACTGTTGTTACTGTACGAATTATATCTAGACATACTAAAGAGCACATTTTCGTTTAGTTTGTAAGCATCTATCTGTACATACATGTAGTACCTTAGGGATAACATTCATTGACCCCGTAACGTCTTATGACTTCATTCAAAGTAAGTCTATATGAAAATTATTTTAAGGTAAAATGTCACCTGTTTCCTATACTTTCAATAAGTAAACATATGTTTAGATAGATCAATCAATAATATAAACATTTTCCTATTTTTCAAACGAATCTCATCTTTTAGAGTGGGCTGTTAACTGTTCCTGTATTTTAGGCGGATCTTATTTATACAGTTCAAAACAGTTTACATACACTTTAAAAGAGCTCAAAGTAAATTTTCTGTACAATCAAATTAAACGTGATGTAAGTCGCTCTAAATCATTCGTTATTAAAGATTTATTTGACACAAGAAAAGTCATCATCAAGGTCAAATTCAACTTAATTTCAATATTGAAATTGGTCAAAAATATTTTATTTAATATAAAATCGTCGTTTTTGTAATTCATTCGATGTAGAAAATGAATTCCATTTTGTTTGAGACTGTAAGTTTATAGTGATTTTAAGAGCGTGACACGAATAAAATCATCCCGACAAAGAAAAGTTCGGCATTATTCGTCACTATCTGTGATAAATAGTGGATAGCAGTAATACCACAACTCGTTTTCGTATACGAAAAATGACGAATTCATTAGAGATATTTATATATTGATACATAGAGAATACCATGTGTGTGTCTGATATTATATAATTTATCATGCAAGGCTGAGAAGAAAGAGCCAATTAAGCCCTCCATTTTTTTTCGTGCCGAGCCTGATACATTTTGTGACATTAAGACACGTTTTTTGGTATCCTTTTTTATCAGGTTTTTAATTTTAATTTGTGTTTCTTATTTTAGAATAACAAAAACCTGTCAGGAACCTCTCAAGTTCATGCGCGCTGCGCGCAATTATATGCAAAATTACAGCCAATGGTCATATCGATAAGAAATAGTGCGAAATATATGTGTCAATTGCAAAAGAGACTTTAATTTTTAAGATTCTGTTCTATTCAAAGGTTATCATTTTAATATTTTCAAAATAGTTATGCCGTTCTCTTCCTCTCATTTCAAAGCGTATTAATGAGGTGTCTGATAAAGCGTGGGGGTGGGGGTGATAGAATTTTAGATATGTATTTATAAATAAAAATAGAATGACATAAAAATTCTTTTTCCGACCCTATAAAAAGGAACTTAAATTTTTTTAAATGTTGCGAAAAAAATTTGGCGGTATGTTTTATTGAAAGTCTTTTAAAAGGGCTAAAAATATGATCTAATTTACTTATACGGATTAAATATACCATTTTTTTGATCAAAGAAACCAAATGGAGATTTTCCGTTTTTTTTTTCGACGCCCACCGAATATTTAAAAGACTTTGCTCGAATAAGAAAAATTGTTGTTGATTTTTCAAAAAAAAACGCGAAATTGTATTTTTTTGTAGTTTGTTAGTTGTTTAGAATTGTTATACTAATAACAAATTGCGAATTTTTTAAAAAGTTATTTCCTTTTTGCTTTAAATTACGATGAAAACTAACTTTTACAACATCTATAACCTTTTTATAACCCTGATTAAGTGGGTTTAATTATAAAACATGTTTAAAAACTTTCAAAATTTCTTCCAATACTTAAGACAGTTAAACTATCAATATTATCTGTAAATAATACATTCTCAAGCTAAGAAATTAACTTGAGAAATTAAAAATTGGATTGAAAGTATTTGACTCATCTTGGAAAGTTATTTGTTATATGTATGAATCATTTTATTTATTTTTTTATTTTATTTATATTTTATTTTATTTATTTTTTATACTGTTTCTTTTCCTTCGATTTCACACTGTTGCCTAAATTTCTGATATTACCTTCACAGCCTGCATTACGTTTCCATGGCATCACTGGCGGAATTTGGGGTCAAGGTCTTTCGGACGCCCATTCAGTCACCTCCGAGTCTCGTCCCAAGCTATCGATTTGTGGACTCTCTGGCGTCACCACACCATGGCGGTGACGGGGCCAGTACTAGTGACGTGGATACACTTTACAACACAGCAAATATTCCGGCGCGATCGCCACTTACTCTGCGGCGGAGGAACACGGTCGCGGTGATTGTAGTGGCGATAGCTCTCCTTGCCGCTGTAGCCGCAATTACCGGTGTTATTTTACACTTCCTGCACCCAAAAGGTAAACAATTGTTGTTATGTTTTATGTTGATAAATTACGTTTTTAATAGTTCAATTTTTGATGTGCATAGTTGTAGGTGGTTATCAAACGTCCTCGACATCAAACACAATTGTAATAGAGGAAGAATTGATTTTTTGTCCAATTGTTTCTTTTCATGGATATCGCCATTTGAATCTTCCCCATCATTATATGAGTTGCATTTCCTCATGTCTTTACTTAGATAGCGTAAGTTATTGGTTGATCTGTGTAGAAATTTGGTATTTCCAATTAACCAAGCAAATAATTGTTATGCTCATTTAAGTAACATAAATAGTGTAAGGTGGATTAGGTATTACTGCTCCGATGCCTAGCGTAGTTGAAGATGATGGTGATAATTTTTTACTAAAAGTATTACAGTTAAACAGATGCTTCTCTTTTGGTTTTTCAAAAATAAATACCTAAAAAGGGTAATTGTTAAAATATTTTTTAAAATATTTTTCTTCTAATATCGTAATTTAGTAAATATTTTTAAAAACCATTTTATTTTTATAATTAATTATTAACGATTCCCCCTTTCTCTTAAAAATTTATTATATTCATTATAACTGAAAAAATTAAAAAAGTAATAGTTGAATAGTAAACATGTCATATTATCTAAATTGCTAATTAAAAATTGACAAAAGGTAATCGATTACCTAAATTATCAAACCACGTGATCATTTGGTTGGTGATCCGTGCTTTTGAGGACTCCGCCGACGATTGGTTAAGGTCGCTGACTTCTAGACACTTATCGCTCGATGCTTTGGGTTTGAATTCGGCGAGGGGCTTTGAACTTTGTTGTGTAGGGAGCCTTTCCAACTAACTTACGGAAAGGGTCGGTCCTCCCACTCTTGCCTGAAATACCCGCATTCCCCAAAATATAGACAAATAAATAAAATTTTAAATAAATTCATTAATAAATTAAAATCAAATATCAACCGGCTGACCTTTTTAAATAATTTGAAACGATGTTACATTATTCTGAAACGTTTTGTCATATCGTTACAAATATGTTACCTTTGGATTTAATAAAAAAACTTCAGACTTGTTATCAATTACTGAAAGAAAACAAAGTAACCCTATGACAATATCACTAAGATTAAATAACAGTATGGCAAGCATTAATGCCTATTCTTATTAATGTTAAGATAGTGTAAAACAGTATAATCATAATAAAAAAATAAAAGGAAAACAATCAAAATAATCAGCTAGTTTAAAAATCAGTCAAATTCATGGTATATAGAAGAAGAAGTCTTTTTTATATAATATCGTAAAATTTGACAAATTTTAAAATTTAAAGATTGTGTTCAATTGATAATATATTCTTTGAGGCCATACACTCGGACAATGCTAAAAAATATTTAGATGTAGGAGAAACATTTTTAAAAAAAACCGTCACATCATCGAAAATTTGCGCCACAATCTGCGGTCCCGTTCCCGAGTTCCTGTGGAAGAAAACGAGTTGAAGAAGACCTGTCTTACTTAAAATGCCAGTCAGATTTCAAGCCTTTCGTCTACGTATTATTTTCTCTTCAGTGTTCTTTATACATGTCCTTTATAGTTGTATGTTTATGATAAGTAACTGTAAATGAATTTGATTTTACGACTGTTCGATTCTGTTATAGTATAGTACACGACATATGTATGTTGTTGTCCTCGTAGTTGATAAGGACATACGGTCAGTTACATGACAACTCACTTGTAAATATATGTTTACATCATTACTTTACCATGTTTATTAATAGTATAATATCTTCATTTATCATGATATATGTTAATTATTATGTATGACGTGCATGGGTACCTTGTTATGTACTTGTAACTTATTACATAAATTACATTGTATAGCAATTATTAGATGATATTACATATACATTATATCGTTTTGTGTTATTAGTAATGTTTTATCAAACAGAAACTTTTAAATTATTAATACTTAATACTTTTTTGTTTCTTTACTGCTTGCAAAATGTTTCTTCTTAATTTGGATCGTTTATTCTCATCTTACTATTCTCACTATACAATACGTAATTAACAATTACAATGTACTATAAAATACACAAAACAAAACTATAACTCACACATAATTGTATTAAGAATAGTAGCTGCTTTTAGTGACATTATGCTCATGTTTTCTCGCTGAATTGACTACATATTTCAAAAGACTGACTGTTCTAATGATGATTGAACAACAATTGACACTTAAAAATGTTTAGGATAAGATATAAATATGCTTAAAATATTAAAAGTCTGCCCCACTCTTTTTATAAAATGAGCATTACAGCCAAATACCGGATATTTACAGAAATTTCTATTGGCTACATGAGTTTTGTTATCGTTCATGCGAAGTAAATTATAAAATTGAAAAGAATTATGCAAAGTAGTGCCTAATTTTAACTTTCACCTGCACTATATACCTTGGATTGACATAATGTCACTTTATTAGACGCCGCTTGCAAGCGGCGTCTAGTAGATATGCATTTGTCCATACAGCAATGGGGAAAATTTTAGACTTGATTTTGTGTATTATTTTTTTAACAAAATCACACTGTTTTTAAATTTTCTAATAAAAATAGCTTTTATGATGTACAACATGTCACAGAGCTTTAAGGGATTAGAATAAACGTTTAACTGAAGTGATAGTGCCATGTTTGAATATCATATTCTTTTTATCATTATCTAATTTTATCTACATAATAAATAACGTGCCAATGAGCCAGTCTATAGTCGATCGTTCTAAAACTTAACCGTTGAGAGAGGTGACAACTGAGGTAGTGTCGCTTACTTTATTTGCTTCACCTCTGTTGAAGTTCGTCTCCGCCTTAAATTGTCATATTAAATTTGATATTATGCTACATATGCTAGCATTTAGTCTTCGTTGACGGGGTAGAAGGGAACCAGGGCAACTTTGATCAATATCACTTGTTGAATCATTAAATTACAAGTTACAAAGCCTAAACCACGCCCATTATCAAAGAGGCGGTTCTCACTCAACCGTTAAAAAAGTACAACAAACCGGTTCCGCTACGGCCTGTAAGGGGAGATCACTGCAGAATAGTTTGTCCTCAAAATTATTCGAACATTATGCAGTTCGTACCAATATTTAAATGGGTATATTCTCGGAATTGAATTTATTTTAAGAATACCAATCATTTCAATTTTATTTGTTATTCAATTTATTTTGATTCGACCAGACGTTTCAGTCTTTGTCGCAACAGACAAACATTTAAGAATTTCAGACCTGGCATTATTTTGTGAATTTATGCATTAGGTTCTACTTTTTCACAAAAATATGGAACTTTATTATGAAACAAAGAACGAGCACATACCAAGAACATGGAGAAAAAAATGATTAGATTAATGATAGAGAATGATTTTCAATGCTGATTGACTGTCCACATCATTTGGCGGCGTCTTTGATGTGCAGCATCAACATTTAACTTGTTATTATTAGTGTACGTTATTTCAAAGTGACTGCAGGTCGAGGAATTGTCTGCGTTATTGTTGAATGTTAGGATCTTTAAAGCACGGAAAGATACAGTACTGTGGCAGCTCCTATACTTCTTCCTAAAGGCTCATTGTGCCACAGAATAGTTTTATATGTTTAAATAATGATTTTAGAGAATTTCACATGAAGAAAGTAGTGTTAAATGTGAAATTATTTGTCATAAAAGTAGCAAAATGTAAACAAAGCGGTACTTTGACTTCAATACAAAATAATAAATCGCTGAAACTGTACTTATTGCCAAAGAACAAAAGAAACATACGATGAGATTCCGATAATTGGTCAATGAGTAACATTTTTGAAGCTATAACAGGACGTTAAAATTAAAATATTTTTGAGAAATAAAGATAAAAGTATTTTGGGGGTAAAATGGACCTTTAATCGTTGATTGTTGTCAGAAGTGAACCGAAACTTAAAAATGTTCACCTCTTTATTTTTGTTTACATTGTTGTCATTACCGTAAGAGTCTTCATCTTTATATTTTCATTTGCATTTTATATTTAGCAATTTGTGCAGATATCTTGCATGACTCCAGTACCTAACTCAAACTCTGAAAATAAAGAGTCGTTTTTGTAAGTCTGTTATTTCTCATCGGTTTATGACATAGGGAAGAAAAACAAAAGAGGCCTTATACGCGGTAATAGAGGTCAATTTAGAGGTCACATTAAAAAAAATAAGTGCGTAATATATAACTAAAAAACACTCACCTGAAAAATAAAAAGACATACTTTCAAGAGATTTATGGATTGCTAAATATCAGGGGCTATAGGGCAAAAATAAAGATTTCATTAACGGCAATATAACATTCCTTGATCAACGGGTTTTATTGACTTAACAAGGTTGACTGATGTAAAAAAGGAGGCATAAAAGTTTCAAGGAAATGCCAATTATTATTCGGCCTACGTAATATTTAATGATCAAAGAATATGAGCCATTCAACAGCTTTTTAACTACAACTTTACCTGTCTATGGCATAAAATTTATTTCTTTGGCTATCCTCATTTTAAAGAAGAAGGCAAGAAGAAGTGTGATTTAAAAATTTAAAAATATGCTCCCTGGTAAACAGAGTTTTGAGAACTTTTGACCCCGTAAAACGTCGTAGAAATAAAATATAAAATATGTACAATATCGCGTTAATCAAAATATATGCTTCAAGAGTGTATCTTACATTTACCGTTTTAAAATTATGCCAAAATTTAAAATTAGATTATGAAATATCTACACAGCATCGATCTGGTGTAACAGATATTTTTCATATATAATAAAATGTTTTTATATAATCGGAGCACTAAACATGTATATAAAAATCCACATCCTTTAGAAAACGTACATTTGTCAACTGAAAACGTAACTAATACAGTATGTGAGAAGTTAGCAGTGAACAGTGAGCTAAGCAAAAAGGCATTTCAATTTATATAGGGAAGGCAATGATCTGCTGTAATGCTCAGCTGTTTTGGGCATCTAGCAGGGGCATTCCTAAATATAGTGTAAAAATGCTCTGCTGCAAATACTCAGCTTCTGTCTTTTGCGCAATCTAGCAGAGCATTCCTAGCTTTAGTGAAAAAATGCTCTGTTGGAATGCTTCAGCTGGCTAGCTAAGCTGGCGTGGTAGGCAATCTAGCAGGGCATACTAAATATAGTGTAAAAATGCTCTGCTGGAATGCTAAGCTGGCTAGGCAATCTAGCAGGACATTACTAAATATAGTGTTAAAAAGGCTCTGCTTGATATGCTAAGCTGGCTAGGCAATCTAGCAGGGCATTCCTAAATATAGTGAAAAATGCTCTGCTGGAATGCTAAGCTGGCTAGGCAATCTAGCAGAGCATTACTAAATATAGTTGTAACAATGCTCTTGGCTCCTGGAATGCTAAGCTGCTAGGCAATCTGAGCAGGGCATTCCAAAATATTTGAAAAAATGCTCTTGCTGGAATGCTAAGCTGGGCTAGGCAATCGTAGCAGAGCATTACTAAATATAGTGTAAAAAATGCTCTGCTGGAATGCTAAGCTGGTAGGCAATCTAGCAGGACATTACTAAATACAGTGTAAAAAAATGCTCTACAGGAATGCTAAGCTGGCTAGGCAATCTACAGAGCATTACTAAAATATAGTGTAAAAATGCTCTGCTGGAATGCTAACCTGGCTAGGCAATCTAGCAGGGCATTACTAAATATAGTGAACAAATGCTTTTCTGGAATGCTAAGCTGGCTAGGCAATCTAGCAGGGCATTACTAAAGATAGTTGTAAAAATGCTCTGCTGGAATGCTAAGCTGGCTAGGCAATTCTAGCAGGGCATTACTAATATAGTGAACAAATGCTTTTCTGGTAATGCTAAGCTGGCTAGGCAATCTAGCAGAGCATACTAATAAAGTGTTAAAATGCTCTGCAGGAATGCTCAGCTGGCTAGGCAACGTATAGCAGGCATTCCTAATATAGTGAAAAAATGCTTCTGGTGGAAATGCTCAGCTGGCTAGGCAATCTAGCAGAGCATTTACTAGATATAGTGCTAAAAATGCTCTGCTGGGAATGCTCAGCTGGCTAAGCACAATAGCAGAGCATTCCGTCAATATAGTGAAAAAATGCTCTGGTGGAATGCTCAGCTGGCTAGGCAATCTACAGTCAGGGCATTACTAAATATGGTGTTATAAAATGCTCTGGTGGAATGCTAAGCTGGCTAGGCAAATCTAGCAGGGCATTCCGAATATAGTTAAAAATGCTCTTGGTGGAATGCTCAGTTGGAAGACTGATTCTGAGTTCCAGGAATTTATGTTGCCAAAGGGTTTATTGACATTTTCGACTTCTAGCAATTCTGAGGCACTCGCAGACTTTCAGGAATTTTCGGTGCCAATAGAAATTATGATACTTTTTGACTTCTAAGGACCTTTAAGAGACTATTTCATTGTCCTGCGACTTTTTGAAGCGACACTCGCAGACTTTCAAGGAATTTTGGTGCAATGCTGATATTGACAATTAAGACTTCTAGGGACCCTCAAGAGTCCATTTTAGTCGTCTGCCGATGATCTTGGACACTCGCAGACTTTCAGGAATGGTTGCCGTGCCAATGGAAATAATCATATTTTTGCTTCTATGGACCTTTAAGAGTCCATTTCATTAGCTTGCAGCGTATTGTTGGACACTCGCAGACTTTCAGGAAAGTTTGTGCAATAGAGATAATGACAATGTTTACTTCTAGGGACCCGCCAGTTCCATTTTTATGGTCTGCAACTGATTCTTGGGGACATTCTTCAGACTTTCAGGAATCTCTGGTGCCAATGGAGATAATGACATTTTTGACTTCTAGCGACCCACCAGAGTTCATTTCGCTGGTCTGCGATTGATTTTGGGACACTTGCAGACTTTCAGGAATTTTGATGCCAATGGAGATAATGACATTTCTGACTTTAAGGGAACCGCCAGAGTACATTTCTTGGGTCTGCGACTGATTCCTTGAGACTCGCAGACTTTTAGGATGTTTAGTGCCATTGCAGATCGTGCCTTTTTTACTTTTAAGGACCCCTTAGTCATAAGCAGAGCATTTTTACCCTGAAATGTCATTATCTGCATTAGCACCAAAATTTCCTGAAAGTCTGCAAATGCCCAATAATCAGTCGCAGACCAACGAAATAGACTCATGGATGGTCAAAAAGGTCATAAATTGTGATTATCTCTATTGCGCAACCAACAATTCCTGAAAGTCTGTGACTGTCCAAGATTAAGTCGCAGACCAAAAAAAATGGACCCTGGATGCGGTCCCTAAAGTAAAAATTGTCATGTATCTGCCTTGACATCAAAAAATTCTTGAAAGTCTGCGAGTGCCTTCAGAATCAGTCGCCAGACCAAAAAAAATGGATTCAGAAAGGTCCCATAAGTCAAGGAAATATTCCATGTTTCTGCATTGACACCAAAATTCCTGAAAGTCTGCTGCGAGTGGACTCAGAATCAGTCGCAGACCAACGAAATAGACTCAGGAGGGTCCTTTTTGGTAGTAAAATGTCATTATCTTCCATTGGCAGCCGAAAATTTCTGAAAATCTGCTAGTGTTCCAGAAACGAATTCGCAGACCAACGAAAATGGACTTCTGGATGGCTCCTAAAAAATTCAGCAAAATGTAATTATCTGCGATTAACACCAAAAATTCCTGAAAGTCTGCGATCGTCCAGAATCAGTCGGAGACCAAAAGAAATAGACCACTTGAGGCGTCCGTAGAAGTCAAAAAAATGTCATTATCTGCATTGCGCATTAAATATTTCAGAAAGTCTACGAGTGCCAAATAATCAGATTGCCTAGACCAAACGAAATTTTATACTTTATTTAAGATCCCTGCTAGTTTGCCTAGGACAGCTCAGCATTCCGGCAGAACATTTTTACACTAATTTTCAGAATGCTTTGCTGGATGTGCCTAGCCAGCTGAGCATTTTTAAACACTATATTTAGGAATGCCCTGCTAGATTGCGGTAGCTAGCTGAGGGCATACCAGCAGAGCATTTTTCGCACTATATTTTGGAAACGCTCTGCTAGATTGCTTAGCCAGCTGAGCTTGCCAACAGAGCATTTTACACTATATTTAGGTAATGCTCTGCTGGATTGCCTTAGCCAGCCTGAGCATTTTTAACAACTATATTTAGGAATGCCCTTCTCAGATTGCCTAGCCAGCTGAGCAATTCAGCAGAGCATTTTTACCACTAATTTATTTTGGAAATGTCCCGCTAAATTGCTTAGCCAGCTTAAAGCCATAAAGCCAAAGCATTTTTACACTATATTTTGGAATGCCCCGCCTAGATTGCTTTAGCCAGGCTGCAAAGCATAACAGCAGATCTTTTTTTACAATATATTTTGGAATGCCCCGCCTAAGATTGCCATAGCCAAGCTGAGCATAACAGCAGAGCTTTTTACCACTATATTTTGGAATGCCCCGCCTAGATTGCTTAGCCAGCTGAGCATAACAGCAGAGCATTTTTACAATTATATTTTGAATGCCCCGCTAGATTTGCTTAGCCAGCGAGTAATAACAGGCAAGAGCTTTTTACACTATATTTTGGAATGCCCTGCCTAGGATTGCTTAGCCAGCTGAGTTATAACAGCAAGTATTTTAACACTATATTTAGGAATGCCCGCTATATTGCCTAGCCAGCTGAGCATACAGCAGAGCATTTTTACGCTATATTTTGGAACCGCCTCGCTAGATTGCCTAGCCAGCTGAGCATACAGCAGAGCATTTTTACACCTTTGTTTAGTTAATCCCTGCTAGGATTTGCTTTAGCCAGCTGAGTATAACAGCAGAGGTATTTTTAAAACACTATATTTTAGGAATGCCCTGCCTATATTGCCTAGCCAGCTGAGGCATAGCCAGCAGAGCATTTATTACGCCTATATTTTGGAACGCCTCGCTAGATTGCCTAGCCAGCCTGAGCATACCAGGCAGAGCATTTTTAACGCTATATTTTGGAACGCCTCGCTAGATTGCCTACCCAGCTGAGCATAACAGCAGATCATTGATTTCCCTATATAAATCGTAATGCCTTTTTGCTTAGCTCACTGTTAACTGCTAACTTCTCACATACACTAATACATGTAAGTGAACTCGAGGGGAACATGTCAATTAAATAATCAAACTACTCGGTTGATAGAAGCTGACAGGTACGCGTGAAGGAATATTCGGGAACGTGTTTTAGTTACCATGTATGTTACGTTGACTTGTCATGTCCTATCAAAAGTAAATTGAGCCGCGTCACGACAAAACCTACTTAATGGGTTTGCGAACAGCATGGATCCAGACCAGCCTGGGCATCCGCGCAGTCTGATCAGGATCCATGCTGTTCGCTTACCAACCCCTATTACAAGTAGAGAAACTGATAGCGAACAGCATGGATCCTGATTAGACTGGTCTGGATCCATGCTGGTCGTAAACGCACTATGTTGGTTTTGTCGTGACGCGGCTCAATTATATTTTACGAGCCATACCTTGTTAATGCAGCAACATAATTATGCCCCCTTGTGACCTTTAAACATTGTAATCATAAGGGTTAATATTTCACATGAGTTAATATGTGGTTATTCTAAGATGTTTCGTGAAAACATTTGCCTTAAAATAGTTCGCTACAAGTCTAAAGATTAAAATAAAATTTATATATTACTATTTATTGTTAACAAGGTTATAAAAGATAATACATTTGCAAAATTAAAAAAAATATTGCATTTTTTTTCAATAAAAAGAGGAAGATTACAAACATTTTAACAAAACTGCTGAAAACTGTAGTATGGTTGCACAATTTTGATAGGATAATGGTAAGATAAATACTTGATTTGTCCAAAGAAGCCAAACTAAACAAGCAGTTTCTAGCTATCTCAGCCAGTTTCTCAATCATGTAGAAGTTAAGGTCGGAATATCTGTTAATGACGAGATGCTTAGCTGAGAATATAGTATGACTATTATAGCACATAAATTACCAAGTTAAAACAGAAATTCGCATAATGAAATCACTATATTAGAATCAGGTTATGTGAAGAATAGAAATTCACAAACCAGGCACAGTTAAGTTAGAATCACGTTATGTTAGAAACAGAAATACACGTAATGGACACACATAAGTGAGAATCAGGTTATGTGTAGAACAGAAATTCACATAATGGGAACACTTAAGTTAGAATCAGGTTAAGTATGAGCAGACATTAACATAATCATAACAGCTAAGTTAGGATCAGGTTTTATAAAGAATAAAAAACCACATAATGTAAACACATATGTTAGAATCAGGGTATGTAAAGAACAGAAATTCACAAAATGATAACACTTAAGTTTGAATCAGGTCCTCCTGTACCTGTGGAATAAATCTCCCTCAAACTACAATTACTACATACACTCATTTTAAACGTCTATTTTTACTCTTTTCAAAGATGTTTTGTAGTATTTTGGCAAAGAAAATATGTTTTTGTGTTCACATGTCATATGGTAAACAATTCACATTTTTCTTTTGTCCGGTTTAGACAGATATAACTGTTTATGTCTTTCAATTTAAATGTTTTGTTAATTTTTATACACGCTTTTAAAGACATGAGATAAATTGCAAAATTATTAAAGCTGAAATGGTTGTCCTGTTTTGAAATGGCACTATGGGTGGACATGTTGTATATTGTGTCTACTTATGCGAATTAACATAACTATCACAGTTTCATTCAACTTTAAATGTTTTAATTGTTAAGTTTATTTTTAGACTTATTAGCGTGATGCCATGCGACAATCACAGACAAGCCACTAAAATGACTGTCATATTAAGCTATTTCACAGATATTCAAATTTGACAAATCGATTACATGTAGTTGTTTTATTAAGTTATTTATGTATTTGGAAGGTATAAGGGACCGTGGCGTTATATAATGCTGTCACCTATGACATGCTGTATCAAACCGAACATTTGAACATTTCTTTAATTGTTTTCAATTTATTGATTGATCATTTCAGTAAAATTAAAACGCCGTTTTAAAAGTAGTATCGAACATTTTAAATAATTTTCATTTAGTCATGTGATCTTTTAGTCTCCTTCGATAAGTAATGCAAACACTTTTTGTGCTAATCATAAGTTTCATGAAAAGATAGATATCCTTCATTTTTTCTTGCAGCAATGTTGCGAGCAAACGTCCGATTTACAATTGCTAACCGTAACTACACAGATGATATGAGAAACAGTTCAAGCTTGGACTTTCATGAACTTGCAAGACCGTTATGTGAAGAGGTAACGATTTTCTCTCATTGACTTTCACAATGGCCAAACTATTTTACAAGTGTATTCGTGGTCATACAAGTAAAATTAAAGTTTTAATTTACTTGCCATTTAAATGTCTTATCATTGTTTCATTATTAGGGGTTTTGATGTATTTCTTAAGACAAGACTTTAATTTTATGTCATTTTCTTTGTTTTCAAGTATGAAGTATAAAATGGCTTTACTAAGTTCTTATGAATATGCAAATCAAAACATATTCAATTACTTTTCTATTCAATACCTAGATAATGAGATATGTATATATCTTTTTCTACTCTAAATATCTGGAAAAAAGATCTACTCTTATACTAATTATAACAGCGATAGTTACAGACGTCTGTTACCAGGTGGGAACTATGTCTGTCAGTGTAATCACGTCAATGTAATGCTGGACATTAGTATTTTGTTACCCTTATGTCTTGATTTACTCACGGAATAAAGCAACCAGCCTGGCCGATTCCGTTATCAAAATTAATATTAGCATAAAACGTTCAATATGATATGTTATTTCAGATGGATGTATACTTCCTAACCAGTGAATTGGCAGACTTTTATTTAGGCTGTAACGTTGTTTCTATGACGTAAGTACATATACAAATAAGCACCTTTATGCTGTCATGATATGTATTGTTGCATTATATAAATTACGATGTATCTATTTACAGTCAATATTACAAAAGAATGTTACTGGATTTACTTAAACATGGGATGCTTACTTTTTTTAACTTTTTTGCATACTAAACGTACACTTTCATGGAAAAATATTAATAAATTGACAATTAGGATGAACACAGACTTTTATACCAGCACTGTGCCTTGAACTATGATTCAAGTAATGATACAAGTTTACCTGTGGTGCAGGCAGCAAAATGATAAACGAATTTTAAATCCCGCTGTGAACAGTAATTCTGTGTTCTTTAAATTTTACACTTCATACAAGCTTAAAGTAGATGATAAGAAATAATTTTATGTATTGCAGATATTCTCGCTTTCATATGGTGGCTGATTTGGTACGCTTTTGTGCGTCTCGTTGGCGCTAGCGACAACACGACAAAGCACCAAACGGCGCGTTGTTGCGCTGTCGCCTTGTCGTCCTTTCTCTAGCGCGGCACGCCAAACGGCGCGATGTCGTGCGGTGTGTTTTCGCGATGACACATTGTCGCTCGGTTCAAATTGAAGGATTGGCTTATAAGCCAAGCGACAAGGGCGACATCGCAACAATGCCGCCCGCAACGGACAATGAGCCGTTTGGCGTGCCGCGCTAGAGACAGGACGACAAGACGACAGTGCGACAACGCGCCGTTTCGCGCTTTGACGTGTTGTCGCTAGCGACAAGACGACAGTGCGACAATGCACCGTTTCGCGCTTTGTCTTGTTGTTGCTAGCGCCAACAAGCACAAAAGCGTACCAAATCAGCCACCATACTTTCACCTCCTCCAAGTGATGGCAGGACTTCTATATTATATGATATAGCTTAGTTACTGTTAAAATACAACAGACAAACAAAATATAATGAACAATAAGTTTTAAAAATGATGATATCATGATTATTCTTTCTACTTACATACATCATTTTTCTGGTATGATTCTTTTTTTCTTTTTTTAAGGAAAGAAAAGTCGAAGATGAAAACTGGAACAGCAGTGCATTACACACTTGATTTCATAGACAACAAAGTTACTAACGACGGGGAAAGAATAAAGAAGATAATCATGCGAAAATCGGGTCGACAGCAGACCGAAGATACTCTTTATCTAGCAATAAGGGATTTCCTGGTATATCTGAGAAGTTTAAAAGTAGGAGTCGAAGTTCTTCCTTTACCAGGCGACCACCCAGGCAGACGACACAGACCCAGAATACCTTGGAGTAAGTGGACAACATAACATAATTAAGCATATTTCTTCTTATGAATTTATGTTTCTATATAACTATCTATTGCATAAAGTTTTTCAATCTCCATTGTTTTCAGAGGTTAAACCTGACTTTAATTAAGTGTTTGCTGTTTATTTTGTGAACCACATTAAACCTTTTTTGTCTTCTTAATGTTCTTTCTATTTTTGTGTGAACAAAATGCAAATGTCATTTTATGATTCTGTTATTTCCACAACGTTAACCAGTTTAAACAATAATCTATCTTGTTTGTACAAACTTTATTTGACGTTAAACGCAGATCTGAAAAACGCTCCGTTGCCTTTATAACAATAAGTGCCAGATTTTAGAATTGTCAAATCATACAATATTTAGATAATTTAAGTTTAGACCTCATATTTGTTTCAGTACCAACTATTGGAAGAAAACTATCGGATATTTTAAAGAGACTTCACTGAGGTTTAAAAGCCTAAACCATAACATTTGAATTTCTTACATACATGAGCTGGGGCACTTTAAACAGAAATATATGCAAAGATAGTTAAGAAATACACTTTGAAATAAATTGAAAATCGTATTTTTATGCTTTTCTTAGCCCGTTTTGAGTAAAAAGCGTTTAAACGTTTTTCATTTTGTGGCTTTTTTTTTACAATTTGAATAACTATTCCGGAAAAACGAAGTGCGCAAATGATCTGAAATTTTGCAAAAAGATTAGTGGTCTAAACGTACTTCAAATGGTCCTTTATCTGGAAAAAATATTTTCAGTCCCATCGTGTCAAAAAACCTCAGAAAATGCTTTTTGATTTTTATTATTAAGTCTTTCCAGTGTCTTGCACTACAATACGAGTGATGTTTACGATAAAAAATGCAGATACAATGCAGACATCATGCAAAAGTATTCATATACAATAAACAAAGGGTGAAACCTTCCCATATAAAATTTAAAGACCATTTCCTAGTCCTTAAGATATCTTCCGCTCAACCCGTGGAGTGCGTATTCGAACCTTAGTGGGGTGTCACAAGCACGTTTTCTCACATGACACCAGAACCGTTTCTCCCCAGGAAAGCGACTAAGTCGCAGTTCAAACGAGTTACAATGACTTCAATATTAAGCTTCTAAACTAACAATATTTAAGCATATAGTCGAGATATTAGTCGTCATATTATTACACAGTGAGATAAAGTAAAGATTTCTATTTTGTTGCAGATGAAGATGTAGACTTCATAGCCCGTAAGTCAAAAGATGTAAACAATAGTGGGACTAATACATCAGTATTAACCAATACTAAAGAACTAACACAAAATTTAACAGAACAGTTTGAGCGCAGTGGTGTTGACATGTCATTTGACATACCAAGACTGGTTTTACCCAGAGGTGAAATTCACGATCTTCCAATTATTACACCAACACAGTTTTACCAAAGTGTCACACCGCGCCTGCATACACACGCTTTGCATTTACAAACAATGCCTGTTTTGTCTCATATGTTTAATAATGTATCGGTGTCTAATGTTGTTGATGCTTTGAAACGGGAAACTGTGTTTCACGGTGCAGGTGCTTTTATTAATCCAGCAGCAAGTTCTTCTGTGTCTGTCTTTGTTACAACTAATGATGTCCAGCCTATGTTAAAGTTTCCTTCTATTCAAGAAATACATGTTAAAAATGGTGTTATTGCACAGAAAATTACACAAAATGACCCCAGTACAAACGGTCTGGGAATACATAAACATAAGGATTTAGCAAATCAAATTGAAACATCTTTCAAAGACATAAATCACAACATTGAAAATCAGTTTAGTAAAACAGCTGAACTGTTCCTTACAGGAACAACATATAAGACCATAGATGCATCAGAAAGTAATCAAAAGATATTTACTCTTTTAACTGATGTTTTCGTTATAATGGGAAGTAATAGTGGCGTTGCAATTGAACCTACATCTTATATCCCGCCGATTAATAATATCAATCTGCAAAGCGAGTTAAATGAATTCGTTGAGGAAAAGGTTCAAATAAAGAAGAAGCCAATCCCATCTTCTTTACAAAGACTGTCACCTTCTTCTCAAGACATCTTACCTATTCTCATTGCGACTGAAACGCATTCGCAAACACATCTAACAGCCGGGACAAAAAATGAGGTCAACCATAGCATGTTTACTGTAGAAATAATTGGTAGTGATAAAGGTCAAAAACAAGAAATAGTAAACGATCCTGTCCCTGCCGATAATAATATAGAACTGAATGAACTTGTCGTAGATTTACCTGTGCAGGAGGAAATTGTACCTGTAACTGAAAATGTAGAATGGATAAACCTATTTAACCAACCGCAAAAAACTGTCGAAGTTCACGTCGGTGACATTCTAAACACAAATAGTTCTAATTGGGTGGAACCCATGCACCATATTGATGAACTTGCTGTTTCACCAGGAGCTGAAGTTGTTGATCTGTCTCTTGGTATACAAAGGGAATCTGGATCAAATAGTATGAGTAGTAATTCAAATAAACACTTTATGAACAAATTCTTTCAGATTCCCACTTATGATAATACTACCCATTTTGATAATATTAAAAAGACAATGAATGCAAACGCTGAAATGGCAGTCAGAAACCGACCGTTACCAAATGTTATAACTCGCCAAAAGAACACAGTCAAGCAAAATGAAGACAAACAATACCCACAAATCGCAAATAATTTAAGAATGCATCAACCTGAACGAGACTTTGATCTCTCCTGGAGAAGATTGCAGAATCATGTGAAAAACATTAAAGTAAACACCGCATTATCAACAAATAGCCAAATTCCTGGCGTAACTTTGCTAGTGAATGAAGACGCAGGTGTAAATAGCAATATCGACATTTATAACCAAAATTTAAGAGGAAACATCTCATTAAGCAATAAGCAAAAACGCTTTCATCAACCTATCGATTTGAATACCAAAACAATAAACTTTACGAGGTCCTCTTTTAGAATGCCTCAATTTAGATTTAACCTGCGAAAAGGTCTTTTAAATGGAAGGAATGCGTTGGTAATATCACATCCGAATAGATCTACTCAAAATAAGAACATTCAAATCAGACAAAATAGTAAGGTGACTGAAAACAGACAACCATGGAACTTTTTAAAAAGAGTAGGGGTTAATCTGGCCTTCTATGATCCAGGGATAGCACGAAGACATATATTTGGTACAGATAACACAAATACAAAAGTACCTACAAGTGTTCAAAGACAAGCTTTTAATCAAAATTTGGGAATAACGGAAAGAAGAGACATGCAGTCAATCTCCCGGAAAGGTCCTTATATAAGAGACGGAAATTTTCGGCCACAAAAAGGAGGCTCCATAAACATAAATGGGAACTTTTTAAAACCTTATCAAGAAATGATATTAGGAAAAAAGGGTATGATTTTAGACATTGCCTTGTAAAAATGTTCTACACTTATTGCGCTTCGAGAGTTTTCTGACGTTCATTATAATTCAATAATGTTATACAATATTTATCATTGTTAATACGCGCTTGTATGTTTCGTGATACATTTATGTTGGGCAAAATGTGGCAGCCAATTTCATTTAATATGCATTTTGTTTTATGAGTGTTACTCTAATGACATGCTTTAATTGTGATATATAGTCATTGTGAATGTTGATTTAACATACCAAATTTATGTTATTGTGAATGTATTGCTTTGTTTTATAATGTTTGCTGCTTTTTCAGCGAGACTGAACGCCTTCAAATCGTCGGCTTTTGTTACTCCTAGAAAAAAGTTCAAGTCCTATAAATGAGTGTTAATCATTTAATTTGTATATATGGTGAGGTATAAACTTGTGTGCGATTATGACTTTAATAAAATCTTCTTGTTTTCAAATATCTATTCGATAAATTAAACATTTATCATTAAGAAGAAAGAAATCATAATGACATTGCATATGGTACTTTCGTCTTTCTTGTAAATTAATCATTGCTTAAATCAATATACTAAAGTATAACCATTATATATATATCACATTTTTAACTTTTAAATAATATTTAAAGTTAATTTAAAGTTATTTAAATTAAAGTTTAGTATTAGAAGCTAAATTACCACTTATCTTATTTACGTTATCCATACTTTATTATGTAATTGCGAGTTTCTTAAGTTTTATGAATATTTTCATATTTTCAGGCTTACCGAAATCCCCTAACTTTAGCGATATTGAGGATATGAAAAAGATATTAAGACAGCTTGTTGACAACATGTACAACATGACAACAAAAATAGATCACATGCAGGATGCTATAAATTTCATAAACAAAACATTTCACGAGACCCACAGACCCTTGTTTAACTTAGAAGAGACACTTGGAAATATGACAGTCTCCTTGGGAAACTTAAATCAGAATTTAAACAGTATAAACGCCACAATGACGGCATTCAAGGATTTCCTAAAACAATTTGGAAATAAGATATTTAATATTGATGATGTTATAAAGAATATTGATGACACAATTGGAAATTTGGGAAAAGCTGTAAGTTTCATAGAATTTTCAATGTCCGATATAAATGGCACGATGAACGGTATATCTGATAATGTCATCGACATGAACAACACTTTAACGTACGTAAATAGAAGTGTGTTAGATGTAAATTATACAGCGGCGTATTCAAATGACACTTTGGATAGTATGCAACAAACTTTAATAAGTCTGGAAAATGCCATTAAAAACCTTTCCTTTAAAGTAAATATTATCAATAACGGTTCTGACCAGTTTGATATTTCCTTGAAAAATATAAATGATACGGTTAAAAACACTCATAAGAAACTTAACAGACTTCATGGAAAATTATTGAAGTTCAATTCAAGTATGACAAGGGTGGCTGGTCAGGCACAAAAGCTTAAACAAACGTATGACAAGATAAATAAAACATTAGAGAATATGAATGAACCGTATATGTTTATCAATGGAACCGTCCTTGAAGTCATTGAAAAATTATCAACAATAGATGACCGGTTATCTGAGTTATATAAAAACATGGATGTAGCACAAAGCAACATTACTATGATGAATGTATCACTTCTTGCATCGATGGATTGGCTAGACGAAATGGTGCAGACACTAACAAAATTCAATTTATGGATGGAAAGTAATGATGATCAATTGCAAATTAATCTCAATAACAAAGACATGATTGAAACTGTCGGTATGCTCCTTAATATGAATGGCACTTTATCTGAAATTGGTTATGACGTTGATCATATAAATATTCGGCTTGACAAGGTTGACTTGAAATTAGAAAACCTAGAAGAACAATTATTACAAATAGACAGAACACTAGATGATATAGACGTTAAATTTAAACTGCTGGACAAAACTCTTAAATCAATTAACGCTACAGTGAAAGACACCGACGTTTCATTAAAAACAATGAATTTTACAATAAAGGCTATAAAAGACATATTTGAAAATAGTAAGATCTCTTTTGAAAACATAAATAGTACACTGGATACCGTTAACAAAACATTGATAATAATCAATAACACGGCAATGGAAATCAATTCAACCGTGACAAATGTGAACAAAACATTTGATGGTTTAACAAGTACTGTTAAACGTACAACTGGATCGGCAAAACAACTAAAATCATCAGTATCAGAATTCAAAGGAACTGTAAGGGAGTTGAATACACAATTGTATAATGCAAATGAATCAATGAGAATTACTATGAACAAAGCAGACATTGCGACTAAGTCTTATCTAATGCTAAATAATACTCTTGCTGAAGTGGACAAGACTGTTTCAGAGCTACGAAATAAACTAAATGAGACAAACGGTACGCTCCTAAGCACAGACACATCCTTACAATTTGTGAACAACTCATTATTAGCTATTCAAAATTCATTCCACAAATTAAGAACAGACTTGTCAAGAATACAAGATTCATATTCTAAAATGAATGCAAGTATATACGGATTCGGAGATGCATTTCCTACAATACAGACATCAATTCAAGAAACACAAAAAGCTATGATAGTCCTACAAGATGACATATTACAATTAGATGACGAACTGCACGACAATATACGAAAACGTGACTTATTAGTAAACAAGAAAGCGGGCTTAAATAACAAGTTAAATGTTATTTTAGAGAGGTTGGATTTGTTACAATCAACAATACAAGAAATTACAGACCGATCCAATAACACTGAAAATGATATTGTGTTAATGAATGAATCGGTAAAGGATTCAATGGAACTGTACTATAAGACAGAAAAAAATGTCAGGTACATAAATGACACACATGATATAATAAAAGAACTGTATGATTATTTACAACATCATTCCGTCGCTACAAAGAAGAATTTTAGTTCGCTTGGAGAGTCAATGAAGACATTGAAAGTAGATTTTGAAGAATGTCGGAGCAGTTTTGAGAAATATTCAAATGTTGATTTGAATCTTGACACCATATCATCAGAAATTGCTAGCGAAATCTTGAAATACGAAAATACTAAAGAATCATTTGATCATGTGAAACAAGCGTTTACGAACACGGATAAAGTTTTATGGAGTGATGACGGAAATCCTTCACTTGTTCATAACACATTCGATTCGGTTGTTAATGAAACAGAAAGGGTCAATAATACTGTAAATAAATTCCAGAAAGTTTTGAACGAGACAGACAAAAGTGTTACAGATATAACAGATTTCAAGCAAGATATGCATTTAAAAATAAAAGATATGTATAAACTTAAAGATAAAATCGACGCCATAGACAGTACAGAAACAATAGTTTCTAACGAAATTACAATAACTGATAAGATGATAAATGATTTACACACCAACATAACTAAAGGTAAAGAAGATTTATTACAAAAATTAAAATACGTTGAAAGAATGAAAAGGAATTTAGGCAATATCAACGGTACAGTTAACTCTACGAAGTCGTTTGATAATCTAGAAAAGGATATCAGATCTTCTTTAGATGATGTGAATACTGCCATTGAACTGCTTGAAAATTCGAGCAATGTTTTCCAAGAAGAAGTACATGGGTTCAAAATAGCAAATAAGACATATCATAAAAACATTTACGACTTGTCAAGTGAAAGTCAGATTATTTTGAACAATACTTTAGAGGTAATGAAAAATACCAAATCACAGACAAATGATTTACGCGTAGAGCTCCATAATATTTCAACTTACGTCAGTAATATTTATGATAAGGTGAACACAACAAGTACTGATATTGAGATCTTTGAATTGAAGCTTCAAAATCAAAAGACAAAAAATAATTTTGTAACAAGTGAAAGACCTTTATTGGAAGAAGCCTACCAAAGAGCTTTTACGAAGTTAGACTCAATAACTACATGGCAAGAAAAATTGTTTAAAGACTTCAAAACTTTACAAAATATTTCAGAGGTTCTTAAAAAACGCATAGATGAAAAACAAAATGTAAATATATCAATTCTCGAAGAAGAAAGACAGCTAAAAACATTCATGGACAAGATCATTGATTTTAAAAATGATTTAAGTACAAGTGACATGTATCTTGAAACTTTCTATGAACGTTTCTCAAGGTTTGATGAGTCAAGTCATACACTCCAAGATATTAAAAAGGAATACGAACAACATTACCATGCTGTTGAACATTTCGAAACAGTTGTAAAAGATATACCTTCAGTTCAGATGGATATATTTAGTAAGACGGAAAATATATCTAAAACATTTGAGGATCTATTGCGACAGCTAACAGAACTTTTAAATTTAAAACAACCTATCAAAAATGCAAGTGTGTCTGTTCTCGAGGTCAAAACAAAGTTAGATAGTACATGGAAAAATGTTGATGAAGCCATATCTCATCATTCTTGGTTACAGGATGAGTTTGCTCGAATAAAAAATAATTACACAAACTTCACAGCAACAGAAATAGATTTAACAGAGTCATATGTAATTGAAGCCATTGACGACATAGATAAACTTTTATCCAACTTGACATTTGACTTGCAAAATGCAAATGAAAGCGTTATAAGTTTACAAGATACGTATGACACAGTTAAAAGGATTTACACTAAGGACATATATGATAGGTTTAATATTGATCATACAATACAACAAATCTTAGTACCGACTGTGCAAAGCATTCTAGAAAAAAGTGGAAAGATAAGTAGTGATTTGGATTCTATCAATTTAAATATACGCAGACTAGAGGTGTCAATTAAAGGTGTTAATGAAACTATTCACGTTACTAACAAGCAACTATTTATTGATCGCCAAAAGAAGCTTTTAGCTGATACAAAATTTCCAGAGTTAGAATTTTCTGTAAAAAAAGCGAATGATTCTATAATGGACAGCCTTTTGAGATTAGATGAAACAAAGTCTGACTTAGAAGGTATCATAACAGCATATGATGATCTAAGTGAACGTCTGACACAGTATCCTCACTTTAATATATCACTGGGCGATTTAGGCAAAAGATTGCATATTTTCAACGAGTCTATATCATCTTTATTAGATGAATTGAATGCAAGTACTGATCTATTGAATCAGCTTAATAATACACTTTGGGACGATGATGGTCGCAGATATTCAAATAACGAAACAATAGATGATATGAAAAAGCGATACAAACGTGTAGATGAGATGCTCAACAAAATATTTGGAGATTTGAGTGATATAAATTCTGCAATTGCAACAATAAATAATGGTTCAGCGGAATTAGCTACACAATTGTCATCTCTGAATGATACTGTAGACAGTGTAAATAATTCCGATAAACTGTATGTCAAACTTTATAGTGTATTCACCACCATGGAGAAAGATTTTGAAGATAAAAGAGTAAAAGTAAATGAACTTTCTAAAAATGTTTCAGATATTACAGAATCATTCAGATCAATAGAAAACAGATTTGCAAATATTAACCAAAGTGTTTTCAATAAGCTTGTTAATCAGTTTAATGAGGAACAGTCAAACATTATCAATAGTGTAGATAGTCTAAAGAATTTAACGAACCATACATCAAATGATCTCAGTATAATTCGAACTTTGTTTGATTTAGTCAAAGTTTTTAGCAATAAAACGTCGAACTCGACAAAAGACATAACAGAATCTGTGTTTGAACAAAATCAAATCTTAAAGAACATATCACAGTTACTTACTAATGTGGAGAAAAATATTGATGACATAGGACATAACTCATCTTATGTTAAACCGTCAATACATCAGTTAGATAACAAACGTGTCCAGATAGAGAGAGAATTTCGCCGACAGGAAAAACTAGATTTTTTTGAAAAATACTTTCCTAAGAATAAATATGACAATTTGAATGACACAATTGAATCTGTAAAAAGAGCAAACAGTGGCTTGGAATCGCATTATAAACTTTTAGATAAACATTTTAATGAATTAAGGTTTAATCTAAGCAAACATAAAAACATACATTTGGACATTTCACAGATAGGCAACTCTTCAGCAATTGCACATGCTTTTGTTGTGAACAATTCAGTTGTTCTTCGTAATATTTCAAACGATTATTTGGAATTAAAGACATTGCTGTATGCCAACGACGAATCAGTCGTTAGTGATGCAGAGTCAATAGACGATATGAGGAAGAGATATGAAACTATTAACAACCGTATTGACAACATAACGTCTGAGCTTTTGAGTATGAAAGACAATATTGGACAACAAAACTCAATATTAGAACAAAACGCTGAAACAATTGTTGTATATCAGAAATTAATATCATCATACGAAAACGCCAGAAAAAATACTTTTGAAATGATACAATCAAACAAAAACTGGAACAAAACATTTGTTGCAATTCAAAACCTGAATTTGGAAAGGAACGCTTCTTTTACATCTGTACGTGACATATACAAGTCTATGTGCACAGCCTTTAATGGTACAACTAGCGAGGCAATTGAAAATTTGAAATCAAAAATAGATAAAAACATAAAAGATTTATTAACCAAATTGAATATTATGGATGGCTCTAATAAAGCAGTTTTGAACAATGTTTCAATTTCCGAAAATGTTACAATCAGCTACGCTGTGGAACTGATGGGTGATCATCAAAATTCTGATCTATTAAGAAAAGTTCTTTTAAAATATGAAGGTGTAGCAAGCTCCGTTAATAAATCAACGTCTTCACTTTCACAGATGAATAAAACTTTGATAGAAAACGGTAGCATAATAGACAATGAAATCACGGCTCTTCAAAGAAATGTCAAAAATCTCAGAGAGATGTTTATACGACAACAAAAGCTTGATTATATTGAGGAGAACGCGCCGATATTGCTCAATTTGCTACAAAAGACCAAGAACGATATGAAGCAGGCTGAACTTGATGTCGACGAAATAAAAAATAAGACAAAATCGTTACAAATACAATACGAAATGACAAATAATATTACAAAAAACACATCCTCATTGGAGATTCCTTTGATACGAAGCATCCACCTGATGAAGGCAGCAAAAGACAGTTTGAATAAGTCTGAAAATATCTTAAAAAGCGAAAGTAGTATTATTAAAAATATAGATTTAAATAAAATCAAATCATTTTATAGTTCAAATGATACTCTTGAAGATATTATGAATTTCTTTGTTGATTCGAAAAAAAATATTTCAAAAGTGAGTAAAACTATTGACCAGATAATACAGAAGAAGCGTGATTTGGGAGAGGAAGTAAACGGGGAAGAGAATTATCTTAAAGAACTGTACGATGAAACTATAAAACTACAAAGTCTAAAACAGGCATATGAGTCAACAAATGGAGAACTTGTAAACGAAGGGAAGCAAATACAGATTGCAATCAGGAATAATTCACGTCTGGCTGAAGGAAAAACGTATCTCGATAATAGGCTTGCTGATATCGTTCAGTCATTCAAAAATGTGAAAGAGAAATCATTGTACAATGATGTTAATATGATATTAAGCGACCTTATAAACCTTGGCGATGGATACACACTTTTAAATAAATCTATCAATAGTACAAATGATGCTTTCGTAGAAAATATGAACAAATCTGACCAAATTTACGGTAAATTAAACACGATTTCAGCCACCCTCTATGAATTAAAAGAGAAAACAACTAAAGCTTACCCGATAAGAGGTGACATCTCTGAAGGCCTCATCTTCATAAAAAATAGAACAAATGAAATAGCAAATGTAATGGCTACAAATCTTGATATGCTTCCAAAAATAAATAAAAGTATCAGCAATTTGCAAGAAAAGTTTAGAAAGCAGGAAATACATGAATACATCAAGGAAAACTTTCCCAGCCTACTTAAGCATTATGATCATGTGAATAAAACACTTGATAATTTACACGAACGAATTATTGTTGTGACTGAGAACCTGATAAGTGTGCATAAAAATAGTGTTGAAACCATACAACAATTAAATGACAGTCGTTCAATTGAAATATCGTTTGATAATATATCAACCGTAATCGATCGAGGAAATGTATCACTGAAAAATGTCATCTTTGACAAAAATCGACTTGAGAGCATTTACAAAGAAATGGAGAACGTAATCTCAAACAGCGTGGGGTCAAATGAAACGTTAGAAGATATCAAGAGACGATTTGCAGGATATGAGCAACTCTTACAGCAAATATCCGCAAATGTAACAGAACTAAATACTTCTCTAAGTGATATTGATAGTGAAATGGATCAGGTACAAACAACAATTGATATTCACAATGCCGCACTTACAAATTTCCACGTTATTCTGGGTGATGCTGAGGAAACAGATCAATCCCTCAAAAAACTAAGAGAAACGAAAATACCCGTTGAAGATGATCTTAATCATTTTGAAATTAAAGCTGATTTTTTGAAATTACGGCTTGAATCACTGTCTTTGCGATTTGAGGAATTAAATAGTACGTTATTAAATAACGAAAGGGATAACATTGGTCATAATATGATTGATTTTGTGGATACACTAACAAAGACACAACAACAGCTTCATGAACAGAAAGACAAGTTAGAACAAGTGTCTAAGAATAACAGCATATTAAAACAAAATCTCAATGAATCAATTACAACAATTGATCAGTTAAAGGTTGTGTCTCATGATGCAACAAGACAAATCAGTATAATAACTGACAATATGCAGGCCATAAAAAAAAATATTGAAAATGATATAAGACCTAAAGTTGCTCCATATAATAAAACAATAGAGAGTATTGAAGATGACATAAATAATTTAGTGAACAAATATTTAGAACAAGAAAAGAATGATTTTTTTGAGTCCAATATCCCGCTGTTGATGCAATTGTACAAAAAGGTGAATAAATCTTTAGATGAAACGAAGGCTAGTCTACTTAGATCAGCTTCGACAAATAATCTGATGAATAAAACGATTCAAGATCTTCAAGAAAAAATAAATGCATTTTCCAATATCAAGATTACAACTGAACATGAACTACGACAACTAAATTTACTACAGGAAAACAACACAAATGGAAATTCACAGTTAAATCAAGCAATGGATCATTTTATTAGCTTCAATACTGATATATTTAAACGGAAAGAATGGTCAAATATTTCCATTGATCGTATAAAAGACGTATTTGATGACTCTATGAAAAATATTTCTTTGATAAACAGTACGTTAAACGACATTAACTCTGTTATCCTTGTTGCTGAGACTGCACAGAACAAAAGTTTCGATAACCTCAACGAAACAAAGTCCGTGTTAGACAGATATCATAAGTATTTAAATGCATCTGCTATTAATGAAGAAGGATTGCAAAATTTATCTGTTAAACTGAATGAGACTCATAAACTACTCGAGGATGTTAAACAACGATTTTACAATGATGGTGATCGACTCTTTAATCTTATGCGAAAATATCGTGATGTTACAAGTACCGATATAAAAAATCTTATAGATGAGATACGTATGATAATTGATGAAACTGTAGGCTTGCGTATACCATTAGCTAACAAGCTTTTTTCAAAACGAATCATGGAAAATTACAACGCTGTAAGTGCACGATTCATTGATGTGGTTTATGATCTGAACGACAATTACACAAGCAAAGATCAACTAAAAAATATTCTGGGCGACGTGGATGAAACATTGATGAATATTACTCTAGAAACTGAGAATATGGTGGGTGACGAAGAATTCTATCGTGAAGATGCCATTAGATTGTCCGAACATCTAAACAATTCAAATTATTTGCTGGATAAGCTTGAAGACATGTTTGAAGTTCAAGCAAAGATAGATCTCCTTAATAAAGAATTACCAGACCTTACAGATACCTGGAACAAAGTAAATAATAGTCTTTACAACATGTCAGATAATTTATCTCTAACATCAGTTAATATTAGTGATGCAATTTTATTTGTCAACGGCCTGGACGATAGGATAAATCAAATAGAGTCCGTTAATATAACAACGGAAAATTTATACAGAAATTTTTCAATTCAGAAAATTGATCACAAGAACATAAATGAAAGTGCTGTACAGCTTAAACGTAATCTTGACACTCTTCAAATGTTTGATATTGATGCTATAGCATTAGCAAATAATAAGTCAATAACACTGAGTTATGTACAAAAAAAATTGACAAACCTTAATAACTCTTTGATACGCCTTACTAACGAAAGTAACGATCTAGAAAGCATGTATAAAGATTTGAAAAGAGCTATTTCTTCTACAAAAAATGATGCGGAAGTACTCAGTAATGCTCTGTTTAAGTTTAAAGATTTAGAAAGGGACGTTAAATCTTTAAATCGGACGTTACATGAAACAAATGATAAATTGAATGATACCGAGTATAAATTGAAAACAGCCTTTGATGAAATAAAGTTTCACAAAAATTCTCTCAAAGTGCTGAAGCAACGGTATTCAGAATACTCATATGACAGCAGGGATATAGAAGTGTTAGTGAACATGACTGAAAAAACAATAGCTAAACTAAACAAAACGCTTTCCAAGTCAGATATAAAACTTTCTGATTCGAAATATGAATTCTTAGAAATTACAGCCATTTTGTACAATGCCACTGATGAGATTTCAGTACTAAATAATTCAATTGAAAATGTGGAGAAAACACTTCCACCTACTTTTACAAAGGTAAGAGAAGTAGACAGATCTCTGGATAATATAACCAACAGCATACCAGAAATAGCAATTGTACTACGTGATATTGGTGATATGCTTCGGGATATGAACGTTTCGTTGGTAAATGAAAACTTGAAATCTAACTTTGCTGACAGGGCATTGCCTAAATTAAAAGAAAAGTATGAAGAAACAAATAGAACTTTTGAAATGACAAACAAAACTCTACAAAGAATGGCTGATGAGATAGATATGCTAAATGAATATATAGAAACGTTAAAATTCCGAATGAATGACTTTTCTACCATCAACATTTCATTGTCAGATATTGACGCAAATATTACACACCTCGAAAATAGGCTGCTGATTATGAAGGAGCATTATGATAATGTTAAAGGAATAGTCAACAATTTCAGGAACGACATAAGTGTAAACAACATATTCGGTAGAAACATATCTTTGTCTGATGTCGAGGATCAATATAAAACCTTTAATGATAGCTTAGATTTGATCAATGTAGTATTGGCAAAAATTGATAATGAAGCATATGAAATGGATGAACATTTTGAATTTCTAAACGAGACAATGGCAGGAATAGACAATGCATTAGACAGGTTTGAGACAAAACAAATGGATACAAAAATCATGGAGAAAGATATAGAAAATGTTGCAAAAGATCTTTCATCTACAAATAAAAGCATCGACAGTATGCAGGACGTGGTTAATAACTTTAGTGAAAGGTTTGACAAAATGAATGTTTTGTATGCAGACGTCTTACAATCTACAATTGAAAATAACACTCTCGTAAATAAATTGTTAGAAACAACCAACAAATCACTTGATGATTTACGTAGCTCTGTGACGAAGCTGGGCGATATATATGATAAAGTTACAAATGGCTTTGTTGATATGAATGAAACATTGTTCGGAAACATAGATTCCTACGTTGGTCTAAATAACACTCTCGGTGATGTTAAAAGTAAATATTTGAAATTAAGTAAATCATTGACAAAACTTGAAAAAGATATAAATGGCGCTAAACAAAATGCAAATGGTAACAATTCAACCTTGTCGGAACTTTCTGTACTTTTGGACTTCATAAATGAAACGCTTTACAAAGAAAAGGTCAAATTTGATTTCATAAAGAATAATTTAGGACATTTAGCGGATAAATTTCATGCTATAAAATCTCCTTTGGAAAAAACAAATAAAACATTATCCGCAGTAAAAGACAATTTATCCAACACAAGTAATTTAGTTCAAGGAGTAAAAGATAAATTAAAAGGTTTTTCAAATATCCATATTTCAGTTTTAGAAAATGCAAACAAATTAAAGAAACTTGAATCCAATGTGTCTGAAGTCAACAGAAATTTGAAAGATATTGATAATCAGTACGAACTATTACAGAAGAATATTAAAAACCTTGATAATCACACTGGAGATGTTATGAATATCAAAGACAAATATAAGTCGATCAATGAAAGTTTGGATAATTTGCAAATGAATCTTACCGAAATGTTAACCGATTTGGAAAATGTAAACAATGATACAAACAGTATTTCAGATCAGACAAAACAATTAAATTCCGCTTTAGACAAGCTGGATGGGCATAATAACTCTGCAATATCACTAACCAAAAATATTTCTAATTTAGAAGGCGATTTGGAAACCACAGGTTCAATAATCAATCAAACACGCTCTAACGTAAACGAATTAAAAAGTATTTTGCAAGATATGGAAAATGTCTATTCATCATTAAACGATAACGTCCTACTTGGAAACATCACAGATTTGATTAAAAGATTAAACGCCTCAACGACAGCTTTAAAACATGTTCAGGAATCACATAGAAACATATCAAATGATGCTACCGGAGTTATTAGAACACTAAAAGAAACAAAGGAACATCTAAATAGCGACGTTTATAATCAAGAAATGCTGGACAGTATTAATAATCAATCTGGGAATTCTCTAAATTATGTAAAAAATAAAACTGATATTTTACACGATTCGCAAAGAAATATAGCACTTGATGCTGATGACATACAGAATACAATTGATCTGATAACAAATGAAATTTTAAGACTTAATGACACATTAGCAGAAGAAAAGAAAAAACAAGAATTCATCGCTACAAACTTTCCACACATGCAAAAAAGATATGAAAATTTGAATAAAATTCTAGACAACTCTAACAATAGTATCAGTGAGACCAACCTGCGAACTGAGACAGTTGCAGAACGTTTATCTAGTGTTAAAGAAAGATTGAACAACATAACAGCCATTACTATACCACTAAATTCGGAAAATAATGAAGCGATTAGAATTAAAAAAGAGGTTGATGAAGTTTTGAATAGTTTTAAAAATGTTTCGAAAGTATTTGATGATCTCAACATAGATAATCTCAGTAATGTTAACACAAAATATGAAAAGCTGAAAGACCAGTATTTTGGATTCGACAATAAAATGAATGATATTGAGAAAGACATCAAAAAAATTAATAACGCCCTGGACGACATAAACAAAACAGCTTCATTTATTAACGAATCAGTTAATGATATTAATTCAACTGTTGATGAATATATAGAGTCAGGCGATATCTTACAAAATTATGCTTTATCTGGTGAAAATTTATCTGCAAATATTGGACAAACAAATCATTCAATTAGAAAAATATCAGACGAAGTGCAGGCTTTATATGACACTTTTGATAATCTGCTTCAGAACTACAGTCATATAAAAGATCCTGTCCTCAGTCAAGCACAAAATGTTATCATGAATTTGTTGAATTCATCTAGTGATAATATACATAAACTTGGAAAGGAAATCTTGAATCTTAACGCTGATAACGACAAAACCAAATCAGTGATACAGAAAATGAACCGGACACACTTGACAACAAAAAATCTACTTTCAGAATTAAAACAACACTTAAAGGATGTAAAGAACAACTCCAGCAATGTTAATGTCAGTTTAAGTGGAATTGGACAAATCCATGCAGATATAAATAAATCGGTAGACAACTTGTCACCAAACCTCAAAAATGTCCTTGATATGATTACGAATTTGAATAACTCATTAGTGAAAGAGCAAGAAAAGATTGACTTTATTGCTACAAAAAAGCCATTGATAGAAAAGAAATTCAGGGATTTATTTGGCCCACTTGAAATGACAAATAATCACCTGTCTTTCACAGACGTAAAATTAGCTGATCTAAAATACGAAATTATAACCACTGGCTCCAGACTTGACAAATTTAAAACACTAAATTTTACAACTGATCCGGAATTGCAACGCTGGAATATAATGAACAACACTGTAAAAAATATATCGAAATTGTTTCATCAACTAAGCGACAAGTATAAGGAATTGAAAAACTTTTTAAACACGATGGATGATCGGAACATTAGTATAGATGAGATGAAACTGAAATTCAACAGTATCAATTCTTCATTGAATGATGTTGAAGATAAACTTGAAAACGTAAACACAATATTATCTGACACAGAAAATGAAATAAGGGAAACAGAGAACATCATGAGTGGATTGCATACATCAATGGATAACTTTAAACAGTTGCAAACTGAGGCTATGAGAACTAAACAAAATGTTAACGACTTGGACACGATTATAGGTAGATTCGAAAATGATACAAATCTTGTAAGAAATATCGGTTCTGATATAAAGCAACAGTTGACTGATATGAAAACAATGTATGCTCCATTAAATCATACAGAATGGAATAAAATGCAACCAAAGTATTATAAAGAAGCATCAACCGGTTTGAACAAGTTAAATGAAGTAAATGAAAGTGTAAACCGCCAGCGTTTAAAGCTTAAATCAACTGCTAGTAATTTTGATAACATCATCTCGGAAATTAGTTCTAAATATCTGACAAGAAAAGATGTTGATTCAACTATTTCAGAAATGCATACTAGATTGAACATAACTAAGCAAGAACTATCTAAACTGGACCAGCCTCTTAGGGCAAACAGTCAAAAAATAACATTATTGTCTGCTACCATGAATAAAACGAAAAATCAGGTAGACGCTATGAATACAACTCTTCATAATGAGCTACTAAAACATGACTATGTAAAACGAAACTTACCATCTTTAAAGGAGAAATATGCAAATGTCAATGTAACTTACGCACATAACATTCCAAATGTACAAGGCATGGAAGACCAGATATCACAACTCGTATCAATAATCGAGAAAATCAAAGAGAAGATGCGACAATTTGGTGTAGATGACACAGACAACTCTATTAAGAAGTGGGATTTAGCTATCCAAAGTCTTAATTCCACTGTCGCTAACGCCCTGAGAAGGAACAAGGAAGCAGGGGATAAGCTAGTTGATCTAAAAGACAAACTTTGGTCAAATGGAACAATGTATTCGAGCACTGAATCGCTTGCAGATGTGAAAGCACGCTTTGATAATTACAATAAAACTTTGGATGAGATCAGTGCAGCATCACACACAATCAAGATTAAGCTTGCTGATTTGAATGCCGAAGCTTCTGGCGTTATTGGACAGTTACTTGAACGAGACTCTATTCTTACGACGACGCCTGCTACCACTACACCGTCTGGACCACCAGACTGTAAGTATAATGTGCGCACTTACTCCATTGTTACCTTAAGAAAAGAATACTTTTCTTCTTCTTCAGATGGGACAAATATGAGCTTAATAATGTTTAAATAATGGATTAAAGCATGCTGAATGTTTATCGCTCTGTAAAATGTAGCGGCTAATGTGATATGATTTTAATAGGTAGCAAAATGAAAACAAAGTAGTATTTTGACTTCCATACAAAATACTAAACCATTATAACTGCATTAATTGTCAAAGAAAAGAAGGAGCAAAAGATGGTTCAGCTTTACGGCCTATTATAGCATTTTATGAAGTCGAAGGGCCTTTACTGTATTCTAATCATATAATTTATTGCAATATGTGGTTCTTGTATTTTGCTTGCATTTATACAATACCTATACAATAACACCGGGTATTTCAAACATGGAATGGGACATTTGTATAACAAAATTAAGTCTCCATTTTTACAAAGAAACATTGCGCATGGGAAGAATTGCCGGTTTCATGGTGTATACTAAGTATTTTCACTATTATATGCCAAGTATTTTTAATGATCACGGTGTTTATATTCACAATTTCTATTTTTATATCCTAGGGCTGACATTCCAAAGTACAGCGACTGGGATAATAGGGAAGGATCCTGGATTTGCCACATGCGCTGTTGAAGATCTTACACAGTGGGACATGATGAAAATAACAAGAGTCAATAAGGACGGTAGAGAAGAGGCAATAGCCGCATGGAAGCTAGGAGTAGGTAAGGAAGAGGCGCTTGATATTAGAAATAACAGAAACAATGTATGTTGTCCTTGTTTTAATTCATTAACTTATGAATATTGTAATATCAATAAGTTTATTGTTGAAATAAATAATGAAACAAAGATGTGTGACGTAACTCAAACAAAACTCCGGATATTTGATAAATAACTCCAATAATTATTATGCATTTGTTTTTCCTTTGACTAAGTTCAAATAAAAAAAAATCACGTAATACATCTAGTTTCAGTCCTTATTGTTTACTAGCTGAGTAAAACTTTATCAGCGATTTTTTCGTAATGGTTGGCTCGTGATGATAAAGTAGGATTAGAACACTTCAGTGACTTGAGCATTATACATTTACGTGTTGATTTGTTTTAAAAGGTGCAAGGAAAGCAGTGAGAGATCGCAGAATAAAAGTCAAGCGTACAAAGACTGCAACAGGTGGTAAAATGACGGTGGGAATTCAAACCCTACAGTGTGAGGACGAAGGGACGTACTATTGTTCAATAGACTCGTATAACATGTGGCCGCTTGAGTCGTCAATTGGCGTGATATGTAAGATATACTAAATCTTTCTAAATCTATTTTCATGCCAGATACATAGAAATGAGAATGACACAAGATGATTTCTTTTTTCATTATTGTCAAACGTCAGTTAATTGATGCAAATGCATTTATCTAAACATGGTAACCTATTCAATCAAAACCAGGATTTATGCAATAAATGCTGTATTTCATTACAGTTGATTGCTGTATTTCTTAACAGTCTCTTTCTTTAACATTATTTGATATTTCTCTAATACATATCATAGATAAACTTTGCAAGGTAAATGAACTTGTTTTATATGATAATCGTTAGCACCTCCCGAGGACGACCTGAAACCAGAATTTCCAACAGAAGTATTCGAGGACAAAGTCGCCAACTTCTCATGCATGGGGCATCCCGGTTATCCTAATGGTCGAATCATTTGGAAAATTAAGCGAGAAAAAGAAGTCGAATTCAGGCCATTTGAATTTTATAGGTAATTTGAATAGGTATTTCCAAGATATTGAGGAAAAAATACATGAATATAGAAATTTAATTCATTAGTTACCTTCATGAATTCAGCCAAATCCGTCCCAGAGTTTGGTGGATAATAGTGTGTCTTAGTCGTGCTCGCTGTTATCAATTTATTATATAATCTGTCCCTCTTCTAGAAACACAGAATACGAGAGTTCATCCGACCGTATCCAAATAATGCAAACTACTAATTTCGGTAGTAAAGGCCTATACTACCCCTATGTATCTAACAAATAACAAATCCATTGTAACTCAGTGGTTTAATTTTAATTACTTTACTTTCATAATCCGTTTAGTTTCTAATTATCGATTATAAGAACATATCCCATTTTATATATTTGACTTGTTTAAACAGTTCAAGGCCTAAGGTTACAGATACAAGCTGCGTGCGCACAGAAACTAACACAGTAGAATACCAGTTTGATTTGCAATGGAACAACACCAAAGTCCGCTGTTATATAGAAAACACGGACTTCTATGCAGAAGGAATCATTCGTCTGCTCCCATGTAAGTTTTGTTATTAAGTGTGTTACTATTTAGTTATTTGACGCAAAGCTATGTGGTGTTAATTGTGCTTTACTCTATAGATCAAAACATCAATTTTAGTAACTTTTAAGGTTAAATTATGATATTTTACAACTTAAAGTTCATTTACATGGTTGTCTTAAATAATTTTATTTGATCAACTATTTGATGAAAATTTTGTTAATTTGCAGACGACATTTGTAACAAAGTACGTTATCAAGGTACAATAAGTCATCCATATACACCACATAAATATATCGTCTGCGGAAAGGAACTCAACATAATGCAGTGTCCTGGAAACACGTGCTATGACCAAAAAGAGGAGAACTGTGTCCGATGCAAGGCTGGTAGTAAGTACAATTTATCATGTCCTTATGTAAAAATAATCTCTTTTATTTGTTACTGTTTTTATTTACATTCTATGCTTGTTTGTTTAATGATTTTTTATACTTACGTATCAGTTTTCTATTTGTTAGTTTTATTGTTGTTGGTCGGCTTTTATATAATATATGTTTAAGCAATAAATAAATTTCGTTTTCAAGATATTCTGATTTTTTTTCAAGATAATATGTCTTAACTTAGCATTTGTGTTTTACTGTGTACAACTGATATTGACCGAACAAAAAAGTGTAAAAAGATTTGGTTAATCATATGTTAGATATTCTACAAATTAATCACCGACATTGTCAAAAAGTTAATGGTTATTTCATAGGAAGGGAGACTACTCAAATTTCATTGTATGTAGTACACAAACGATTCATAGTTAGTGCTTCACCCAGTTATTTTCACATGTCAAAAATAGCAATGATTACAGTTTGTTGTATATTGTGTTGTACCATTGACACATATATGTCAATTACACGACAGCGCGCGTGCGTTTCTAATGTGACATATGTGTTTAATGTCAGTACTTGTTTTTATCTTATACGGTTTTATGATTTGTATTGAAATTCATTTGTTTGTCAACGTGTGTTTGATATTTGGATATATAAATTTGTCATTGTGGTCTTTTATCCATTGTGTTGATGGCTTATTTGGTAGTTAGATAAATACGTTCAGTATGTGTGCAGAATTTTTATATCCTCTTCATCGGGATAAAAGTTCTTCTTTTATCTACTATACTTTTTAGTAAACTTTTTCAAACTAACAATAAGGCCTGTCTGTTTCAAATTATTGTATTACAAAAATAAATTCATTTTTTCAGGTGTAGGCAGCGATCCTTGCCTTGGACAACCTTTGTACTCCTATGTCGCCCACGAAACTGACTGCAAGAAGTATTACATTTGCATGGGACCAACAAAGACCGCAAAGAAGTGTACCAAAGGTTATTTCGCGCCAAATATTCCCGGAAACTGTGTCATGTCGTATGCGCAGTCGCACTGTGGGCGTAAAGCTGGCTGAAAAATACAAAACAGAACGACTCTTGTTGATCAAAAAGAAATCCTGAATTTTACCAGAATGAATGTAATGGTTGAAATCGGTTAAGTAACATTTTGAAATAGTTTTATCTATTGAATCTATGGTGTTATTATATGGCATCGTGACGTAATAAACAACAACTTTATAAGGTATTGATACATGTACATTCAAAGAATTTCATTTTTGTGCGAAATCGCTAAAACGCGTATCAAAAGCGAGGTCTATTTAACCTATCAATAGTAAATACATGAAAACTATTACATATGTACATATGTGTATACAAAGGGCAGGTTATCCAGAATACAGATATATGCCAAAAATACCCTATAGATGTGTACGTGATGTGGTGTGTTATTGCACAAACTTCCGGAATACATCTACATATATCTTGAAACTGATTTTTCTCTAAAATGCCTTACAGCGGATTATGATAAAAGCCAGCGATGGTCTTTCTTGATTGACTTCACTAAAACTACTACATCCTAATTATAACTTTCTTAAGCAATGATTTGAGCAAAAATGTTTGTATCTGCATTCTGTCTTACAGCTGTGTATGAATACATGATTGTCAAAAGTTGTCTACGATTGCTAATTGTATCTTTTTTGTATGAGTAAGTGTACAGACGTGATGACGCTTTACACATAAACTTACATAATGTACATAGTTTTATTTATTTTCGCCTATTTTTTGTTGTTGATAGTGTAAAGCCTGGATAGATATTTCTTCTCTTTTAATTTGAATATTTGTTTTTAAATTATAATGTATGATTTTTTTCCATGGACTTTGTGTATTAAATTTCGATTCTGGTCACATGAATGTAGATTTGTGTAGATACAGATTTCATGTTTGATTCTTATACCATTGATATCAGAATCTCCTTTATATGACAGACAGTAAAATGATACTGTATAACTTTATAAAATATGTGTCACAGTAAACAATATTAATAAGCCTATTTAAAATAATGTACATAATTGATTTGATGGTATAAATGTTAATGTGTTTTAGTTATTTTACACAATGTTTCTTTAATTCCTCAATATCACATAATTACACAGATATATAATTATACAATATATGTACATTTAGCTCCATGTCAAAATGTTGTATTTATTTTAACGTTAAAAAACTTTGCAATTTATGTTTCTTGTAATTACCTTTATAGTATTGGTTTTGCGCCACTGTTTTCACAAATAAATCGATTTATCTCATTATGCGTACTCATTCATGTTTTTTTTTGTTGTTGTTTTTTAAATTAAAGCATTGTTTTCAATCACACTTTTTCATGATTGTGTTTTATCATGTCACCGTTTGTTTGCCGTTTTATCTCATTGTTGTCATAATCACTTTGTAATTGATATTTTTCTCATTTAGTGCCATAATGTTAAGAACCAGTGTTTTGCAAATATATTGATTAAAGCTATCATGTTCGGGTTTTTCTTTATTTAAAGAAAAATGATGTTTTTGTGCAATTGCACAAAAGTCTGATTTATCAATTAGGCAAATCATATCGAGGATTTTTTTATGGCTATACCTGAAATCCTAACCGTTTCAATTGAAAATATAAACATGAAAATGACATGAGTTCAATCATAAATAATTGTTAGATATATTACCACTTTGAAGTCATTTAATTACTGAAAGTGTGTGACTTGGGTCTCATCATTTTACGAAATTACAGGAGTTATTCTACAACTCAGGATACAGCTCACGTCTACCAGATATCCTAGTAAAATGAAGTGGGAAGCTGATGAGTGAAAACAAAATAGCTTTGAACATCACAACTTTGAACAAAACAGAAAGATCTTTAGGTGCGTCCAAAAATACATTGTCGCTACTAAATGTTTCACATCATAGTACTTGCGCATGTTACAGAACGATAAGCATGATTTATACATTATATTAAACTAACTGTCTTATCGGTAGCAAATAACTCACTTCCACACTGGGACTCTTTTATCACTTTATTTGTAAATTCATTTCTCAAAACATTACACTTTATTTTGACGAGTCAGCCTGAACATCCTTTCCAATCCACTGAGGTAATGAATTTATATAAGTCTTAGACTTGTTTTCAAACCTTTTTTGAATTTAATAAGGTTATTAAGTTATAAAAAAAAACGGCGTCGTATAAAATATGTATTTCATAACAATTTATATTATTTCATACCCGGACCGCTTTTCGGCTCCATAAAACGTAATTGCATAGGTATGTTATACCCAATATCTTATTAGCATTGTTTACCTCTATATTAATATCTCCAGTCTTACATGATTTTAGTTAAACAATGTCTTCTGGTTGTAATGTATATCTATGTTTGAAAATTTTGGAAATAAACATTGTTTAAACTAAAACAAAGCAAGAGAAAAACCTGGGAGTAGAATTGGTCACAGACTAGGCTATTCAGGAGAAACAATCGTAGTCGCTTTAAATACTTTATGTAGTTTCTTCGTACGGAGTGGGGACCCTGATGTTCATTATAAAATGATTCATTTTCAGCGGGCATAGACAAAAATAATGTTGGTTAAAGTCAAATGAACGTAAATAAAAGGTTTATTAGTTTATTAAAGTCTCGTCCATATATTCGTACACGTACAATATGTATACACAACTTTACAGAGCTTTACAGAGCATACATGTATATAATAAAACATATCTTATAGGCAATTTCTACATAGTAAAACTAAGGAACAGCAAGTAACCATTTCGTAAAACGAACATAAAAAATTGAAGACACTGAAACGAAATTGCACTGATAAATAAATTTCTGTTAATCATTTGTTTATAAAGTTTTATGACAGCCTACCTCATGTGTAAGACTATCACGTAGGTCCCCATTAACATTACAATTTATTAGAACAGGATAATTATTCATCTTCTACAAAATCACAAAAATGGCATTTTCGGTCATGAACCAGAAAATTTCCATACGCTTATCGGAGAAACCCCACACCGAAACTTACTCAACGCTGCTTCATGAAAAAGTGGGAGGATAAGTTTACAATAATTCTCAACGCCGAATTTTTTTTTAATTTACAATAAGATCTGAGCTTATTGTGCCACTGTCCACAAGCGTTGTCATATCTATTATTGGTGTACTTCCAATCAGTAATGATAAATAATAACTTTATTTAACTATAGGACCCCAATTTTTACATTAAATTCCGGCATGGCTTTCTGACTCTTGTTTAATCTAAATGGTCAAAAAATCAGCAACTGATTTCCATTGTCGAATAATAGGATGATATCATGCCATTCACCCAGGAACGCTATTAAAGCAAAGCAACGGCGTCATATAAAATAATTATGTACTATATAACCATAATATAATTTTATATTGTTGCATACCCGGACGGCCTTTCGGCTCCGTAAAACGTAATTGCATAGGTATGTTATAGACATGAACTATATTCCTGCGCTCGCTGTTATATTTTTACAGATACAAGAAGTATGCTAGTTTTATTTAATTTTACCTATAAAATATGGTACCATAACACTCAAATATTAATATGAAATTGGGTGGTGTTTTTTTTTATATATATATATTTATGGTGTTTTTTTTTTTTGGGGGGGGGGTGGGGGGTCATTATTATTATTATTTAAAATGTTTTTCAGTGGCTGCCAGTCGCTTCAGCTATTCACTTTATCAGATATTATCCAGTTTATGTTTTCTCAAGAATTGTGTATTAAAACAGGCATGAACATATATATAATCAAAATTTTACTGCAGGCTGTCAATTGCAACCATGAAGCAAATAGATGTATTCGTAAACAACTTTATTTTATTGCATTTAAAATAGGTTATGTTTTTCGTTTTTCGTGAAATATGGAATATTTTTTAACTTAACACGATAAATTTCTATATATTTTATTCGCCGTTACGGCTTTTGAAAACGTATAAATTTGTATCATGTTTCGTGGAAATATATTCCATATTTCACTCAAACAAATGATTTCGCTTTTCGTGAAGTATGGAATATATTTTCACTTAACACGATAAATTTCGATATGTGTAACTCGCCGTTCCGGCTCATTATACATGTAACACATAAAATGTTATCATGTTTCGTGAAAATATATTCAATATTTCACTCAAACGAACAATTTCTCCTATTTTTATGAAAAAGAATGTTTAATATCGTTAGATAAGTTCAAAGATTTAATATTTATGGTGGTAACAAACTGGTTTTCATGAGTTTAAACCCCTTATTATTGTGTCATACATGTATTGTATGTTTAAAGTAGTGAATTTAAACTGATTAGTTGGTTTCATGCGTATTTCCAGTGGCTCACTGCTACATGCTCCTTGTCTTTATAACTTAATTCAGTACGGAATCCACAGTATTCTAAAAGTGTCTACGATTTATTCTTACAATAAATTTTGTTAAGGGTCAAAATTAAACATTATTCAAATTGCAAATTGGTGTTTACTTGTACTGAATGCACCTATCAATGCCATAACTTGTAATAAAGATGTTGTTGCAAGACTTTAACCGAGACATTTTGTTACTGACACAAACAAGTCATAAATCTCTATAAATTTGCTATAAAAGTATCATAAAAGTTTTGAAAAGTTCTAAAGCTAGCTATTGTTTTCTTGTTTATTTCAAATTTTCAGTTGTCAAATTATTCGTAAGTGTTTTATTCATCTTACATGATTATTATCATTATTATTTGTAATTTTTTTAATTTTTGAATTATTTCATTCTTTAAAGAAATAAATTCCTTATAAATTACTACCCAAGGCTGTCTTTATATGATTTAATATGATTTATTTTAGGTGGTTTGCAAATTCTTGATTGGTACTGATGCAAAAAGAAAAAAAGAACGCTATCCGCGCGAGACGAAATCTCGTCAAAGTCTCGTCATTTACGTGACATCTGTTGACAGAGTTTGTATATAATTAAGTACTAAATGAAATTGTTGATGATGGTAATTAAATAACGTAAACGTATCGTAAAGAGAAAATAAATAATCTATTGTTTAAAATTGTTAGTATTTCTAAACGACGTGTTTATGTTCAGAAGGCATGTTTATTGAATAATAATTTATTTCATTGAAAAAAGGATATCCGTGAAAGAAACTTCAATTTTCTAAAGGAACAGAGATAAAAATGCAGTTATGAGACAATCAATCATTGAAAAATATCGTGTGTAATTTATTTATTTGCAAAAGATATGATATTTTTCAAAACGTGATTAGAATGCTTCTAATTTCTTCAAATTTGTATAAAATGGTATGTATATATCGTGGCAAACACTAATAACGAATAAAGATTTAGTTTCCTAAAAAGTTTATATCCACACAGACAGTGATTATTACCGTGGAATAATATTTATGAACACTATGTCGAAGAAAACTCCAGATGACATTGAAACTTTACCGGAGAATCCGCCATGGACTTTGTTCTTTGACGGACCATTGTATCAGGAGTATGATAAATTCATGAAAACTAAAGATTTTTCAAAGGTAACATTATTCTTATATTTTATTCTTACAATATCCCTGCAGGTTCTTTCTTTGCATTCTATTTTCATATCAGAAGCATTTTATTTAGATCTAAATGTGTCCTTTAAGGACTCATATATTATCTAACACCAAGCATTTAATTGCCTTTACACATTTTTAACGATTTATATAGTCATAATCTTTGATATCATATCAAAATATACTGGGGAAAAATTTAGCATTTTAATTTTGCATTACCACATGACTTCAGCATATTTCAAAAGGTTAGCATTTTTCTCATGACATCTTAAAGAAACATACAACTCTGTACTAAAGGAACTATCATTTCACGGAAACACATTAATATCCGTACAGTAGCATGGGCATTAACATTCAAATTTTATAACCCTGCATAAAATGTCTGCATATTTGCCACCAGGAAATGAATGTTCAGGTGTATTATTTCAAAATAACGAATAATAGGTCAATTTGCTCTTTTCTAAATTTGTTATAAATGTTGAAACAATACGTATCTTTAATGTGATATATCTAAATGCATGAATAGCTTTCATCAATCTTTTAATGTTTACAAACGCCGTGATAAATCAATTTAGCTGTTTCGACCATAAATTGCAACACTGAGTTATAAAGATCCGACGGTAAATCCGTAACAATCTAAAAAATATAATTGTATACCTAAATATATTGCTTTGTTGTTTCAATGGTAAGATGAAAAATGTCCATTAGTAACGTTGAAATATTGCCCTCGTTTATATCATAGTTAGTAAGTATGATTTTGAAAACTACTCGTATTTTGCATTTTTTAACAAAATTTATAATCGCTATGCAGTTTGCGATAAAAAGGACATGTGTTTGTACGTGCGTGCGTGCGTGTTTGTTGTTGTTGTTGTTATTTGTTTGTTTGTTGGATTTTTAGGTTTTGTTGTTGTTGTTGTTTTGTGTTTTGTTCTTTTAAATTCCCCCGCCCCCAAAAATATTTGAAGTTCGTAGCTGAGTGATTAAAGTTATTGACTTCAAACCACGTACCAATTACCGCTTAGGGTTCGAATCCCAGCAAGAACTTTAGTTTTTCTCATGTGGGTAAGATATCAAGCTGATATACTTAAGGTCGGTGGTTTTACTCAGGCGCCCGTTCGTACCTGAAATAATTCCAAGAAGGAGCACCTGAGGTCTTCCACCTCTATCAGTAAATCTTAAAAAGTTGCTATTTGACCTTTTCGAGTTGGTGCAAAGGAAAACTAAATAAAAAATATGTTTCATGTGATGAATTGCCTATTTTGTATTGAGATTAATATTCAATGGATGACGCTGTGTACATTAAAAAAGCACACACAAAAAAACAGATATAAAATGCTTACTATTTGTGACTATGCTAATGCCATTTTTATTTGCTCGTTTGATCTTTTGTTTACTGGTGTATCAAATACTTTATTTTTTATATTTTCATAAATCTTATGTTAATAGGCATAATGTATTTAGATGAAGGATGACAAAGATATTTGTAATCGGCAATTCATTAGTCGTGACCACTTCATAACAATACTTAAATATGTGTATCTGATCTGACCTTTTGAATTTATTATTAAAAGAGATGGTTTGTTTTCCTTTTTTAAATGAAACTTTGAATAGTCTATTTTTCATTTATGTTATCAATTTTCTATGACTATTAATATGATATAATGATAGATAATGTCTTTGTTATGTTATTAAATGTGTGTAAGAATGGGTATTGACAAAAACTATTTACTATCACAATGTATTTCCTATTGTTGTTGTTGTTGTTGTTTTGAACTATATAATTGTAGTCGACGCTGTTTGATTAAATTGTATTCTATGTTATAATTAATCTAAGTTTTCGAACCATTCTTGCAATCAAAAATACTAAAAGAAAATGCTACATGAAAGCATCGTATGTTTTTATTTGATAATGTTGGGCAAATCATATTTGCACTTGAAACCGAATGCACATGTATCTGTTATATAACTATGATTGTAAATAAAAGCAAGATTTGATCTTTTTATACTTAATTGTCTATAATATGAATGCATGATATCAATGTTATGGGGCGATATAGACAATAAAGTGAACAGAGATAAGGAAGAATCCATAAAAAAGCTGCAGTTTAAATACAGTTTTCTTATAGTCTTAAAAAGATATGTATCAAGTTTCAAGTATGCCAACTATGATAAATTAATAATGTAGCAAGCTACAAAAAATATTAATGATAAACATAAAATGTATGTAACTACCGTGACAGATACAATAAGTGTAATGCGGGATATTACTACAAGTTTGATATTGCTCTGCTCCTCTAGCACACTTTTGTAACGTATCAACATCACTAAATGTCATTATATCAGCGTTAAACTTTCATTTATTTAAGTTGATAACATATGGCTAACGTCGGAAATTTCACCAAACAATGAAAGTCATTTGTTCGCGTGACCCATAAATGTTGATGATGATTCTTCAGAAAGCATTTAATGTTGTAATGAAAAACATGCAGTTTGACACCTTTACAAGCGAAACTGGAGCAGCAATTTTAACCTATATAAGAACGAATATAAGACAAGACGAATAGAATGATGCCTTATGTTATTAAAGCAGGAAGGACAGGCTTGATTATACCAAATCTGCCCTATATATGTTTGTATAATATTTGTACATATATTATTTTGTCGTAGTAACAAAATAAAACGTAATAAATGGGTTATTTTCGCACCAACAAAGTAGAGGTCATATGGCAAGTTTTCCAGATTTACTGGTGGACGAAGACCTTGGGTGCTCCTCTGTGCGTCATTTCAGGTACGAGTGGGCACCTGAGTAGAACCATCGTCGTTCTGCAATCTAGCTGGATAACTTCATTACATGAAAGAATCCAAAGCTGCTGGTGCGATTCGAACCTGCAGCAAGTGATAAATCATATTCTAGATGAATTTAGTAAACCTTTACAAATGTTCATCTATGTTCTTGTTTAATTACGTACTGATCAGGTTATTCAAGTATTTTCATCTGAGACGAGTTAGTTTCTAAATCTTTCAAGGAAATTTTCCTTCAATAATGCTCACATTTCATAAAAACAATGCGAGGCCACCTGATAACATACTATCATATTACATACTATTAGCAAATTGTTTTCAAAACGTAATGTGATTCTGACCAGTACTTTGAAGTCTTATTCTTGTACAACCAAACTTAAACATTAGTATTATATTTACGCTGACACTCAGGACATATTTTAATGAAGTAAAAGCGATAGTTGTTAAAAAATTTAATTTGTTCTTGATACGACACGGATGATTACAAACTATCTAAATTTGCGAATATGTGTTTTATTTACTTAAAATATTTCAATTGCATCTGTTTAACACACACTTATTAAAGCACAACAAACTAACTATTGTAGAATTTAAGTTAAAATTTATGTTCTTAATAAAATCTCATCCATTATGAAACGCATATTCATACGGTATATAATATTTATAAAAATATATATCACTATTGTTTCATGACAAAATGTTTATCAGCCATAGAATGTCGGATTTTCTATTGTGGTTTTATATCACAAATGTTCAAATATCCAATCTGGGTTTATTTAACAAAGGAGCAAATGTCCAAACGTTATAAAGTTATGATAGAATTGTTTTATAACCCACATTAAACAGCGAAATAAATATATCAAGATAATATCACTTTTATTTGAAACAATCATGTTGTATATTAAAACAGGAAAGGGTTTAACCAATATTCTGTTTAGTGAATGCTTGGGCCAATCTTGCTTTGGAGGTACAAGAAATTGCAAATAAGAATTTAGATGGATTAAAGGCACTATGACTAAAGTGATTATTAATTCTTAATCAATATTTTATCATTTGTCTGCGCAACACTGTTAGACCTGTTCCGCGGTAGTTTTCCGCGTAGACCTGTTCCGCGGTTGAATCATACGCTTTCTTGTTCCTCCCATAGATGTTATAAAAACTGAAAATTGGTGCTACATTTAAAATGAAATGTATGTTTTATAACATAATGATATATTGTGAAGCAATGCAATTAACTTATTTCAAGAAATCCAGAATTAGGCGTAAATTTGCGTGTCTATATGTTTACCCATGACATTCAAGTATCTAGCGAATGCAAAACAATTACCAGCAGATGAAAAGAATGTTCATTTACCATCTGATAAAGTTGTCCGTGGCATTTGTAGTTGAAGAAAACTATGAAACAAATATTTTTTTTTCTGTTTTAATTCTAAACACAGAAATAGTCAAAATATTTACTGCAAACTGTTTGATATATACTCTGGATATATACAGTTTTATGTTATTGCAGCATATCATGGTAATAAAATTAATTAGTACATATTATTTTTTGTTGAGGTCATGACAATATAAACCACAAAAACGAATGTATAGCTCTCATGCATATAATTTTACGTAATTCAGATTCTTCTAGGTGACTGCATCAGTTCAACGTGTATATCTTTTATTATTTCTGATATCAAACGGCATTTTATGTAAACGTTTTAAATATATCACACATCGGACATTGCATACTTATAAAATTTAATGTAGGTAGGGTAAAACGCATAGCATATAGGCATCTTTAAACGATGAAACTACAAATAATTATCTCCAGTCCGAAGGAATATATAAAGTTCTCCAAAGTCACGAAAAAAGGCGATTATACATATCCTGTTTTTTTGTTGTTTTTTGTTGTTTTGTTGTTGTTGTTTTTTTTGTTTTTTTTTGGGGGGGGGGGGGTTTAATCATGGGTCAACTTTCACCTTTTAGTTGTGAACAAAACGCCTATGGTGAATATATTTTGCAAACGATTTGATACATTTCATTTTAATTTCAACAATCATCCACAAATAACTATTTAAGTCACAATTGGAGCAGCCACAGATATGTGTCTTGCTCCGATCACATGTTTGCGTTTCGCCCCTGAGTACAATAGCATTATTACAATTACAATTAATTTTATAACAATAGCCATATAAAGGAAAACGCTTACATCTGTCAATTCGTCGCGTGCATATAATGTGCTGAATAGAATGATATGTGATACTCTCGCACAATTCTATGTGCATTAAATATGCATATATTTGAATATTTTGAATTTATTTGTTTTTTAATTTATATTCTTTTTTGTAGAGAAATGTCGTCATAACCTTACGTCATCAAAGAACTTTCTGATGCTTACATATAATAACTAAATGGTCATGGGCGTATTGCCTTAAGTAAGTGTGGTGCCTGACATTGCATACTATATAATAATTTGGTATTCTATACTTGTTAAAGTCTGTGATCTAAACTGGCTGTCCATACTTATATATGTCTATTATTTAAAAGGAGGCATTCCGAACTGACAGCAAAATATTTTGAAATATTGACCTTGAACATTGATTGGCATATAGCTCAAGTCATGAACTGTCAAATATTTACTGTCAGTGTATTTTACTGCATAATCAGCGGAGGTTAACATTTTCTATTTAATTTCAGTGCGTTGTTAAAGAATAATACACAGTTGATTTTCAAATGCGCGGAAATATAATCACGAAGGCCGGTAGGTCTTCGTGAATTACAACAAAGTATTTGAACAATAAACCGTTCTCACAATTTTACCTGTAGGCCTGAGTGACAAATTACAAAGCATTTGAACCATTAACCGTGTACGCAAGAAATGTTGATACATATATTTACAAAAGAAAGATGATTGAGCGGATAAGTAATTTTCCTGACGTCATTTGGTTTATTGGCGTCAAAAAATGACGCCATTATCCAAAAATTTAATTTCAACAAATATTTTTATACGTAAGTAAAGCTGCGGTTTTTTATTTATTGATTGTACTATATATAGACCTACACACGTGTTTCATTTATCAAAACAAGTGTTGCTTTTATAACAAACTCATCAAATTGTCTTTTAAATGTCAGCGGACAATAAATTTTTAATTAATTAATATATTCATGTTTAACATAGAATTTTTAATTACCACTTTACACGTTTTATTTTGTTTTATTGGTTTTCAATTTATATCTTCAATTTTAAGGTCACATTGCATGATTGGTTAAGGAAGGATCCATATTTTATATTTTCGAGCGTTTCCTAGGCACGAAATGGTAGCTTAAATTGCAATAATAATAACAGTAATAATAATGAAATAGATTATTTAAAAAAGAAAGAAAAAAACGGTAAAAAAAACGATGCGATGCATGATCTTCCTAGTTTACTAAACTATGTAATCATATTAGTGTTTTTCTGCGACAAATGAGCCGCGTTACGACAAAACCAACATAATTGGTTTGCGACCAGCATGGATCTAGACCAGCCTTCGCGTCCGCGCAGTCTGATCATGATCCATGCTGTTTGCTAAAACCAACTCTACTACAAGTGGAGAAACTGACAGCGAACAGCATGGAACCTGATCAGACTGCGCGGTAGCGCAGGCTGGTCTGGATCCATGCTGGTTGCAATTGCACTATGATGGTTTTGTCATGACGCGGCTCAAATGATGTATTATGTGAATCTGGTTTAAATCAGTTTCACAAAACAAAGTTTAACTGCCCTCCATTCTTCAACGTAATCATTCAAATGAAAAATGATGATAAGTAGATTTATCATTATGAGTAATTTATACTCTTTATTTTGTATTTTGAAAAAAAAAACGAACTGTCAAAGCATAAACTAGCATTAGTTACAACAGTCTGTTTTCTAATAAAGTAATGCATACCTATGTATTAACCTAAATTCCAGATGTCTTCATTAAGAAAAAGAGACAAATTTTCAATTTCATCTTCAAATTGGTAGTAAAACGTTGTAAACAAGCTTTTTTATTATGTTTATGGTATTCGGATATTTCACTTTGAGTGATCGTGTCTTTGTCATTTATAATACAAAAAAAAACGAATAAAAACCAAACAGCAACACAAAAAATTAAAATCTGATAATGAGTCGGACGTTGACACATAGTATCCAAATCACTTCCGTAACATTCATTACTTTGTTTCACAAACTCATAAAAAATTTCATAATTAATTTCGAGCATTTCTTTCTGACATTAACGCCACAAATAAATCACTTTGTCATGTATAAATCACAATAAAGTTTGAAGATAATTGTATTCTGATTTATTTATATTAGTACTGTCAGTCAATTTGTATTAGATAAATGAATAAAGTAATTAATAAAACCACGTGCTTTCATTACATTTTATCAGGCACACATTTTAATGAGCCACTGATCAGAGCTGCATTACTGGTACTGGTACTGGTACTGGTACTGCAGTACATACTGCAGTGATTTTGCAAGTACTGGTACTGATACTGAATTACTCTTACAAAATTTTGCTACTACTGGTACTGGTTCTGCATTACTGTCTTAAAAAGTGGTACTGCTACTGCATTACCCAGTACTTTTGGTTTTGATAAAAATTAAAAATAGCATCAATTTTTCTCATAAAATAAAGCTGTAAATTACATTAACTATATTTTATTTTTGTGAAAAAGTAAGTTATCAAATCTAAAGATAATTTGCTGCAATATTCCTTCAAATGTTAACATAGTATTCATCATAAAAAGCACCAAAGACTTTCAGTAAAAATTAAATTAAGGTAAACAGACTAAATAACTCTTTACCCAGATTTCAGATTTCAGATTTTATTTTCAATATATGCAAAAGTCCCACAATAGCGGGAAACATAAGCAAATTGTGACATACATAAATGCATACATACAAACATAGAATCACATAACATAATGTAGTAGAAAACGGATATTGAGATTTCCAATAACAGAGCCTAACACATTCATATTTATTCAAACCCTAAAATATCCTTATTGAAATCTTTTATTTTCTTTGTATTTATAGGGAAAAGAACAAATAAACACTTATTTTTAAATTTTTTTCTATTCTAAATAAAACCCCTTTCAAGGAAAAAAATTGATATTTTTTAAAAACCCCTAAAAAATTTTTTATTTACTTTTGGAATTTAAAAAGAACAGGGTGTGTGAAAGGCAACAAAAAAATGTTGTGTTTTAAATTTTAAAGATTTTTTTGCATTGTATTTATTTAGTTGACTGGTTACTAAAAAATTAAAAATTAAAGACATTTAATATTTTTTTGTAAAAAATTGTTTGTAAAAGGTAAAGTTTTAAAAATATAAAGTTGTTTAAAAAATTTATTAATTTAAATAAATTATATTTTTTTTCTTTGCTGAATTAAAAATTGCAATTATTTTTTTTTGACAAATGTTTTTTTCAAAAATTTGATGAATATATAAAAGTTAAAAGGTACTGATACTTAATTAATTCACCAAAAAAAAGTACTGGTACTGCAGTATCGAGCTAAAATCTAGTACTGGTACTGGTAATGGTAACTGCATAATTTGCCAAGTACTGGTACTGGTACTTAATTACTACACCCTTAGTACTGATGCAGCTCTGCCACTGATACAACTGAAAGAATTGCATTTCATCATAGATTTTCATGTTTACCATTGTCATAAAATAACAAAATGTACTTTATATGAATTATTCTTATAAATAACTGTAATTTCTGAACAAAAACATAAAATTTCACATTCTATAGTAGGTCGATCATAATACATCACTTTCGAACATACTCAGGCAAAACGTATACGTTTTTATTCTGTTTTGGTTGATGACGTCATCAACGTCATTATTTTGAAAATCACAACTTAAATGGATGAAACCGTTAAATTTCTTATAGTTTAGGAACTAAATGATTGCTGTGTAAACCAGAAAAAGCATCGCTCCATTCTTTTACCCCGCTTTAGTATATAATTTTATTTATTATTTTCAGATCTTATTGAACACGAAGTTGAGGCTAGCAAGCAACTCACAAAGTCCGGAAGCTGTTAATCCTGCATACACGTTAGACGACGATCACTGGCATAAAGAACAAAAAGTTAACGGAATTGGGGACACGTAAGTTTACATACTAAATGCCCTAGTTTCATAAAAAACGAGAATCTTAGGTCTACAATTTATTTACAAATGACTTGTCTATATTTTATATCGCAATTACTTTTTACATATTTAACGTTAATTATTATTATTATTATTATTATTATTATTATTATTATTATTATTATTATTATTATTATTATTATTATTATTATTATTATTATTATTATTTAGAGATATATCTTTTAGATTTGTGTGACGGTCAACATGAAAATTTATAAAGACATGGGAAGTTGTTGTTGTTGTTTTTTACTATCAGTTTAACTAAAATTTGACCGTTTCACTTAATTTCTTTTAATGTGAACATAAAAGTAATCAAAGTATGTAAAGTAACAATGACCATAAAACCCCTGACATAATAATATAATATTCTGAGATCATCGGCATCTTGCAATTTGTTTCAGGCTATTTTCTATAAATTTACTGAATAAAGAATGTTCAACGCTTCGAGAGAAAACAATCCTATTGCAATGCTTTTTGAAAGTATCCAAGGACATTGGAGTTTACATGTGCAATCATTTGGTCAACTGAAACATATGATACTCTTGTTTTTAAAGGAAGACAAAAGACGTCGTGCACGAAGAACTCGTGCATTCATCATCCTCGGCTTCATCATTATGGCAGCGCTAGCGTTTGGTACTGCCCTGGTCATCCACTTTATATTCATCACACCATGTAAGAAGTCTTGTGTTGTACTAGTTAGTTAAATGATAAATGAGCCGCGCCATGACAAAACCAACCTAATGGGTTTGCGACCAGCATGGATCAAGACCAGCCTGCGCAGTCTGATCAGGATCCATGCTGTTCGCTATCAGTTTCTCTATTTGTTATAGGGTTTGTAAGCGAACAGCATGGATCCTGATTAGACTGCGCGGATGCGCATGCTGGTCTGGATCCATGCTGGTCGCAAACCCATTATGTTGGTTTTGTCATGGCGCGGCTCAAATGTAAATCATCTGTTTAATGTACATACTTCGATCATTTGGCGTTTTTTATCATGCCCATTTTACCAACAACAGTAACCTTTCTTACAAACTTCATATTTTTATAAAGCACTATGACTTAGTCTTATCATAAAGAATACACTCAATGTAGACGGTTCGCAAAAAAACAATTTTCAAATTAACGATGCTAATTTACAAATAAACAATGCTAATTTACAAATAAACGATGCTAATTTACAAATAAACAATGCTAATTTACAATTAAACGATGCTAATTTACAAATAAACAATGCTAATTCAAAATTAAACGATGCTAATTTACCATTAAACAATGCTAATTTACAAATTATGTTTTATCAGGAAGTGCATATCTTTTTTTTCTTCTTACAATTTTGCGTAGCTATGATAATTAATTAAAGGTTTGTTAACATTTCAGTGGAGGAGAGAAATCCTAATAACTCTATTAACGTGTCATTCTCTGGGAACACAACAACCTCTATCCATGCAGGTAAAATACTGTTGTTTTAAAAACATTAGTTATTATGTATGATACATATGTATGATGTTCATAGGCGTTTTAGGTTTATATCATAATGATGACTGTTAAATAACGCATTATCGTATCCTCTAATTCCATTATATTTCAAGACAAATGAATTTTGAGACATTTAAGTTAATTACCAATGTAATCAAAAGTTTTGACAACCTATATACTTATAATTCAATAACGATTAAACTAATACAGCATAGTCGTTTTTATAAGTGTTATTGTTATACAATTTCAAATACAATTCTGAAATGAAACCAAATGAAAACAATGACATGCATATCAATCTTAAACGGTATAGTATAGTACAAAATAGCACATAAAATAAAAAAAAGTCAATATAATCTTTTAAACTTGTTGCGCAGATTTTGCTCAAACAACGCCATTAGATACAGATGTACATAAAGACAAGGATAAATTATTTCTTGATGACCTATTGAAAAGTTCTCAACATGACAACCATGATCACGTGCGAAACCATGGACATACTCTACATCCTGGTGGTAAAACATCCGACAATCATGTTACCACAACCGCCGAGACTTCCGTAACAGGAACTTCAACCACCGAGGCTTCAACTACTGAAACTTTAGTCAGAGGAACTGTTACCACCGAGGCTTCAACTAAAGGCAAGTATCATCTTTATACTGGTTGCAATCATTTGACTGAGCACTTCACATGTATTTGCATTTTCACTGCTTTGAAATTGCTTGCCACATTATGTATTTAGTCAATATAATTCAAGATAAGTAGTAATCTTGTATGGCCTGCACGGTGCTGAATTGAATTCAAAGCTTAATTACCTTCGTTTCAAGGAATATAATTAACAACTCGGAATAGAAAATGAAACAAATATATCATTGCTAAAATATCAATCGTCAGTATAACAAAACAAGGGGAAACAAAAATTTCCAGTTATACAAGGTTTGTCCCAAAAGTTCGAAAAATACTTCTATAAAATAAAAAAAAAGATCGTGATAAGTTTTTTAAAAATGTTTTTACAAAAGTAATTCAATTTTTGTATCTCGACTTTAAACTGCAGAAAATTTAGAATTTTTATACAATTTATGGGTTTTTGAAAAATTTTAGTTGACAAGAAGACTGAAAAAGGATTTATTTTTTCAAATTTTTAATTTTTAAAAAAATCACTGGCACCCAGGCTACCCGGGTTTTGGGCATATTCCCCAAAATGTTTATTAATATTAGGTATTAAACGGGTCCCGGGAATTTTTCCCGATAAAGCATCCGGGACTTTTTGTCCGCCTGTCCCATTTAGTTATCCCTTTAAACCCAAATTTTTATTTGAAAAGATATTAAAAAACACACGCACAAATTTTTTTATATTTTCCCTTTTTATGAAAGTCAAATAAAACTGCTACCAATTTTTGTTTAATTTTTTTTACTAAATCGCTTATTATAACAAGTAAATCATGCTTGCTGTAAGAACACGTTAATATTATGATGTCAAAATTTTAAATGTATGACATTAGATACAACTGTCAACAATTCGAGGAAAATTATGCTATGTGTTTGCATTCTAATGATTGTACATTGAAAAATTAGATTGACAAAATTTTGAATTAAAAAATAGTTTAAAATTTTCCGTAAAATTTGTCCTGTGGCAATATACAATGTATTTTCATAGTTAATACGTTTTTGATCTTAAAACCGTAAATAGTGCGTTCAACTTTCCATGATAGAGCTTTTATGCGAACTTTTTGGACAACCTTCGTAAATCTGGTTAATTTGTTTCTTGTTACTATCCTCCTGAATTTATTACAGTCACATTTTATTTTGGAAACATCCACTATTTTCACTTCAGCGCAACCTCTGATTACCACCATATTGGCCACATATTTATTAAACCTTAATCCCGACACAAGTGATTCAGATATTGTTTCTGTGACGCCACAACTGAAAACAACCAAATCTTATACCTCTACCATGCATATTAACCACATGGCATTCTTCGGTATGGATGAAATGAAAACGACAACACAAGCTTTGACACCCACTTCTTCAGTCGATGAAGCTTTGACATCCACCACTCCAGGCGATGACGCTTTGACAACCACTTCTTCAGACGATGAAGCTTTCTATTATTACGACTATGAAACTACAGCAAAACCTTCTGCAATGCCAAGTAATTTAACTACAAATTCTTCACCAGAAAATTCGCATACTACAAACAAAATCCGTTTGATTAACGGCACGGGTAATGCATCAACAACAAAAGCAGATGTCACCAACCTGAGTACTGTGACTGTCGATGAAGTAATGATCAATATCAGTGAAGATCGGACAATATCTCCATCTTCAGTAAATGTCATGGAAGACACAACAGAACAAATAACAAATGCCACAATTTTACCTGGCAAGACAACGGAAACTTCTTCATCATCCAAACCGCCAATTACAGATAACAGCGATTTTCTCCAGATAACATCTGGTACACCAAAGAATGGAACAACTGCAAGTAACATACAACGTAAGTGACAAGCCCGGAGTGATAAAGAATAATCTTATCATCAGATCTGATAATATACTTATATTATACTGTTGCAGCGCATGCGTTGAATACAGCACAACGCTTATATAGATAGAAAATTTCTATCTCGCAAATAAATGTAAATAAATGTAGTATCATTTCTGGTGTTCTTGCACCACATATTGTCATGCTGCACAAGTCATTCATTCATTGCATTTTTATCATTTTCACCCAATTACATTTGACATTCATAGTTGCTAATAATGAATTCACCTTTTCATCAATATCAGAATTAACCTACGTAAGTCTTTAAATCTTCAACTCTTTATTTCAAAACAAAAACAGAAAACAAATTGTCCAGCTTTTTATACGTTTTGTTTTTATCTTCTTTTACATTCTGAAACAATATCCTTCAACTTAGAAAAGGCATTTGTTAAAAGTAAATAACTTTCTATTTTTATTTAATGTAAATCAATGTAAATTATTTAACGGTCATGAAATAAATTTAAAGTTATCATTCTCAGAGACCACAATATCTTCTTTTACATTCTGAAACAATATCCTTCAACTTAGAAAAGGCATTTGTTAAAAGTAAATAACTTTCTATTTTTATTTAATGTAAATCAATGTAAATTATTTAACGGTCATGAAATAAATTTAAAGTTATCATTCTCAGAGACCACAATATTGGTACAGGACATTGCTTAACTGTTATAAACGCATACATTTGAAGAAGCTTTCTTTGTTATTTGTATATTTGCACAGCCAACTTGCCTTTAAAGCTGCACTCCTCCAGATGAGCCAAAATATTTCAAGTAAAAAATAACATAATTAAGAAAAAAGCACCAAGACCAAGAAAAGTAAAAATATTCAAGATTAAAGTAATAATTTGCATGCTAGGTGCAATTAAAGACTGATTTTGAAGTATTTATCACCATATTTCAACTGCGTGGCTAGCGCAGTAAGGGCTATGTTGACCTCGTTTTGTTTTTTGTTTTTTTGGTAATTTACGTGGATTGCAAGTACCGTTTGCAATTTTAAAATTACTTTCTTTGTTTTTCTTCACAATATTTTACTTTTAAATACATTTTCCAAATTTTATGAAAATTAACATGAATCTGTAGGCATGCTGCTTTAACTTTGCTTATCAACAGTTTATTTGTTTTTTATTATGTGCTATACTTTCGATTGATTTTATTATTGAATGTCTGGAATATATGTTACGTTTGTATGCATCTTTCTATAATAACGGTCGTAAACAGTGTGTATCAAAATGTAAGTTAAACATATATACAATTCTATTGTTTATATTCATCGTATTGTATTGTATTTTAATAAGATATTATCAACAAATAAAGTTATGTAAATTATATTATTTTTAACGACATAGTAACCGATTCTATACCCGTGTCTCGGGCCGTTACTAGATTAGTTTTTTATTAATTAAATTTTGACCTGACATGTCAATATACTCTGCTATTTAGTGTACATTTTGTATAACTATTGACACTTAATCATTTGACATCTGATATGCTGATTTGTTCTTATTGATTGACGTACCTACGTAATGATAGTATTTTTTAATGGAATGAAAAGGAGGCATAAATGCTTAGACTTATGAATGTAAAATCACTTTTAGAATAACGCTTTACTAAATTGGTCCGAGCGTGTAAATATATTACATGTAATGGTAATTATCCGGAAAAAAAAAATCAAAATTGTGACTGCAAAAGTACATTTGCAAAAACTGTTTGATTTGATTATTCTTATTAATAATATTTATCAAAAATTTGAATCAGCCATTTTGTCATAAGTGTTCCTTTGTCATAAAATTATATAAGATATGACTCTATTGAATAACAAGCAGAAATGAGTGTTGCTCAACGATTTCCAATATCAACATTCAACCTAGCTATACATGTTTTTAAATGCCACATGTTCTTTTCTTTAAACGATCATCTGAGAAATGTTTACATAGAATAGAATAACAAACATCTCTTACAGTGAGTTCTGATATCCTACCTACGACAGATGTCTTGGATTTAGATGGTAAATTTACAACAGTCGATGAACATTCTAGTTTTGTTTCAAACCAAATTACTGAAACAGAAACACCCACGTCTGTAACAACAGGAAATATAAGAACAGCGAAATATTCTATATCAAGAAATCCGAATTCAAAAGCTAAAACTTTATACGTGCCACGGGTAACTACATCAGTTTATAAAGCACATACTGGCAAAGATAAAGTAGTAAAAACAATATTTTCAACGGTGCCCAGCACGCTTGTAACAGAAATATCATCGCCACATATAACATCAGAACTTGTGAAAATATTATTAACACAAACTTCACCGCTTTTACCTGTATTACAAAAAGCAACAGAGCCAGATGTTGTAGACATGCTTGACCCCACTACATCGTCAAAAGTGCAAAATTTAACAACATTTATGAATATGACAAAAATACCAGAAAGCAAATTGCGTCCAGACTCGACATTAGATACAACAGATACAACCTCACTGTACATTACAACCGCAGAAATATCAGGAACGACTTCATCAGACGGTACAATCGAAACGAGAAAATTGAAAACTTATCCGGAAACAACAGCAGTGTATCCGAAATCAACTTCAACTTTAAATGAACATTCTTCATCGCCGAATACATCATTGTTAACAACTTTGGAAACGGTAGACGAAACAGCAACTTTATATTCTAACACAACCAAATCATTAAATGAAACATCATCAATGGTGTCTGAAATAGATTATTCTTTTTTGTATACAACCAAAACATTACCAAACACAACAAATCTTAAATCAGAAACAACATCAAAATTATGGAACGCAACGACAACATCATTGCAAAATATAACGACAACACCATTGCCAGATGAATATACATCTGTGTCTCAAATAACACAAAAGTCATCTGAAAAACCCACAGGTTTAGCAAAACTGCGTTCGAATCCATTTCAAGCATCAACAACGACGTTGCCGAAAGCAACAACAGTTTTGTCGGTTTATAAGACTGGATGGACAGCAAATCTTTCAAAAACAACAAAAGAATTTCCAGAAAATACCAACACATTTACAGAAATAATCACAGCATTTCCAGAAACTACCGAAACATTTCCAGATAAACCAACAGCATTTCCAGAAACAACCACGACAATAATGGAAACAACCACGACAATTCCAGAAACAACCACATCATTTCCAGAAACTGTCGTACCATTTACAGAAAATCCAACAGCATTTCCAAAAACAGACACGACGTTTTCAGAAACTACTACAATATTTCCAGTAACAACCAGAACAGTTCCTGAAACAACCACAACATATCCAGAAACAACCACGACATTTCCTGAAACAACCACGACATATCCAGAAACAACCACGACATATCCAGAAACAACCAACACATTTCCAGAAACAACCACGACATATCCAGAGACAACCAAGACATTGCCAGAAACAACCAATACATTGCCAGAAACAACCACGACATTTCCAGAAACAACCACGACATTTCCTGAAACAACTACGGCATATCCAGAAACAACCACGACATATCCAGAAACAACCAATACATTTCCAGAAACAACCACGACATTTCCAGAAACAACCACGACATTCCCAGAAACAACCAAGACATTTACAAAAACAACCACGACATTTCCAGAAACAACAAAGACATTGCCAGAAACAACCACGACATTTCCAGAAACAACCAAGACATTTCCAGAAACTACTACACATTTGTTAGAAACTACCACAACTTTGCTAGAAACGACAACTACGCTACCAGAGATAACAACACTGCCAGAAAACTATAGTAAGTTTTGTATAGATAGAAATATATGGACTAGAGGATCCTGCTTTAATATAACACATATACTATTGATATATCTTTACTTATTGGGAGTAGTTATATAATCAATAACCGAAAATATATAGTCTGATGTGCATGTATAATCTCCTTTATTCACATTTTTTTCACACGACAGTTATTTTTATATTTAGCGCTAAGTGGGTAACATGTCGGCTTTAGCATCGCACGGCAGTCACTTACAATTCGTACAAACAATATAACTTCTCGGCCAATTGAATAACTTGTATGTTAAAAATATAAGAAATTGTTCATTTGAATTTACATGTAGATACGTTAACTCCAATGACGATGCATTATATCAAGGTTGTATCCATGTTCATTATTTTTGCAATAAGTATCAATTGAGACCAAAGGAAATTCGCTATCTTTTTTAAAAATATTGTTAAGGCGTTTTGTTCACATATCTAAATACATGTATGTAATAAAGTGCATGGTTCATGTGGCGCTTACTACATTTATATGCATTATTATATTATTGTGTAGCATGTGCATTTTAGAATATGTATGATGTATAGCACTATGATTTATATTACAGGTACATGTATAGGATACAGGACGGTGTTTCATAGAAAGTCCCAAATATATCCTAAATCCTAGGGCTTAAGATAAATTTTAGGACTTCAATAAATATTTTTATCTTAAATCAAATACTTGGACTTTAATTAATTACACTCTTCTAAGAAATACAATGGCACATGCTTCAACCCACAATACGTTCATGCTTATCTGCAGAAATCCAACAAGTATTAACATAGAAGTCATATGTTATGACATTTTTTTGAAACACAAAACTGTCTCAGTTTTGGTCTTAAGACTTATTTTAGACTTAGGACTCTCCATGAAACGCAACCCTGATACCTAATCATAAATCATATTTGACTTTTTTTGCAATATATATACATCGCAAAAGTGTCAGTTGAAGATTCGATGATGCACATCTGTGGATGATTTTAGATCTTTTTCATATTTAAACGGTGAATCCTGCATGAGACGGTGCTATGGTGGGGGCACAGATGTTATTGTAAAGAGACATCATATATACCATTCCTTTTTATGCTTCTGCAGATATATGCTTCTGTAGCATTATAAATTTTCTTTTTATCATTCTATGATATTTCTTAAACATCAATTAAGTATTTTACAATGCTATCAACTGTTGGAGTAACGTTCTCGTTATCGTCACTGATTTAAAACGTTAGCGTCTGTATTATGACTACGTAGCAGCGTGATGTTATAGTAAGCTATAGTCAGTCCGCTGTCATACAATTTTCGGATGAGTTCTCTCATTTGAGTTAACGTAAACAATAGCTTGCATTGTTTTTTTTTAAGTTGAAGATAAAACTTAATTTTAGTAGGCATGTGTCATTCTGCATTATTCTCTAAATTATATGTCCATATATAAAAAAGACTTGTCATAAAAAGCTTTCTCTGAAATTTATATGGGAATTGTATTTTTTGCAAAATCTTATAAGTGAAATTTTAAATCTCTTTGTGTATTTAAGTCCAGTTTTTATATAATTAAAACATGCGTTTAAATGATTTACAACTTTCACTTTTTTGCTAGGAATTAAAATAAGCAACATACAATTTTGTTGTTGTTTTTTCTCTATCTGTGAACACACACTTAAAATGAATTATGTCTCTTTTTTATATAAAACTGTCTTTGGTGCTTTGGATTTTGCTTTTCGTTACTTTGCAGTGTTTTTGTTGCGTATGCACGAATAAGTTATTATTGTACATACGCTTACGTAACAGTCAGCTTTCATGTCGTTGTTTTTTCAGCTTACTATAATTGTATTGGGAACAGGAAATTGCCTTTTTATAAGTTAATTGCACCCTTTCACAATGTTTTATTGCATTGTTCATCTATACAGTTTTTATTGGACTACAATTTATATCTGACAAATTTATTGTCTGCAAAATATTAGCTTTATCTGAAAGCCAGAATGTCGGTTTTAGCTTTATCCTTATAAAAAGCATAAAATTGCATTTTGTTTGATCAATCTTTGTAGATACAGTTGAAATGTCTGATGTAACATCATATACTTTCGACAAGGCAATACTGTTGTGCAATGTTAGACACGCAGTCAAATGGAAATCACTTTCTGTAAAAGTTAATCAAGCCTGGAGACCATTAGAAGTCACGTTATTTCCTTCCGGCGTCATAAAATGGTCACGAGCGAAGAAAAACAGGCATGACGTCATGTTTGACATAATCAACAGCACGGATGGTACAGGAAGTAACATGACGTTAACTTTGATAATAAATGACGTCCAATGTCGAGATGCAAATGATTATATTTGTAGTCTGAAGTCATCGATAGAAGATAGAGCAGCAAGAAGTCGCCTTATCGTAGTGGGTGAGTTATTTTCTAATTAGGTGTACTCTGTGTACACTTGAATTTACGTGGCTTGGTATTTTTCATGATTTATGTTTTCTCTCTGATAAATTTTTTTGAAAATGGTGATCCCTCGGAAGCACTTATAAATAACAACAAAATTACATGGAAAGTGCAGGCTCGGTTTGGTTGAGTTTCTATAAGAGGGATAGTGAGGCTTAAGCGGTTCCCAATTTTCAACACTCAATGTGCTGCATAAAATGATCCCGATGAACCAGAAAAATATGACAACATTGAAGTAAACATTTTATAGCTGCCACACGGCACATCAAAGTTCAATTAAATCTATTAACATCATATTTCATTGTCAGTCAGTAAGATCTTTATTGGCCTGTTTGTGAACGACATAATCTTTTAAAATTTTAAACAAATGTATCTTTGCAACTTATATCAATCACTTTCGAGACCGCTCGACCTAACCATTACTTGTTCCATTTGATTGTGACCCGAGAAGGGCTCAAACCAATGATCCCTGGGTTGACAGACATACAGACACCTTAATCACTGGGCCACCGCTTCACTTAAAAAATAAGACATATATATTGAAAATACAACTGTATAAATCTATGACATCCTTATTGACTGTTCATTCAGGGAAACCAAGCAAGAAGATTACGTTGACACTTGGGCCATCCGTAATAGAAGACAGGGCCTTCCGTATAACAGCATCATGGCAAGGTGGTTACCCCATACCCTGGGCAAATATGTCATGGATCGCCTTAGATGCCAGTAATAAAAGGTATTGAAAACATAAATTTGGCTTTTTGTTCTGATTTGAGATTAACCCTTTCGCTGCCAGAGGGTTATTGTTTTATTGATCACCTATTTGCCAGAGAGTTTTCTAAGTGAAAGGGGAGATAAAGATGACAAATAATTTTACATTAAGAACGACTACCATGCTATTGCTTGCTTTAGACTCATCTAAATAATTATATTATATCAACATGTGATCCAAAAATGCTAATCAATAATCCTGAAGAAGTGAAGACGGAAAAGAAATCACTTCAGATCAAATGGACAAGCTTTAAATGCATGTGTGAATAGCTATTTTTCGTCCAAGCATTGGTTGAAGTTGTAATCGATCTGACACTATAAGTATTTAGATCAATGTTACAAAATGCTAAGAAAAATACGTTATTGCCAGGAATAAACTTGTAAGAAAATGTGTATTATAAAGCCACGAAGAAGTCTGTCCATGTATTAGCTTTATTATAATCTTTTTTATCATATTTACATATATATTATTCTTTTTTTACAGTTATAATCTGGCAGATTACGGTGAATATAGAGATTATGAACTACACGTGGATCACAAATTTTGTCAAACTACACTTAAGGTATAGAATACAATGGTATCATAACATAAATAATAAGTTCTTATGACAACGTATAGCGATTTAGTCAGGTCCACGGTTGCATGATGATGATGATGATGATGATGATGATGTTGATGTTGTTGTTGATGATGATGATGATGATATGCTTGACGAAAGCATCAGCCTCCGCATATATTGTAATACAAAGTGTGATTTTTAAAATATTATGTTTAACATTCATTACATAATTATGCAATATACGTGTTACTTTTAGAGATATATATACTCGTATTTTATACAGTTGTTTCAAACTTTTACTGATATATAAATATTCCAAGGAATGATACATAAAAATCTGTAATATAACTTTAAAATTGAAAATATATACTGATGACTCTATGCGATAACTTGTGCATGGTAAGAAATGCAGACTAGATAACATTATGTTGTTTTTCTTAGTGTCTTATTCAGTGAATATACTGGTAACCTAATTTGCATATTAAACTGTTTCATAAATTAATTAAATACTAATTGCTGTAATCTTAAAACTATATTTCAGCATTCAATAGTGGTCTTTCCTCGAATACACTTGAATGATACGACCGTTATAGTGAAACCTAATATCGAAACTAAGAGATATTATGTTGACAAATCAATGGAAAAATATCTCACACAAGTCCAGCCTGGCCAAGATAAGATTTTAGTTATACCATGTAAGTGTACATATTGTGTTTGAGGTTATATATTATGTAAGTGTACATTCTGTGTATGGTTATATACCATTTAAGTGTACATTCTGTTTCTATTGTTATATACAATATAAGTGAGCATACTGTGTTTATGGTTATATATTATGTAAGTGTACATTCAGTAAAGTATGGTTATACACCATATGAGTGTGCATTCTGTGTGGATAGTTATATATCATATAAGTGTGCATTCTGTATGTATGGTTATATACCATGTAAGTGTGCATTCGTTATGTATGGTTATATATCATATTAGTGTGCATTCTGTATGTATGGTTATATATCATATTAATGTGCATTCTGTATGTATTGGTATATACCATGTAAGTGTATATTATGTATGGATATGTAAATATTTTGATTGTATTAAATATGATAGGTAAATTTCCTTATTGCAGTAAGAGGAACCAACCCATCTATATTGACTTCAGCTGTAAATCCATAAGATTGTAACAGCCTGTAAAATTATCATTATTATTCTATAACTTATAAAAACAAAAAACAAAAAATTATTGTTGTTTGTTTCAAGTCAAGTTGTTTTACTGCAAATAATTTTTAACCAAAAAAAAGTTCCGACATACATGTATAACTTACTTCTCTGAAAATTTAGGATTTTATACACTATATTGTTTTCAGCAGGTTGTTTTGTTTTAACTGCTATTGCTAATTGATATTAGGTACATACATATGTTCATATTAAAACTACATGTATATGTATACATGGTTTAGATTCCTTTTTGTTAAACTTTTGTTTTGTGCAAAAACATGAATAAATGAAAATATTTTGAATATATTTCAGTAAATTATTGTCAGAATGAGGGAAAAGAAATGAGCATTCCACATCCGTATACACCATGTACAAAGTTTGTGAGATGTCTACCCGGTGATATGGTGATACAACTGTGCCCTCGTGGCACGTGTTTTTACGAGGGAAAACAGGAATGTGGTTAATAGAAGCATAACTACTTGTGTGTTTCAAATAGCGTCATATATTTCGATGACGTCATCCAGAAGATCAAAAACAACATCCTAGTCTCCATTAACTGGATAGAAGAAGGGCAGTTGTTTGTATGGGAGAGAACATCATAAAGATTAATCTTACCATATGTCAGTTTACAAGTCAAATGATGTCATATGAAGACCTACTAGTATTTAGTTTTCAACAGTATCTTCGTAAGATTCGAAACATATTCGAGTATGTCTCCTGGCCTAACTAGTACTGGTGTTATATAAACAATGTGACTAATTAGAGGTATATTTGTGCAATTGTTGATCACGTGACCGTGTACATATAGTGAAAAAGTTGCATTAATTTTGTTTCTTCTTAAAAAAAGAGAGTTCTTAATGAGTCCAGCATTAATGCATGTACATAATCTGCAATAAATGGGATTTGTTTATTATGACTATGAATGTAACATTTCTTTTTTACGTTTAATAAATTATGAAGTGACCCAAATAGATTAAAAGATATTGTCTTTCATGCCTAATGTGATAGTTTTAGTTTATTACATTGGCTGTATAATAGGCAATTTTCCAGCGAATATGCTGATTTTTGTTCCAACAATATATATATTATACAAGATAAATGAGCCGTTCTGTGACAGTATGGAATATCTAATTCAGATTCCATTCCATGGCAACAATAAGGACCAGAAAGTAATATCGTTAATTTAAATCAATGAAGCGTACAAATGTTTAAAAAATATTGCTAACTGAATGTGATATACATTTTTGTAAAAATATGTTGTTCTGAGTTTCATTTAACTTCAAGAGTATTTTATAAGTTTCATTTCAACACATATATTGTTTGGGTGAATCAGAATTTATTTTAGTTCGATTGTGTAGTATGCTACATTGTATAAGCTTATAGACACACTTTCGAATCCGTTCCTGGAAATTTTAAAACAAAGTTTGATTGAATGAAGGTTTTTTGTTGTGAGTATAGTTTTATACTGTACCTTAAGAAGCTAGCCCCTCTCTAAAATTGTTTCAGCCACGAGCATACATTGAGTTAAAATGTGTCTTCAAATACATTGTAGCTACCTATAGATCCTTCTCATAAAATAATTCATCATTTTTGGTTGGAGTCATACTGACGAAAGAAAGTTTCTATTAATCACATGTGACAAATATGAAAGGCAGTGACCAGTATAGATAATACATTATGTTATATACATGTATTGAATGCAATACTGTTTTTTAAAAAGACTTTAAGTTTGTGTTGCAGTTAGAAATGAAAATAGAAATAGCTGGATGCAGTTCAGTGAACTTGTCTGTTTTTCCAATCAAATCAAATAAAAATTTATGTTATATCGGTATACATACATTTGTATAAACATTTCACAAAACATAAGCTATGTTCATTCATAGAATCAAGTTTGTGCAAATACAAAAAAAAAACAAACAACAAAAAACAAACAAATAAAAAACAAAGATATAAATTTATTAGGAAACAGAAAGTGTATATTTACTAAAAGAAAACCAATAAAAATTTCGTTGCAAAAGCAATTCAATTTACTTGGCCTCTCATCAAGCAAACATTGGAGACCTCTCGACAAGTATAAAATCTACATAGATGTATATAAAGTAATGTGTATAGGTTAAAAAACATTCATAAACTAAATCAACAAATAGATATTTCAAAACTATGCCTTGAATGAACCACATTAAAGGTTCAGATTTATTCTGGTTTTAACAGAAGATTATTGTGAGACACATGTACATAATTAGTACATAAGGTAGATTTTTATTTCTTTTTTTTACAAACATATAAAATTTTCCATAAATAATAAATCATGTTGTTTCAAAGTAATCATTCTAAATATTAAAAGTTTGACATTTTGATGTAATATATGAAACCAAAAAAAATTGCAACATATAATCCCAATAAACATGTCAAATCTAATTTTTAACATGCCTGTAAAATCGAGATGGTATTTTAAAATATTTGGACAACTTCCACATGTCTTTTTCATCAAGATCATACTTCCATTGGAACCACTTCCAAAATAATGCACCTTTCCAGCTGAAGAAAAACACATATGCACTAAATCCGAAAAAACCTAACGTGATAGCTATACCAAATCGTAGAACTGCCGTGTTGCTGGGAAGATAATGTTCTATATAACTGAAGGGAATTGGTTTTGCTGGGTAGTCTTGTGATTCAGGTTCAACTGTATCTATTTCATATGATGAAATTTTACCATCTGCGTAGAGAATCTGAAAATAGCACATTAAACGTTTTATTAACAAGCAATTATCATAGTATTGCAAGCAATCCATAAGTCCCATACCGGATGGAACCCCATCAACATTCTGAAGGGCCATTGGCCATTCACTAATGTTTTTATAGTAAATTTGTTGGAAAATTTCTTTAAAAGTGATCACAGGAAACAGTTTTGTTAAAAAGACAGACAGACTGAAGGACACTCTAAATTTAATATTTGAAACATCCGTTACCAAAATATAACAATTTAAAAAGCAAAATTCTTAAAGAGGAGATAACTCTGGAATTAAAGATGCAATTTCATAAAAATTTTCAGCTCTTTTTGACTCATCACAAATATTGTTTATATTTGCCATGTTTTAAGCCTATTTGTTGCCAAGGCAACCAATATTTTTTCAAAATAAGAAGAACAGATAAGACATGCATAATCACAAGACTGCCATCTACCCATATGTCAAGTTTCATAAAAATATTTCCAGTACTTTTTAAGTTATCACTGGATTCAGTTTATGTGTAAAATTTGCCATATTTTCAGTCTATGTGTTGCCATAGCAACCAGAATTTTCAAAGAAAAAAGATGTGCATAATCTCCAGACTGCAATCTACACATTTTACAAGTTTCATAAAAATACTTCTATTACTTTTTGCGTTAACACTGGATCCAGTTTATGTGTAAAAATTGCCATATTCTCAGTCTATTTGTTGCCATAGCAACCAGAATTTTCAACATAGGAAGAAAAGAAAAAGATGTGCATAATCTCCAGACTACCATCTACCCATATTTTAAGTTTCCTAAAAATATTTCCAGTACTTTAGCGTTATCACTGGATCCAGTTTATGTGTAAAATTTGCCATATTTTCAGCCTATTTGTTGCCATAGCAACCAGAATTTTCAACATAGGAAGAAAAGAAAAAGACGTGCATAATCTCCATACTGCCATCTATCCATATATCAAGTTTCATAAAAATATTTTCAGTACTTTTCAAGTTATCGCGGGATCCAGTTTTGTGGACGGACGGACTGACAGACAGACAGACGGACAGACAGACGGACGGACAGACGGACGGAGGGTAAACCTAAAGTCCCCTCCGGTAAACCGGTAGGGGACTAATAAAACAATTTAAGGCCAACAAGTTAAAGAATCAATGATGTGATAAACTTTTCTTTTACAATCCACTGTAGATTTAACTTAAGAGTTTTTTTTTTATTGGGTCGCACCAACACTGTTAAGGTCATATGGATATTTTCCAGCTTTACTGGTAGAGGAAGACCTCAGGTGCCCCTTTGTGCATTATTTCGGGCATGAACCGGCACCGGAGTAGAACCATCAACATTCTGTAAGCTAGCTGGACAGCTTCCTCACATGCAAGAATCCAAATTCGAGTCCACAGCAGTGAGAGGCAAGTAGTTTGAAGTCAACAAACTTAACCACTTGGCTAAGGACACCACAAAATTTCGGATATGAATCCTACTAAAATAGATATGATCATAAAAAATGTAATCTTTTCCCGTTATAAATGAACTTTTACACAGTGTCCACCTTAAATATAGCTGAGGTATTTTATGTGCATAATAGTTTGACAAATGGCCTTATACAAACATGCCTCTCTGCAAAATGAAATAGATAGCGAGTCACATCAAAGTTTTGCTATAAAATTGAAAACAAAAACAATTTTCAAGGAGAAAACTTTTTAAGCATTTTCAACATAATCAACACACCATTTAATAACTTGGGGGAGGAAAATCAAGGTAACCTATAATCTGCTGTATTTCTTAAGCTTCCATTTTAGAAACTGTCCTTCATTAATTTCAGAAATATCAAGATGAAAATTTAAAGTTAGTCCACCAGCAGTATAGAGCCTGGTTAAACTTCACAAATGTGCTCGTTGGCCTGGCCCTATACTGGTGGTAAATGCTCATCCCTTTTTGTTTCCAGCAGGTTAGACATCTCACCTGGTTAGCTGCCCTTTCTCCTGCTTGTATAGCACCATCCATATATCCTGGCCACATAGTGGCAGTCTGTGTACCAGCAAAATATACACGACCAACTGGCTCCCACAAACATCTGAAATGATAAAAATATATCAACTGCTACATCCATTACAAAATAGTTGATTTACTTTCTTGCTTCTTATGTAACACATCTTGGCTCTTATCTAATTCATGTACATAATATTTTAAAAACATAATTGGCACATTGTACATCACTTCTTGCATATTATGTCATTTAATATTATCTCTCAAATCAATATAGTTTATACACAACATGCCTTTATTTCAGAATTTTACTTTTGGAAGTGTGACCTTAAAGTGAATTGGTCTATGCTATGATAGAAGGTCTGTAACACAATAAATAATAATTACACTGATAATAATTATGAGACATATTATTTTACATCAAACCGCAAAAGAATTATATATGTACATGACCTGATATTACATATATTTATTTATATAGCAGATAATAAAATGTACTAGTACAAAATATTTATTATTATTAATCATAAAAATATTCATACTTAATCACTCAGGATAAATTACTAATTTTATATCAAGAGTTGAAATACCTATGCAAAATGTGCCAATTGTAGACCAAAGAGACAAATAGGGGCTGGCAAATAGTACAAGAACTTTTTTCTAAAGTGACATTAAGTACAAATCTGTAGGTATGCCCTAATTAAGCAATTGTAATAAATCAAGTATGCAACACCACAACAAACATATCACATTCATCTATATTTCAATAACAATATAGAATAATTCTTTAGAAATAAATTTCTTGTAATATACCTTCCATATTTTGTTATGACATTTGGGGGCATCACTGAACTGTAACATCCGCCAGAATACTGATCTGCCATCCAATTATATTCTCTATAATCTACAGGACGTAGGAAATCATCTGTCCCAAACACCCAGGCATAGTGAGCACATAGTGCTTCTTTCCTGTAATAACAATATTGTGGTTAGAAGTCCATTATCCAAATTATGAATGATAGTGAACATATGTAAATCAGGCAGAATTTTGTTTTATTGGATCTTACATCGCTTAAACACAGTATAGGTCATATAGTGACCCCAATTATACTAGTTGAGGAAGACCTGGAGTGCCCCTCATTGCCTAATTTCAGACACAAAGGGCTCCAAAGTAGAGCCACCCACGTTCCGTAAGCTAGCTGGATAACTTTTTCACATGAAGGATCCAAAGACGCTTGCACAGCTAGAACCTACAGTGTTGAGAGGCAAGTAGTTTGAAGTAAACAACGTTATCAACTTTGGCCATAAATGAGAGAAAGAAAATTAATTATCATCATAATTACGTAGCAACAAGATAACTATCTTAAATGCATTATCCTGCTATTAAATAAAAAAAATTAAGTAGATTAGCCTACTGTAACAAGATAGTGTCAGAAATATCCTGCATTAACAAAATACTGGTTTTATTGAATACAAGTTGTGGATTGTATTTGACTTTTGGGGGATGGGGGTTATCACACTGAGGGGATGTTATAAAGGGGGTGGCAGTGTAATTCAAACACAATCAATGCACTACAAATATAATCAATGCACGGTCGCCACACAATGTGCTTTTTTTTTCTAAAATAGTAGATTAGTTGTCAGTGTTTTCATGATGTTATATCAAGATAAATGTAGTTTTTAGCTTTCAATTATATACATTGTACTATGAAAAGAAAAAGATATGTAACAGAATCATCAAAGCAACCAACATGCCAGAAATTGCACAAGAGTGCTTGTTTGGCTGTGAAGCAGGCAAGTCTTATGTGATTTTTAATAAGACACATGATTTACTGCGGAATGGCATGATTTATTTTGTGAGTCGTCAACAAATATACAAGTACATAAAATATTCACATACATCAGCTTTAAACTTCATGACCCAATTTCTGGCTTTGTTGAAAAACGTTTTTATTTACAGTTTCTTCAAATGGAAATACAATATTTTCTTATCTCCGTATACAAATAATGGAGTGTGCAACTGTCTGTAGTTTACTGAGATTGAGAAATGATACCGTGAAACCTGGCTAAAATTAAATCATGCATACATACATTGTCCCCACCTGATGGGGAACTGTTTCACATTTGGACAAAAATGTGTCAGTGTAAGAGCTGATACATTGCACTGTCATAAAACATCTGAATTTTTCAAAATATCCATTTATTGACTTTGAAAAACTAAGAAACAAGTTCCTATGTTATGACATCCATACATGGCTCATGATATATATGCTATGAACTTAAGGTTTAGATAAGCTTGTAACAGGTTTACAGTCTTGCAATAGCAAGAAAGTTCGATTTAATTTATATTCTGCCATTCTGCCATTTTCTTCCATATATATCATCGACAAACTATAACAATACCAAAATAAAGTATGGGGTAGTTATTTACAGCCACCATACATGTTTCTTACCGTACAAGAGGTGTTGCAGCAGCCATTTCTCTAGCCCTATCAGCCAATATAAACCCCATTATTGCTGGATGACCACCATTATTTTTGTTTTTTTTATAAATAACAGCAATAACCGTCTGATGAAAATGGTTATCCCCATTTAAATCACTCAAACCATAAGACACTTTTAATCAAAGGCTGTTTTCTTTTCTTTTTTCCTTTTCTTTTTTTTAACTGAGTTTTAAATTTCTTTAACAAAAGCTCTATATGAGACAAAACTCACAGCCCAATATTCTGCCACAAATTGCCCCAAAAATTAACTATACATAGTATTTCTAATTAGAAACCATGTAAATCTACAATCAGATCATAGTTTCAATAATGCAAGGGCTACAACTCAATCATAGACAAAAAGTTGTTTTCTTTATTTTCATTTTTTAACAAAATCTTTAAATAGGAAGTACATTCCACCTTTCTACCACTTTCTGTTTGAACAAAATACGTCAAAAACTGAACTTTGTATATTTATATATAACAGGGTAATGATGTTCAAATGACATCCATAACAATTACATCAACAGCATAAAATATTGTCCCAAAAGAGGTATGTAAAGTTTCAATGCAATCAGTAATGTTTGGTGAATAATACTGCACTAAAACCTTAGATAAGAAAGTAAATACCTCTGTTTTTATTTGAAAGACAAAAATGTTTTTTTTTTAAACAAAACAAAATGTTGGTAAACACAATGGAATCTCTCCTTAAAATTCTTAACAAGTCTGTCTAGAGAGAGCCTAACTTTACAGTGTATTTTAATGATACTAACAGGAGGTTTGGTCCACATCTTAAATATATTTTCTAGTGTTTGCCAATATTGGCCTGATACATTTATATATTCAAGGACCTTTTGCTGGTAATAATCTGACTCTCAAAGTAAACCATATGCCATATGCATTGTAAAGTATGGCACAACAGTATTTTCATAGCTTTAAACACCCAGATTAACACTTGCCTAATATGCCTCTAGTAACAAAGTGTTCACCTGAAGGTTGCAGATTCAAATGATAATGAAACATTTTTTATATACTATATCAGTGGATATTTATGCATCACAAAAAATTTGCAAATTTCAAAAAGTGAACTTTTTGCGTGCGGAAATATTTGCGAAAATATGATTTCTTGAATTTGATACTGTGTTTGTGATATCAGTAATTACACAGGTACATGTTAAGAATATGACGTTATTGTATTCCTTCTATTCAGCTGTGTAATACCTTTAATATTTATATACTTGTTTGAAATATACATTGTTTATTTGATAAATACCTGATCATACATTTCCCTGTCTTATTTTGAAACATTCTTTTGTTATATGAATAACCTATCGTGTTATTAACACATATATAAGTTTGCCTAAAAAGAAATAATTTTTGCGTAATCAAATATTTGCATAAATCGCAAATATTTCCAAGTCGCAAAATTAACCACTTATACAGTATATTTTCCTCATATTTTTTTTTTTAATTATATTTTGGAAACTTCACCACTGTGTTTTAGTGCATGTGAATCAGTCATTGTATGAATTTAAAAATAACAAGAAATATTTTTTGTGAAACAAATTTGAAAAATGTTTGTCAAGGATTCAAACTTGCATTTACAAGATTTCAATTCTGTAGTACTTATCCGATAGGCCAGTGGACTAGAACTATACTATCATTTCAATAGGTAAATCCAAACTAATTATGGAAACTAAAAAAACACTACCCAAAAGAATAAGTCTCCAGTTAATATATTCAAACAATACACATTGATTGACAATCTAAACAACATATACATGTTCAATAAATTATTAGTATAAATGCAACTCACTTCTATTTATTTCATAATCTTTTCTGAACAATCTGTACTATTTTAATTGATTTTTCAGGCCAATTAATAACAACATTCACATTTACCTAATTTTTTCCAAAACTGTGTTTTATAATACATCACTGTTTTAATTATTGATCCCATTGGCATTTTTTGCATTAGTTGTAATCGTTCCCATGGTAACGGAGGATCAAACTCTATCCGGTTGAGAAGTGGTGGAGGCACTGAACTTATCACATACCTAGCCTATAATATATACAAGACTGAAGTACAAAAAATGAATCAAGTAAAGATGGCAATATACATGTCTTTAGACTTGTTTTGCATCACCTTTAGAAAAATAGACAGTCTATAAATTTAAGAAATCACAAAAATGTTCTGTATGACAAAAACACCAAATTTCATGCTCACAAACTTAAGTGAATTCACAGTAATCCAAACTAACACAAAAACAAGCTGTGGCAGTATACCAAAACAGACAGATTATGACTGACATAGTAAGCTATTTGTAAAATATACATATGTATATTTACCTCATAAACGTTGCCATGAGAATCTTTAACTATGACTGTATGATCATCATATTTTATATAAACAGCTGGAGAACTAAGCTTCACATAATCCCCTACCAATTTAGCAAGACCTTCTGATATTTGCTGAGTTCCTCCTTCAACCTTTTTCTCCTACAATTAAACATAAATAAATGTTACTAAACCTAACTTAATTACATGTAGCTAAATAATTAGTCTGCTTCTGAAAAGACCAGGGTGAAGCTCAAATGATCTCAATTTTATTTCCATTAATGCTTGATGTCCGTTACATAAAAGAGTGTCACTTATCATTCAAATGGGTGAACATAAACTTGTCTGCAAGATTACAGTCTAACCTGCGTCTCTGTTTTAATGACATCCTGTCAACAATGACCATACTTGAACCCCCCAACCCCGAGATACAACCAGTTCTACTTTTGCTACTGTGGTATATTTCTTTTACACAATAAGAGTGTCAATGAGTGTTTTAACTGTAACAGTTCTTATTCAAAGTTTGTTATAAATAGAATATTAAATTTGTATCGCTTAAATACTGAATTTATTGAACAAGTTGAATGGCTCGCAAAATATAATTTGATTCAACAGAATATTCAGAAAATTCAGTACACTCAATATATTGCACCTGAATATAATGATCCCTTGTCTGATGCTTCAAGTAACCTTTATTTTATGACACACAACTAGAACTTTCTGTCTGTTTATAACAACTCACTATTCAACTTTCTTTCAAATCCATGTGACATATATTGCATCCTAGAAATACAGAATATGTAGTGTGGTAACTTACACTCAGGTATTTTAAGCTTGTCAACCATTATGCATCCTAAGCCAATAAGAGCCTGAGTTTTGTGTTCGATACACTAGATAAATGCCCCACAGGTTGTGTTTAGTGATATCAATGTTTACTACTGGCATACAAAAACTTAATGCCAAAGGCAGCATGTTTAATTAGTGTGAATTTAGGTGTAGATTTATTGTCATATATCCAAGATATGTTGATTTAATCAAACATAATTCTAGACAGCAGTTCCAACGATTTCAACTCTTCCAAAACTTACAAACAGTTTTAAGCTTGATACCCAGATGACAAAGGCTTTTCATAATGAACAGAAATACAACATAACAGGAGATTTATGTACCTGTTTCATTAAGACTAGTAGTGGCTGCATGGCCATTTGGTTAACACCTTGGGCTTGGGTTCAAATCCCGTCAGTGGCAAGCCGTTGTTTCAATGAGCAAGAAACTTTACACTCATTGCTTAGTACTGGTTTACTCCAGGAACGGATTTGAGAGTGTTTCAATAAGCTTATAGCTTCCAACATAATCAAACTAAAATAAATTTGTATAAACTAAGACTAGGAGCAATTGTAAAGACAAAGAATATTGCTTTAATAACTTTTAATTACCCTTTCTTTTGTATGAGATGTTTATGGTAATGTTAATACAAGACGTTACCTGAGCACCATTTGTTATTGAGCTTATTCTGAGTACTCCCCCACTACAATTGAAGTACCATAGGGCACCTAGGAGAGATATCTCGGACAATTCTGCACAAAATAAAGCTTTCATAAGAATCCCAGCAACTTCCTTTGCAGATCTGAAATAACAAGCAATTATCATAGTATTGCAAGCAATCCATAAGTCCCCTACCGGTTAGAACACCATCAACATTCTGAAGGGCCATTGGCCATTCACTTATGTTTCAATTTTTCTCTATTTTAAGTAAACTTGTTGGAAAAGTTCTTTAAAAGTGATCACAGGAAACAGTTTTTATGAACAGACAGACAGACAGACAGACTGAAGGACACTCTAAAGTTAATATTTGAAACACCCCTGTTACCAAAATATAACATTTTAAAAGCAAAACTCTTAAAGAGAAGATAACTCTTGAATTAAAGATCAATTTCATAAAAATTTTCAGCTCTTTTTGACTAATCACAAAAATTGTTATATTTGCCATGTTTTAAGCCTATTTGTTGCCAAGGCAACTGATATTTTTTCAAAATAGGAAGAACAGATAAAACATGCATAATCTCAACACTGCTATCTACCCATATGTCAAGTTTCATAAAAATATTTCCAGTACTTTTTGAGTTATCACTGGATTCAGTGTATGTGTAAAATTTGCCATATTTTCAGTCTATGTGTTGCCATAGCAACCAGAATTTTCAACATAAGAAGAAAAGAAAAAGACTTGTATAATCTCAACACTGCTATCTATCCATATATCAAGTTTCATAAAAATATTTCCAGTACTTTTTGCGTTATCACTGGATCCAGTTTATGTGTAAAATTTGCCATATTTTAAGCCTATTTGTTGCCATAGCAACCAGAATTTTCAACATAGGAAGAAAAGAAAAAGACATGCATAATCTCCATACTGCCATCTATTCATATACCAAGTTTCATAAAAATATTTTCAGTACTTTTCAAGTTATCGCGGGATCCAGTTTTGTGGACGGACGGACTGACAGACAGACGGACGGACAGACGGACTGACAGACGGACGGAGGGTAAACCTAAAGTCCCCTCCGGTAAACCGGTAGGGGACTAATTACATGTATTGTAGATATTAATAAGTTCCCATACAATAGTGCCTCTTAGAAGTTTTATATTGATATAATAAAAAAGCATTTCCCCGAAAAAATTCCTTTTTTCATTTTTCAAACCCCACCTGCAAAAAAAAAAAGAATTTTAAAATTGGGTAGAAAAAAATACATTTTGCCCTTTAACTTTAAAACTTTAAACTTTATATTATAAATTTTACAAGGCAGTCTAAAGGGGAAACTAAAACCCCCTTTCCCCATGAACATGAAGTATACTTTACTTTTTCAACCTTACCTTGATTTTTGCCATCAATTATAACACAAGTTCATGAAGTAATTTTTTTTTCCCAAATTATTTTAAAAACTTCCATTAAAAACAAAAAGTTAAGGGAAAATTTTTCCTTGACCTTGGGGGGAGCAACTGGGTTTGGTTTTTGCACCAACATCCAAATGGTATCATTTTTGCAATTTTCTTAAAAAACATTTTAAATGGGGTAAATTATAGAGCGGGGCATTTAACACTTGAGCCCTTTAAGTGTGATCTTGACCTTGTGTGTAGCAACCCAATTATTGCGCTCTGCACATTGTCTTATAATGGTGATCACTTGTGCCAAGCTATTTCAGAATTTTTTCAGTGGCACAAATATAGACTTTTTAACACTTAACCTTTAAATGTGGCTGTAGCAACCCAATTATTGCAATCCTACATTGTGTCATAATGGTGATTACTTGTGCCAAGTTTTAAAAAAAAATTCTGTGGCTTAATAGTTATGGAACAGACAAGAAAGTGTAAGGGATGAAAAGACGGCGGAAAGACGGACAATGAAGGGAAG